>NC_137974.1:41394914-41994914 GCF_963924665.1 Micromys minutus
TAAAGTGACTGTCTATACTGTCTTATAAAAGGCCAATGGGTAGATTAGGGATTTATGTCAGGACTGGTTGCTTTTCATCCTCCCTGAGGCCTGCAGAAAGTTAAAATAACAACATTATATAAGCTTACATTTATCCTTTCATGATTGTTTTGTAAGGGCTTTATTATTTATGGATTCAATAAGAATGTTTTAGGTTAATTTGTTTATATAGATACTTAAAAAAATGAAGCCAAGTGGCTCAAACACCTTCTAATCACTGTAAAACTGAAATATCATGGATATGCAAGTCTATTTTACTGAAGTTTTGCCTGATTCTGTTGTATATTTCTTTGTAAGATGGGAAAGGGGGCCGCTGCGCTGCTGACTTTCAGATCACAGCGTAGGACAGTGTTGTTTACCAGTAGAGTAATAAAAAAGTAGATAAGACAAACGTCCAAATAAATATTAATATATTTGTACCACATACAGGTAGGGATGGACTGAAACTGTCCAGAGCCTTTGTGGACTCCCTGTGATCCTGGTCCTGTGAAGTCAGTCCAGAGGTTCCCTGTTTGGAACATCTGATTTCTGAAAACTTTTTTTTTGTGTTTGAGCAGCAGGGGAATACCTTCAAAAGGCATGATGTTTTGGTCCATTGGATATTTTTTCTCCAAAGACTGTGGACTTCAGCCCCTAGCTCCTGCTTGGCACCAAAAACTCTTGGTGCCTGACATTTCCTTCCATGAGCAGTCTTAATGTAAAAATGAACAAAAGGAAACTGGCAACTTTAGTTTAGATTTAAGAGAAAATAAAAACCAAAAAGTGCAATGCAGTGAAAGCAGGTAAGCAGAAAATGTGCATGTTAGAAACAGTCCACCATCTGGACTGCTGCGGTAGCCTCCCCCATAATCGACTTGCAGTGGGCACTGTAATAATAATACACTTTAATTTGACGCATATATCCCAACCCTGGATCTATCAATGTTTATAGGGTGTACATAGGCAGCCTGGAATATTTTGAATGAGCAAATAGATCAGAATCAGACCCCCTTCCTCTACCTCACTCAGGCCAGATCTAGGTGTGAGAAAGCAAGAATATTCTATAGTTTGGTTTCATTCTTGCTCACCAAGCCTGTTTTATTCCTGTCCTGACTTTTGCAAGGAACTGGAGTTCCAAAGAAACTGTGAGCTGCGCCCTGCTTAGCTGGTTTCTTTTATGTTATTGTTTCCAGGTGTAGCCAGGTGTTCATGGCAAGCTGCAAGGCCTCTGAGTTTGATAAACTGAGAGCCTTTAGCCTGATGAATTCGGCCCTCCGACTTCCGGATTAAACCCTAGATTAAGGACCATTTGTGCAAACAAAAGCTGTAGCTTGAATCATGGGCTGTCCTGTCTTTCTTTCACCCCAGTATGGGACTTGGCTGCGAGTGACACTTGGAAGCATGACAATTTGCTGATGAGCAATATACTTTATAGCACACAAAGTAATAAAAGGTCATTAAATACAATCCCACACAAACTGCAGTCTGGAGATGGGCAGGAGCAGGTTAATATGTGTTTTCTATCACTCTCTTGAATTTTTACACCTAGCATGTAGCCGGTAATATTGGCAGGATCCTTGAATGGTTTGCTTTGTGTCTGTATGTTCTTTCCCTATGACATCTACAGTGTCCTGTAACTTCTTAGAATTGATGTGCCCATGTGAAATTTCTGCTGTAAAATAAAATAGAATCACCTTTGATTTCACTGGGTGCTATTAACAAGAGCCCTTCCTCCCAGGAAAATGTCAATTTAGCTTGGTGTTTTCTAGGTTTCATAAGTGATCGTTGTAGAGTGAAAATGCAGTATATTATTAAGTGTGATGAAAGCTAGAAACAACCATACTTTTACTTGACTTTTCCTGTTATTTAAACATGGTTCACTTTTTAAAACTTGACTTGTATGGGATACATTCATATTGCAAATGACTTCATTAATGTATTTCTTCTTTGAGCAAAGAAACTATGAATATACATTGTCATTTAAATCTAGAGTTTAATAGCTGATACTAGTCTGTCTTAAGCAAATATGGAATATTTTCCATTCTATCAATGTTAGAGTGAGATGGAAGGTTATATCTGAATTTCGAAAAACTGACATCATTTTAATGATTATAGTAGTTGTTATATTTTATTGATTGTGGTAATATGAGATAATTTTTTCCCTAACGCTGCCATTCATTTTAGAGCTAATAAAACTGGTGTTACACTTTCTATCCCTTCTGCATCATGGCTGTTCTGCCTCTATGTTTATCTATGGGGAGCACATCTTTGAAGGTGTGCACCAACACACAATGAATCACTCACACAACTTTCTGTCATCACCACCTACTAAACACTTTGTTAACTAAAAACAAGTACGTGTAAAAGGATCTCATTTGCAGAAAATGGCATTTTTATAATGTGACTTATACTTGTTAAAAATATATTATTTTGCCGAGTTCATTTGATTTTGTATTCTCTTATTCTACCCCATGAAGTCTTAGGATTCCCCTCATGAATGTAGTCCAGATTTGTTAGGTATTGTTGTATTAGTCAAGGTTACATTCACACAAATACACCTATGTGACTTATTATTTAGAATGATTTTGGGAGGAGGGGGGAGTAATCCAGCAGCGGTTGTCTATTGAAAGAAAAGGCAAGAATCCCATCAATGAGACTGATTTGTCAGCCTCAGAACGGTTCTGGAAGCCTGGGGGAGTCCTAGAGAGCTGCTGTTCTTCAGCGTATGTTAGAATCTCAAAGAAAGAGTTTATAATTTATGTGAGGGCAACCAGATAGATTGTAAATCTTGGTCATAGATGGATTTTGTGGAACAGGGGGAAGATACCAAATGTCAGTCAGACTGTAGTCTATGTACTGCATAGATGTGTGTAAAATCACAGGCTCAAATTGCGTTCTGCAACCACAGCAGCATAAAACTCTGGACAGGCAGTAAAATGCAGAGATGGAACCCTCCACCCACAACGAGCTTTAAAATGTTACTATAGCACTGTGATGTTTCTGTGAGCACATTATAATCAAGTGATTCTATATTTAAAAATTAATTTATTCCAAGAGGTAAGAGGTACTTTGAACTTTAAAAGCAGATCTTAAACATCTGAGCTATGAGATTCCCCCCTAAGTATTTGTTGGTCAGCCATTCTCCTTGAGATTCCAAAGCCTATTTTGCAATTCAACAGAATCCACAGAGGCAAATGTTCACTTTGGTAAGAGGCTTTGCCTGTGTCTATCAGATACATATGAGTTTCTCTATTCTTTCATAATATTTCTTATAATATGTATACTTGGAAATCATCTACCTATTCAGTAATGAGTCTAGCAAAAATTCAAGTAGTAAGAAGAATTAACTGACTGTTTTATATACATGTCTTTATAGAGTAAACCTATCACTCTTACATGGAGGCTAATTTAATTTATATCAATTTCAAAATATTTTTCTTTATCCTAATTTATATATCATTATATATTTTATGTAATTTTTAAATTCTTTATCCATAGATAGATAGATAGATGGATGGATGGATAATTAATTAAATTTGATTCTCTGCAATTCAAGACTAATATCAGGACATAATGGTGTGATACTCCTAATAATATTCTTTCATTTACTTTTATATAATAGAAACCATATTACTCAGGCTTTTGAAACACATTTATTTATTTTATAAGACTCATAAAAGATTCTGGGATCTATGCATGATTAAGGCATTATCAATTCAAATTATTTAGGATTTTTGCCTTCAGTAACAATTTTTGTTAATAGTAATTCAAGCACAACAGGCATCAGACAAAGTTGCAGTGTGAGGCTCCCAAAATAGGATTTACTGGTACACATAAGGGCAGAGAGATCACATCTGGTGAGTGCCTTTATGCTTTGGATTTTCACTACAGTGTGCTTATTCCATAGCTTCAGGATTGCTGCAGTGATTTTTGTTGTTTGTTGGATTGACTGCTTTGTGTTCACGCTGGGTCTCACATAGCCCAGACTGATCTGGAATTCAATGGAGAAACACGGGTGAGCCTAAGCGTCCTTTCAGAAGCTTTCAGTCCTGGGAGTGTAGGTGTGGGCCAACATATTCGCCTAGTTCAAAGTTTTCTCTTTCTTAAAATGAAATGATTTTAGAAGTTAACTTCTTTGTGAAGGCTCATGAAAGTGAGGAGCAAACTCCTTTCAAGGCCCAACTTCTTCCCATTACATGATAGATACTATTTTTGTACTTCTGAGAGTAATGAATGAGACAGTCTCTTAGTGCTATAAATATTTTATTACTGTAGAAAGAAAAAGTTAATAAATTTGAGTGAAATAATGCTTATTATTTAAAAATTTGTTTGAATACCATCCTGTGAAACTATATCAATGCATATTAATATTTTATTTCAATTAAATACATAAATGTGTGCTTACATGTGACAAAAGAACCAACTAAAGTTTTACTTTAGTTTCCTTTATCTTTACACAACATATACCCTTTTTCTTCAGAATAACATAAAATGGCTGTAAAGCAATGTTGACATGTTACCCAGTTAAAAGCCTGTCTCCCAATTATTTACATACATATTTTAGCAACCCCTCTAGCTAAGTTTCCGAAACATTCAGTGTAGTTTTGTCATCTAATTGGTTCTGCTAGAAGTGAGTGTATTAATTACACTCAGGTGTATGACCACAAATGGGAAAAGCTATCCACCCAAGTGTAATCAGGGGTGTCCTGCTCTAAATAGTCTGTGGTAAGACATGACTTGTGGAAACATCAAGCAAATTCCTTCTAATTACTGGAAAACTAATTTTCCCAGCAGATATTAGCTCAGGAGGAGAATGATCAGGTTCTGTGTTGCTGACAAGTGTCTATCAACTCTGAAAGCAAGCATGTGCCTTTTAAGAGTAACATGGAAAATGTACACAGTCTTAAAATAGAAGCACACCCGCTCACACACTTTTCCTTCTTTTCTAGTTTCATGTTTTGTTTGTTTGTTTGTTTTGTCATTGCTGTTGTGTACTCGCTGGAAGGAACCAGAAATTCCAGTTGCTTGCTCGAATAGAAGAATATGACACAGAGGCTGAAAGAACCAGTTGGTTACATCATGGCCCAGGAGAGCTAAGTTTCCCAAGTATTGATTATAGCTCTAAAGAGACGAATGCATTATAAGCTAGTCTGGCCATTAACAAACAGATGGAATTGTACCTAAAAGCTTTGAATCTTTTCCATGATTTTTTGTGATTGTCTGGCTGCTGTTAGTCAGTCGGCTGCAGTAATGGCCTAAATAAAAATCCATAAAAGCTCTAATGTTCTCCATCTCCTAGACTTGCAAAGTCTGAGTTTATTCTTCAGTCGTATGGAGAAATGTTATTCAACTTCTCATTCAGAAAATACAAAATCTTCAAAAGCCACATAAAAATAACGCCCCCCCATGCAAATGTGCACAAAATATCCAACTGATTCCCCTTTATCATATTTATTCTACTTAATTCAGAATCTATTTCATAAATGCCATTTGTCCTTTTAGCTTAATTTAAAACATAAAAGTATGTTTTAGACAGGCCAGAATATTAGAATGCATAACAAATATTGGGTGAAATAGTGAAGTTCTCCATGAGTGATCTTCAATATCTAGTATATTGCAAAACTTTGTGGGAGGTTTTTGATGCTACGTGTAAAGAATGTCATCATGGTAACTGATGAAGTTTTGGTATTTGGCGGGTTTCTTGCTTGAAATGATGAGGGATTTGTTGGTCCCATTCTATGTTTGACACCGACATTGTCTCCAATGCTGCACAGAGACTAATCCTCACAATGCTGCTCCCAGAGCTTTGAATTTTGAGGCCAAAGTTTCTTCAAGGTTTGATGACTTACACTGCCTTTGTTTTGTTTCATATTGTCTGAATAAATTTATGGAATGCCAACCAGCGATTATTACTTGCTTGGCTCCGGTTTAGGTCAATATGATTTATTGCTTTATTCATATAAGGGATCTTGTAGCAACTCAGACAAGACTTCATAGTGTGATTGTGAGTTCTGGCTATGAGAAATAGAATAGTGCCCTTTTTCATATCCAATGACCTGTTTTAGAAACTGAAGATAGATTTGGTCATGTTACCAGGTTTTCTTTCACATGTTGGATATAATCACTTTTAACCAAGTAATACTGGTTAAATCATCCAAGAAAAAAATTGCAATAGAAGAGTAAACTAAATACGGAAGACCCATGTTACATGCACATAGCAGAAAATACCAGATATTCAGCAAAACCTGAATTGAAATTTGCTAATTTTAATCATGCTCACTTTGTACTGGTGTGAGGCGGTGGGGTGGGAGACATGCTGCGTAGCACATTGTCAGTGGGAGGCAAAGGGCAACTCTGTGGAGTCTGTTCCCTGTCTGCTTCAGGACTCAACAGTCATACAAAATGCAGGGTTAAAGCATTACCTAACTCATGCAAATTTGGGGCTGAAGCTGGCAGGAAAGAGTTGCCAAGGGACCTACAGAGGTGCCTAGAAACTGCTCCCACCCTGCTTCTCTGATTCTAAGTTTCAATCCTTTTCCATAAACAACATGGATCTATCTTTTGTTCAACAGAGCCTGGAGTCACTGCTAACACTCGGAATGGGGATATAATCAGTCACCCCATTCGTAATTTGAGAAGATTTGAGAAATTTTCTCCATTGCTAAAAATGCTTCTGAGAATATTTCTTAAGCTTTCTCAGAAAAAAAAATCAGCCTATTTTCTTGGGGTTTATGAATGATATGATTCCAGGTCTATCTTTACACTAATCTTGGTAATGTGATATTTTACCTTCACACAGAGCTACCGAGGTCTAAGAGTTGAATATGGCCCCCAACCCGAAACTGCCAAGAGAGGCAAGAATGTCAGTCAGAGTGAGAGAATAAAATATTCTTTTCATGCCAGTATGCATATTGTACTTTTTAGACTTAACATTTTCTAAAATTATGAGGTGTCCAAGTTAAAAGTATAAGGATAAGACATTTCAAATCCAAATATGAAATATTTATTTTGAAACAGCATTGTTGAAGACCCAGTTACATCTTTACTTGCAATGCATATGAGGCACTGGACTGTTGAAAACATAAAACGGTGGTATAGAGATACATTTTATGGAGTTCAATGTAATGTTACTAATAAATGGATAAAGTTTATTGGTTGAGGAACAGGAAAGTAAACACATTTTTCAAAATCCTATGTACAGGTTGATTGTTTTTCATCTAAAATTAAATATCTGGCCTTTGTTAATAATCTCTTTATTTTTCTAGCCAAACATAGTCAATTAATTCATCATTTCCCAAAACAAATTCCTGCACCTCGAGGCTTAAATTCTACCATTTTCTTTCTTAAATGGAGGCACCTTTTATTTATTTATTTACTTATTTTTATTATATTATTTATATTTCAAATGTTATTACCCCTTCCCCATCTCCCCTCCACAAACTCCGTCCATCCATCCCTTTTTTTGCTGTTAAGAGGGTGCTCACCCACTCCTGCCTCACCCCTCTAGCATCCCCCTTCACTGGGCCCTTTTCCAACAATCCACATCCTCTGACGCCTGGCTCCATTTAAGAAACAGAGACTCTCCAGGATATGAGCTGCGTGTCTGAGGAAGGCACAGTGGAGACTCTGGAGCTTGCACTACTCCAAGGATTCCTAAGGCAGCAAGGGACATTTGTATTTCTTTCAGAATAAAAGACAGTGGCACAAGTTTCTTAATTAATTTTGTACTTTCAGGCTATTCTTAAACATGTCATATCAGTCTAAGACACAGAGATCTAGCCATGACCTAGCCAGTTCCAGCACCATGATATATTTATATTATGTTATAATTGAAAGTAAAATTTTCTACATTGGATAACTTAAATGATAAAAGCAATAATTTAGTAACTATTTTGAAACAAAGGTAGTTTTCTACCCCTATGGTTCTTTCAAATCACAAAAGGAACCTACCATGCCTATCTTTGAAGAAACGGGAAGCTATGGTCCCATCTGCCATGGTAAGGTATAAATATTCAGTTTTCTAAGTAAAACAGTATATACACATGCAGTTAGTTTTCGTAATGTCTGTTTGATTCCCTTTTCCAGTAAAGGCTCTCTGTCCAATGTTCACGTTTGATGAAACAAATTGCTTCTGCTAAAAGAGTTTTCTGAAATTTTTTATTATCGCTGTAGGAGAGGACCTTTGTTTTCTCAGTATGTCAATAAAGATGGTGGTTCTTGGTGTGATCAAAGCAGACAGTCAGTAAATTATATGAACACGACTGTTCAGGGTGTGGATTACAGTACTACTTAACTCAAAAGACTATAGTAAGCATGTAATAGGCTATTTCAGCTAGCCTGCTTTTGTGGGGACCTGGCACTAAACTAAGTGCTAAATAATGTCCCAATATCCCCACAACGACACAAGTAAAGTAGTGCAGAACATTTACCAGTTCCTTCATTGAGTATTTCATCAACCCAATAGATGGTTTGCCATGAAAATATGGTTTTCCATATGCCTTCTTACGCTTTTAATCAGTTCCCTACCTCCTGCCTTCAGATTCTTTTCCGGATCTTTTCCTTGAACATGGGTGACAAACGTTCCTTTAAGCATTTCTCCTTAACGCTGCACTAGTACGGATTCCCGGTAGAGGGCGAAGGCGTGACACTGCGGGAGAAGAGACCTTCCCAGCTGTCTCTGCTGCAGCAGGTCAATAGGGCACATATGCAGACTTTGTTGTTAATTCCTGCCTTATACTCAGAGGCGCACCCTGCCCACCCACTGGCATAGTTCTGCCATCGAAGGCACCACACAACTGTTTTGCTACTTTTAACTTGTCACCCCTTTCTATGCTTGCAACTGCAGGGAGCCTTCACCTCCAATAATGCCTAAAGACCAAGTCACACAGTTTTTTTTTTTTTTTTTAACTGTAACCACACCACCTGGAACTCAGGCAGTAAAAGGCTCCTTCTCATTTCTGTTCTTCCTTGTTTCCCTCCAGCTACCCTGCAGGACACATTGTACCTTTCTTGTTGTACCTTAAACTCCCTTCTTGGCTTACTTATTAATTATCCACAACAGTTTCCTCTGAGGAAAACAGGAACACTTTTTTATCTGCTGGTCGGACTCATGGTGATAAAATAACTTTCGAATTATTTTCGAAGAAACTAAATTTCATCTAAGCCTGGGTTTGTTCTTGACTACAACTGAAATAACTGTTTTTCTGAGTGCTTCCTTTTGAATCCTTCTAATTCTCTAACCTCTAAACCTGTATTCACAGAGGGAGAAAAGAGAGGTTTGCTAGCTTTCTTTTGCTATCTTTCTGTAGGTAGTGAATTGGTTTGTTGCATTTGTTTGTTTGTTTGTTTCTTGCTGTTGTTTTAAACATGAACATCTTATTCACACACAGAAATGCATGAAATACTTAGCAAATGAGGTGACACAGTACATAAGTGGCCAGTTACTCTTGAAAAGAGGATAGCCACAGCTTTGTTCCTTTGATATGGAAGTATTAAAAACTTATTTATTATTTAGCTTGATGCCACATAGATAATTTTAAGCATAACTATACTACATTGTGTGTGTGTGTGTGTGTGTATAATTATTTATTTAAAAATAGACTTGGGCCAATACTACTCATTACAACACAGGAATGTCCAATTCAATTTCAGCAAAAGGAATGTGGGTTCTGATGAGATGGAAAGAAAAAAGTCTTGCAAGAGGAGAGATAGAAAAACATTATTCCATTTATATTGCAGGAAAAATACCTACTTTCAATAATAATAAAAATGGAATGCAAAACAGACACCCCTATGTCACAAGGTCCTAGAACTCAACAGGTTCAATTTTTCTGCTTCTATCTCCATAGCCCTAGGACTACAGATGTGTATACAGATGTGTAAGGTCACACCCAACACTGGAAGAGTCCCAATCTTTCACCCTTTTGTTTCCTCTTAAAAAACAATTGGGACAGTTGTCTGATTTCTATCCATTTATTTTTGCTTGTTTTATTTTGCAGGCATGCATGGTCTCTTGGGGCTCAGGCCTACCTAGACCTCTCAACCCTCTTGATCTACCAGCTAAGTATTGCCCTTAATGGGACAGATACTGTGCCAGGTTCTCTTTTATTCTAACGGTGGTACGAGAGCTGTTTAAAGGGTCCAAAAGAGGTGAGGTCAAATTTTACACCCTGGCAATTGTAAATGTGACCTGCTTAATTAAAAAGGTCTTTACCAACATAATCCAGTGAAGGATCTCCAAAAGAGATCAAGGATGTAGGAGCCTATTTCTATTAGCCAGTATCTTGGAAAGAGGAGGAAAAGGGTAACTTCAGATGCTGTCAAATATTGAAAGAAACCCATAGACATGTGAAGTTGGATGCAGAAATTAGACTTATTCTGAAACAAGCCAAGAATTACCTGCAAGCTCCAGGAGCTCGAGGAAGCAGGAAAGGGTTCTCCCTGTGGCATGTGAGCAGAACACAGCCCTGCCAACACCTTCGTTTGGACATCTGGCCACCAGAACTGTGTGGGAATGCCTTTCAGCTGTTTAAAGTCACCAAGTGTGTGGTAATTGGTTGTGGCAGCCCTAGGAAAATAATATAAATAGAATCCCATTAACTTCCTGTCTTTCAGAAGTCCTCCAAAGTCTCTGCACCACCCCATAAACCCTAGCCCCACATGAATCTGGGCTCCACGGCTCATCCACCTCTTTGTGTTTCTTCTGACTGGGACAGATGCTAACGACTCTCGGGCTGAACTCAAAATTGTTAAACACTGTTTAATATTTAACTCAGTCTCTCCTCAATCTTGCCTAGGTGTCCAGATTCAGGCTGTAGTGAAAAGAAGCATTCAACTATGAGAAAAGAGATTTACTTTCAGTTCCGTGACACATAGAGCATGCATTCCCTAGGTACAGCTCCGGATTTAAATGCATTTCAAATGAAAGCCAATCAAGACAGACGGCTTTGACAGGTTACTACCTCATCTTCAATGACCCCCATACCATTTTCTCCATGGAGATGTGTATTTGTGCGTGCATTTTAAGTTCCTAATTTCTCCACCGGCATTAATTGGTAACCCCAGTCCCCCCACCGACCCCTGAATACCCGATATTCATTTTAATTTTACTCAGAATCAGTCCCTGCTATAACATTAATTTTTAACATTAAACCTTCAGAGACAGTATGTGCTTTGCAAAAGCCTCTTTCTCTTTCCTGCCTCCAGCAAAAGTCTTGTGCTTCTGCTGGGGAAGAATTACTTATGTAAATGGGAAGAGGGCATCCAAAGGCAGCCTGCACCTTGGAAAAGTCTGGGCAGTCACATGGGGTTTTCTTCATTAAGACATTTTAAAAGGTATCTCTCAGTGTGAAGATAATTTAAATGGAAGGGATTTTTGTACCTTGCAATGACGAAGTTCCCTATGTGTGCATGAAATTTTACAAATGAGAAGCTGTGTGGCACACTGGTGAAGGGAAGGTGCTTGGCTCTAAAGCAAGTGAACATTCCTTAAATAACTCCCTTTGATGTCACAGCCTGAAAATTTGGGCATTAAAAATGAATAACCCTGAAAGTAGAAGAAAGATTAGAACAAGTAAAATATAATTTAATGAATCCCTATGTGATAAGAAATCATAGTTCAAATCATTTGAAATCAAGAAATACCTTCTATTCCTTAACCTTAAAACTAAAGTTAAGAGCCAGCTCAAGTCACATGACTTGTGGTAAAACTTTCAGCTAATTCAAGCCCACATGCATCTGGGTCTCTAAAGAGTCCATATCTGTACTTTCCCATGTCAATCAACAACTAGCAATCTATACCATTCTGTAGCAAACTCTCAACTCCTTAACCTGTGTATCTTGTTTCCTACTGAGACTGCAAACTCCAGGAAGTTAAGATCCCCCTTCAAGCTACTTTGGTGTTTTGCTTATTTGTTAAAGCACAAATACCCTCCCCTCTTATGTTCCACAATGGATTTGATGCAAACTAAAAGGAAATAGATTTGAGCTATATGTGGTTTAAGGTTTCTAACTGTCTGAATTCCAACACAAGAGGCAATTGACACATCTCTGATCTAAAAGCTGTGGCAGGTTAGCTATGAATAGACACCGATCCCTGAGAGATGCTTGTAGAAAGGGATCGCCCTACCAACCACACTATCTTTGCAGCTCCATCCTTCCTCGTACCCATGCTATTTCCCAAGTGTATCTATGAAAGCATATCTGGGGCTTAATTAACAAGGCCTGCTCTCAGCAATCTCTCTCCCAAGGTCATCAAATTTGCCTCAGGTCAGAGCTAGCAAGCAGGCTAGTAGTAGCTACCACTTTGGACCACTAACACAGGCTCCAAATCCTGAACATGAAGGTGGATATAGACATGCATGTAAATGTATGCGGATGTCCTAGCAGTGATCTTAAATTTTATTTTATATTTTTAGTTTTGTTTTACATCTTTCAGTGTCATAGAATAACTAAATTCATATTCAGATACAGTGTTTGTAGCTTGCGTCCCAAAATCCACATATTCTAAATCAGGTCACAGTGCTTGGATGTCAAATTTGTGTATTTCATTGGATAAAAAGGTATAGTAGAGCACACCTTTTAATTCAGGACCTATGAAGCAGAAGCAGATGGATATTTGAGAGTTTTCGGCCAGTTAGGGCTACCTGGTTGAATCACTTTTGAATAGACATAAATATAAATGATATAGGTAGATAAAATTAAAATTAGATTAAACTAAGGATCTTGGACTCCAGGCTCTAAAATGTCTATTTTTATTAATCTAATTAGCACTATATACATTACAAAATAAAAATCTAATGAGAGCAATGGGTGAAGGTTTTCAGGAAAACAGAAAGTGACCCAGAAGAAAGTCTTGAATCAGCACTGGGCAGATCACAATGCTGTCTGAACCTTGCTTCATACACCGGATTAGCAACTCAGAACTCTGCTTGAATCTGCCTCTAATGTGCTGTAATGAAATTTATGTAAAGTGGCAGCAGCTGAAGTTGGAACTTTTAAAATGGGTTTGCAAAGGAGCATAGCTTTCGGCCAATGAGAAAAGATAACACAGTAGCAGCCACTCTTGAGGATTTGGGCTTTTATAATAGGACTACAAAACAATGAATTTAAATCTAGTTATCCTAACTCTGCACTATCAGTTTCATTTTAGTCTTCTGTGTAAAAAGTGGGAAACATGTTTTTATCTTGTGTTGTTAATTGTGTGATAGAGGTTACACTGGGAAATGTACCAGTGAAATGACAAGCAAACCCTCATGCACCAACAACTTCAGGGGAGTACCACTTCTGGGTCTTCAGTCACACAACAGATTTATCCTGAAATCACCATCTTCTTTCCAAGTATTTAAGATGAAATCTGCCTCAGCACGAAAGTAAGATCCAAGCTGGAAAATCTGAAGGCGAATGCTTGTGCTATGGGCTGGCGATGCGTGTGGTCTACAGATCATCCTATTAAACACTCAGTCACACATTGTAGAAGACTGAGAATTTAGAACTTCACTTATCAGTTTATCTATTACCTATACTTTAAAAAGTCTTCAAAGGGAATGTATTGCATTGTTAGTGGATAACACAAACATCAATCTCTGTGATTATAAGTATTTCAGGATCTTTTAAAGCATTGAAAAACTGACCACATCTTGGCTTGATTACATTAGAAATTTGGTGTGGAGCTACAGCAGTTTTATTTTCTCAAAGTAACTGCAACCCAAAATAATTTCAGTAGTTTCAACTCCTACTTTAATTAAATAAGATATTAGTCAACATTTTTCATGTGAAGACTACCAATCAGATATACATATAGAAATAAATAGAAAATAAATGTACATGTAAAAATAAAAAATGATAGAAAGAAAGATAGATAGATGATAGATAGATAGATAGATAGATAGATAGATAGATAGATAGATGATAGAAGAGAGATACTTGATAGTCAAATCATTATTGGAAATGTTGACAAAATTATATAGACCAGAAATTTAATTCTCTATTTGAAGCCATTACGTATGAATCTTTTTTCCCTCTCTTTGTTTCACTTTTGTACATCACTCTTTGCTATTGGTAGATTCATCTTGAAGATGAAAGTTTGGAAAAAGTAGTTCTATGAATACTGCCTAGGACAACAAGGAACATCTGCTGGGTTGTAGACAATCAGAGAAGGATGCTTGCCAGAGAGAGGTTCTCTAGCTAGTCAGCTCAGCTAGAAGAGCTTACTCTGCATTGTGTCAATCTTATATAAGACCATAGAGTTGCTGTCAGTATAGGCCCATCAAAGATCATAAATAAGACAATTACATTCTATAACTTAACTGTTCTGTTTTATATTCTGACTAGAAGATATCTTCTGATATTGTTCTACTGTGTGCCTATTTTTTTTTAACTTTCATACGTTTCAGTGGTTACCATGTTGTCTTTTCTAAGATCCTTGCCTATCCAAACATATTTCTACCATATAAGATTTATCTGCCTCCCATAAGCAACTAGTTTCTAGTTGTCTGTAACTAACATTCACATGTGGCGTCTTGTTCTAGTTTATTTATATTTTATAGAAGAATTAAATATTCTACAAGGATAATATGAGTATATAATCCATTATTTGTATAATTGAATAAAAAAACATAATTGTGGAAGTGGAAGAAACCTGTTTAATTTTCTTCACTCACTTTCAATAGCTTTATATATTTTAAAGGGAAAACATAACTGTTATGTGTAACACTTGATAAAGACTGCTGTTTAAGGAAGAAATGCTGTAGGCAAATCAAAGACGCTAAATTTGAAAAAGGCAAGGAGTTAAACATTAAAGCTGAAAAAGGACATCTCAGGAATCGGATGACACATTTTGAACAAAATTTAATCTCAGCAAAAAGTCAAACCTTATGATTTTCAAAAAGTGCAAGATGTAAACTGAAGGATTGTAGAAACTCTTCTCTAGCATCTTCAGTCACATATTGAAGTACCATTTGTCTCAGCAGAAATGATAACATGGGACTCACAGCCTGCCCACAGAGAGCTGAGCACCCAGGAGCTTTCTCACTTCTAAATTCACAGGCCCACAAGCCCAAAGGAGAGACAAGCTCCAATCAGACAAGAAGAGCAACTAGTATCAAAGATAACAAAATGTAAAGAGAAAAGCACAAAAACTTAATCAATAGAAACTAAGACAACCTGGGAATATCAGAAACCAGTTCTCCAACCACAACAAGTAGTGGATATTCCAACACACCAGAAAAACAAGATTTTGACTTAAATCCATACCTGATAATGATGATAGAGGGCTTTTGAGAGGTGCATTAATAACTCCCTTAAAGAAATATAGGAGAGCACAGGTAAACAAGTAAAAGACCTTAAAGCAGAAATAAACAAACAAACAAATCCCCCCACAAAAATCCTTTAGAGAATTACAGGAAAACACAAGCTAATAGGTGAATTGAAAAAAAAAATCATTCAGTATTTAAAAGGGGAAATAGAATCAATAAAGATATCAGAAAAGGAGACAACCCTGAAGATAGAAAACCTAGGAAAGAGATCAGGAGTAATAGATGTAAGCATCACCAACAGAACACAAGAGATAGAAGAGAGACAGAAGATGCCATAGAAAATATTGACAGAACAGTCAGAGAAAATGCAAAAATTAAAAGACCCTAAAGCAAAATATCCAGGAAATCCAGGACCCAATGGGAATACCAAACTAAAAGTAATAGGTATAGGAGAGAACAAAGACTCTCAAATAAAAGATCTGGTAAATATCAACAAAATTATAGAAGAAAACTTCCCTAACAAAAAAAGTGATGACCATGAACATACAAGGAGCCTACAGAACACCAAATAGAATTGATCAGAAAAGAAATTCCTCCCTAAACATAATGGTCAAAACACCAAATGTTCAAAACAAAGAATACTAAAGGCAGTAAGAGGAAAAGATCAAGTAACATATAAAGGCAGACCTATCAGAATTGCACCACACTTCTCAACAGAGACTATGAAAGTTAAAAAGATCCTAGACAGATATCATACAGACCCTAAGAAAACACAAATGCCAGCCCAGATTACTATATCCAGCAAAACTCTCAATTACTATAGATGGAGAGACCAAAATATTCTAGGACAAAACTAAATTTACACAATATCTGTCCACAGGCCCAACCCTAAAAAGGAGAATAGATGGAGAATTCCAATGCAACAGGGAAAAAAAAACTACACCCTAGAAAAATCACAAAAATAATCTCATTGCAACAAACCCAAAGAAAGAGAACCATACAATCATAATTCTAACAACAAAAATTACAGGAAACAACAATAATTATTCCTTAATATTTCTTGACATTAATGGACTTAATTCCCCAATAAAAAGACATAGATCATCAGACTCGATATGTAAACAAGATCCAGCTTTTTTCTCTACATACAGGAAACTCATCTCAGCAACAAATACAGACAGTACTTCAGAGTAAAAAGATGGAAAAAAAATTTAAGCAAATGGTCCCAAGAAACAAACTAAAGTAGCCATTCTAATATTGAATAAAATAGATTTTCAGATAAAGTTATCAAAAAAGATAAAGAAGGACACTTTTTATTCATCATAGGAAAAAATTTTAAAGATGAACTTCTAATCCTGAACATCTATGCTCCAAATCCAAAGGCAACCGCATTCATAAAAGATACTCTACTAAAGCTCAAATATCAAATAGGCTTCATGCCAGGGATGAAGGGATGCTTCAATATACACAAATCCAACAACAAAATCTACTGTGTAAACAAACTTAAAAAAAAAAAAAACAACCACATGATCATCTCATTAGATGCTGAGAAATAATTTGAGAAAATTCAACACCCCTTTCAGGTTTAAAGTCTTGGAAAGACCAGGAACCCAAGTCTTTTTTTTTTTTTTTTTTTTTTTTTTTTACCTAAACACAGTAAAATCAATATACAGAAAACCAGTAGACAAGAAACTAAATGGTGAGAAACTTGAAGTAATTCCACTAAAATTAGGGACTAGACAATGCAGCCCACTTACTACCTACCTATTCAATATAGTATTGGAAGTCTTAGCCAGAGCAGAAGTCAAAGGGATTCAAATTGGAAAGGAAGAAGTCAAAATAACACTATTTGCAGATGACATGATAGTATACTTAAGTGGCCCCAAAAATTTCACCAGAATACTCTGAAACCAGATTTAATAAAAATCACAAACAAACAAACAAAAAACCCTTTGGCAAAGTGAATGTATATAAAATAAAATTAACTGAAACAAATAAGTAGCCTTCCTCTACTCAAAGAATAAATATGCTGAGAGAGGAAAAAGTAATTAGAGAGTCAATGCACATCAAAATAGTCACAAATAATATAAAATACATTGGTATGATCATAAGCAATAAATGAAAGATCTTTATGAAAAGAAATTTAAGTCTCTGAAGAATGAAATTGAAGGAAATCTCAGAAGATGGAAAGATCTCCCATGCTCATGGATTGGCAGGATTAATATATTAAAATGGCTATATTGCCAAAAGCAATCTACAGATTTCATGCAATCCCCATCAAAATTCCAACTCAATTCTTCATAGAGTTAGAAAGAGCAATTTGCAAATTAATTTGGAAGAACTAATAACCCAATATAGTGAAAATTATCCTCAGCAATAAAAGTATTTCTAGGGGAATTTCCATCTCTGATCTCAAGCTGTATAACAGATCAAAAAGAATAAAAACTGCATCGTATTGGTACAGAGACTGGCTGGTAGATCAATGGAATAGAATTGAAGACCCAGAAATGAACACACATACTTTTGGTCACTTGAACTTTGACAAAGAAGCTAAAAACATTCAGTGGAAGGAAGACAGCTTCTTCAACGAAGGGTGCTGGCTCAACTGGCAGTAAGCATGTAGAAGAATGCAATGCACATAGATTTATTCTTATCTCTCTGTACAAAGCTCAAGTCCAAGTGAATCAAAGACCTACACATAAAACCATGTACACTCAAATTAGTAGAAGAGAAGGTAAGGAAAAGCTTAGAACACATAGGCATAGGGGAAATTTTCCTAAATAAAACACCAAGGATTTATGCTCTAAGATCAGGAATTAGATGGGATCTCATAAAATTGCAAAGCTTCTGTAAAGCAACCAACAGATTGAGAAATGATCTTTTTCAGTTCTATATCTGATAGTGGGCTAATACCACATATATACAAAACTCTCAGGAAGTTAGAATCCAGAGAATCAAATAATTCTATTAAAATGGGCTACAGAGTTAAACAAAGAATTCTCAACTGAGAAATATCGAATGTCTTAGAAGCAACTAAGGAAATGCTCGACATCCCTAGTCATCAAAGAAATGAAAATCAAAACAACCCTGAGATTCCACTTCAAACCAGTCAGAATGGCTAAGATCAAAAACTCAGGTGACAGCAGATATTGAGGAGGATGTGAAGAAATAGAAAAACTCTTCCATTGTTGGTGGGATTATAAGCTTGTACAACCACTCTGGAAATCAGTCTGGAGGTTCCTCAGAAAATTGGACATAGTACTACCTGAAGACCCAGTTATTCCACTTCTGGGCACATACCCCAGAGATGGTCCAACATATTACAAGGAAACATTCTCCACCATGTCCATAGTAGCCTTATTGTAATAGCCAGAAGCTATAAAGAGCCCAGATGTTCTTTCCCAGAGTAGAGTATGCAGAACACTTGGTACATTTATTCAATGTAGTACTAGTAAGCTATTAAAAACAATGACTTTATGAAATTCTTATGTAAATGGATGGAATCAGAAGCTATCATTTTGAGTGAGGTACCCAGTCTCAAAAGACCACATATGGTATGTACTCAGTGATAAGCCAATATTAGCCCATAAAGGCTCAGAATACCCATGAAACAATTGAGAGACCTTATGAAGCTCCAAAAAAAGGATGGCCAGAATGTGGATACCTCAGTTCTTCTTAGAAGGGAGAACAAAATACTCATTGTAGGAAATACAGGGACAAACAGAAGAGCAGGGATTGAAGAAAAGATCATCCAGAAACTGCCCTACTTGGAGATCCATTCAAATGTGTAGCCACCAAACCTAGTCATTATTGCTGATCCCAAAAACTACTTATTGGCAGAAGCCTGATATGGTTGCCTTCTCAGAGGCTCTGTGTCTCTGGGTCTCCACTGTTCCTGGTTGAAATGTTCCTTTTTGGTCTACAGGTTGCCTTTAGTTCAAGGAGTGTTTTCTCAGCTAGACTGAAGCTATTTATTCAGATGAAACCATATGTCTGGTTTTGCTTTTATTTCCTGTGCTTTCCAAGGTATTTCTAAAACACCTTTTCCTTAAGCATATCAACCTTTCCTTCTTGTTATCTTTTCTAACTTCATGGTTTGAGGTGCTATGTTTAAGATTTTAATCATTTTAAATTTTTCCCAAAAAAATTCAATGGATATTTCAGAATTTACATTTTAGATATTATTCCTTTTCTACAATCCATTCCCCCTCCCCCTCCCAATGCCTCCATGAAGGTTCTCCCTTCCCCAACCACCCTCTTCCACCTCAGCACCTTGGCTACACTGAGAAAACTACACTAGAACAAAGGCCTCTCCTCCCATTGATGTCAGAGAATGCCATGATCTAGTGCATATGCACCTGGGGATATGGGTCTCTACATGGGAACTTTTTGTATTCTTCTCTTTGCTTCTAATTGATTTCTGCCTGAGATTGACTATTTTCTGCTGTCAATTCCTCTTGAATGTGTTTGCTTCTTTTTGTTCTAGAGCTTTCAAGTGTACTGTTAAGTTGTTAATATGAGATGAGTCCAATTTCTTTATGAGGGCACTTTAGTGATATCAATTTTCTTCTTAGTGCTGATTTTATTGTTTTATAAGTTACAGTATGTTGTGCCTTCATTTTCATTGAGTTCTAGAATGTCTTTAATGCTTTCTTTATTATTTTACAAATATTAAGAGAGAGTCGTTTAGTTTCCATGAGTGTGTGGACTTTCTGTTCTTTCTGTTGTTGTTGAAGTCTATGCTGAATCTGTGGTGATCTGATAGATGTCAAGGAGTTATTTCAGTTTTCATGTATCTGTTGATGGCTACTTTGTTTCTGATTATCAGTTTTGGAGAAGATTCAGTGAGATGCTGAAAAAGAAGCATAGTCTTTTGCTTGTAGGTAAATGGTTTATTAGGAATCTCTTAAATCCATTTGGAACATTACTGTTACTTTTATTGTTTCTCTGTTTCTCTTTCTGTTGTCTATTCACTGGAGAAAGTGGGATCTTTAACCTCCCCACTATGTGGAATTCAATGTGTGATTTGAGCTTTAATAAAGTTTCTTTTATGAATGTTGGTGCTTTAGGATTTGCGCCATAGATATTCAGAATTGAGATATCATCTTGGTGGATATTTCTTTTGATGAGTATAAATTGTTATTTTATATCTCTTTTGATATCTTTTGGGTGAAAGCCTCTTTTTTTAGATATTGGAATGACCATAACCACTTTAGGTTGTTTTTTGAATCTGTTTGTTAGAAAATCTTTTTCCAGCCATCTACTCTGAAGTAGTGTCTATCTTTGTGACTGAGTGGGTTTTGTACGCAGGTAAATTAAGGGCCTTGTTTAGGTAACCAGTCTGCTATACAGTGTCTTTATATTGATGAATTGAGCCCATTGATGTTGACATATATTAATAAACAATGACTGGTAGTTTCTGTTATTTTGTTGTTGGAGGTGATTGTGTGTGTGTGTGTGTGTGTGTGTGTGTGTGTGTGTGTGTGTGTGTGTGTGTGTTTGTGTGTGTGTGGGTGTTTTACTTCTCATTCTGATCTCAGATAATGTGTTTGTGTGTGTGTGTGTGTGTGTGTGTGTGTGTGTGTGTGTATGTTTTCTTGGGTGTAGTTTCTCTCCTTGTGTTGGTGTTTTCCTTCTACTAACCACTGTAGGGCTGAATTAGTAGAAAGATAATGTTTAAATTTGGTTTTGTCAAGCAATATATTGCTTTCTCTTCCTATGTGAATGTGAGTTTTGCTCCTTATACATGTCCAGACTGGCATTTTTGGTTTTTTAGAGTCTGCAAGGCATCTGGGCAGTATCAACTGGCTTTTAGAGTCTCTGTTGAGAAGTTAGCTATAATTCTGAGAGATCTGCCTTTATATATTGCTTGGCCCTTTTTATTTGCAGAAATTTAATATTTTTCTTTAGTGTGTAGATTTAGTATTTTGATTATTATGTGGCAGGGGGTTTATCTTTTCTGGTTCAATTTATTTGGTATTATATTAAAATCTTTTATGTTTAACACCATCTCTTTAAGTTAGGGAAGTTTTCTTCTATGATTTTGTTGAAGATATTTTCTTGCCCGTTGAATTGGGAAACTTTACCTTCTCTTTTTCCTATTATTCCTAGGTTTGAACTTTTAGTAGTGTCCCAGATTTTCTGGATATTTTGAGTGAGGTCCTTTTTAGATATGGGCATTTTCCTTGGATGATGTATCTATTTCTTCTATGGTATTGACTATGCTGAGATTCTTCTTTCCATTTCTTGTATTCTGTTGATGATGCTTGCATTAGAAGCTTCTATTTTATTTCCTAGGTTTTTCATCTTCAAAATTTCCTCCATTTGTGTTTTCTTTGTCAGTTTTAAGATATTGGATCATGTTATTCATTTCCTTCACCTGTGTGATTGTGTTTTTCTGTATTCCTTTATGGAACTTGTTTATTTGCTCCTTAAGGGCTTCTACTTGTTTGACTGTGTTTCCTTGTATTTATTTAAGGGAATTATTTAAATTATGTTTCAAGGACTATCATTGTCATGAGATGGATCATAAGGTCTTGATCTTCAAATGTGTTGTAATATCCAAGGCATGCTACACTAGGAAAATCAGGTTCTGATGGTGCTGTATTCTGTGGGCCTTGTTTATTGTCTTCTTGTACTTGCCTTTCTCAGTCTAGTTGTTTCTGGTGTTAGATCACCTGGGAGTCCTGGGTTATACCAGGCCTCTAGTGAGGCACGTATAGCTGTCTGCCTTGGGTTTGAGCAGGCCTTCTCAGAGGCAGGCTAAGCTGTACATGTCAGGTTAGAGTTGGCCTCCTTGGTGGCAGTCAGAGCTATGGAGTAGGACATGGACTGACTAATGACTTGTACAGGTTGTAGGTACAAACTGGGCTGGATATAAAGGTCCAACAGGCCAGGGCACAGCCCAGAGCTGCTAAACTTGCTGTGTTCCCAACAGGTGGGGTAAATAGGGTTGTTGCCTGTCAAACTGGTGTGTCAGGTTAGAGATGGCCTCTTAGGAGGCAAGTAGAGTTGTGGAGTCTGGTGCAATGTACCAACATATGACTTCACCAATTCTAATTTTTAAATCATTCAAACTTATAGGCAATGGTATTAAAAGAAAAATGTAGGCAAAGAACCAAAATATCTGTTTCAGTGTTTACTAGGGAGATGTTTGTGATGCAATTGGGAAGGTAAGTGAATGTCACCTCAGAAGAGGACTGGGATATGGTTGGATGTCACTAGCATTGCCAGTATGCATACAAGTTCAAATAACTCAGTGTTTGCCTATAAGTGGAGAAAAAAGGCAAAGACCATCCCATAAATGTGTATATGGATCTCTTCTGTGAATTATGGTGCTAAGGGACCTTTAGGTAGCCCAGATCATGGTAGAAAAACTATAACTTTTCATTATGTTTCTGAAATAAGAAAAACAGGTATCATGTGGAGGGCCATTAAACAAGTAATGTGCATCAAGTCTGATGTGGGGCAGGGAATTTCCTTGAACAGTAATTACAATAACACAGTGAGGCCATTTTCCCACATTATGGAAGTGTGCCAACTCAAGACTCATCCTCAGGTATTAGAGTATGAATGTCAACGTACTGTACACAGCCTATTGTGTGCAACAGCAGCCTTTCCAGTGCCACATTTCTGAACAAACCCTTCAAGTGGCTTTTTTGGCTTCACTCCCTTTGTCTGCTTCACAATTGTTCAATCTGATAGCACAGCTGTAATCATAATATATTTTGGAGTGTAAGTAATATTTTTATTCTCACAAGTGGAAATAACAAGTGTCCAGTTTACCATACAAAACTACAAAATAATATGAGAGTAATGTCTTAGTCAGGGTATCTCTTCCTGCATAAGACATCATGACCAAGAAGCAAGTTGGGGAGGAAAGGGTTTATTCAGCGGACACTTCCATATTGCTGTTTATCACCAAAGGAAGTCAGGACTGGAACTCAAGCAGGTCAGGAACAGGAGCTGATACAGAGGCCATGAAGGGATGTTACTAACTGGCTTGCTTCCCCTGGCTTGCTCAGCCTAATTTCTTAAAGAATCCAGGGCTACCAGCCCAGGGATGAAATTACCCCATTAGGCTGAGCCTTCCTCTTGATCATTACTTGAGAAAATGCCTTACAGCTGGATCTCATAGTCGCATTCCCTCAACTGAAGCTCCTTTCTTTGTGATAACTCCAGCTTGTGTCAAGTTGACACAAAACCAGCCAGTCCAATTAATAAGCTGTATAGTGCATTGAGATCCTTATAATGCTTATAAAATTTAGATATATGATAAAAGAAATATATAGTTAAATATTATACTCAATAAAAGCTCACACGAAGACATAGAGAATTGGAAAGGTGATGTCGAGGAAAGTAAATTTAGAAATCTACATACTGGCCATACTCTGTTGAAACCAATGATATTTCAATCTGGATTTTCAAATATTTAATTAGTAATACCCATTGTTATAAGTGTTATCATAATAATCTGTATATAACTGTAGCTTTTGAAGGACCAACACTATACATAAATATGAAATAATTAGGCCCCCAATTCCCACAGAACAGTTTTTCCCATGGTTAAGGCAAGATATTTGAGATAAAATTGATCACATTTGAGATAAATGTGAGAACTTTCTAGAAGCTACATTTCCTTTCTTAGGGAAGGCATTATAGAAGTACAAGCAAGCAAAGATCAATGAATTTACAATAAAATGTATGAATGTTCAACTAAATGTTCTTTCAGAATTTATTTCCTTTCTCTTTCTGTTTAACAAATATCTACAACCAATCCTTCCCTCAGCAATTCATGTGTTTTTCACAGAGATCTGGACCATGATCTTTCTTATTGACAATTAAGTTATGCATGTTGCTTCTCCATCAGACAAAGAGGCCTGTATGCTGCCTACACATCCTTTCAGTTATTTACTGAATTTATTCAGTGAGCATATTCTATTTGTCAAGACCTACATTAAATGGGCCATTCTGCTAGTTTTCTCTGTCAAGACTGCTCAGATCTCAATGATATTAAGTAGGTGTCTTTATTATATTAGCACACTATGAGTCTCCTTCTAGGATCTTTCTTCACACATTCCTACTTAAATACATGAGTATTCAGAGCCAAAGCTGTCATGTTAGTGTTCAATTAGAAAATCAGTTTTCAGAATCCAGATAGCCTATTTGCACTAAAAATTCAAAGAATAAAATATAAAATAATTCTTTTGAACAATTCTTCAGGATTATTTCATGAGCCTTTAATAGCTGTTAAGGAAAACATGTTGGAACATTTAAATCAGCTCAGCTTAGATCAATAAGATATCCTAATGATTCTTTCTGAAATGTCTCATTTTCTCATCTGGAAAAGATGCCCTTTTTCAAGACCAGTGTTCTTTCTGGAGGATGCTCTCACTAAAATGGCACTTTCTTGTAATGACTGAGGAGCCTATCTGCTATTTGACTCCTAATTTTGGCTTTGGGCTTTTGTTGCCATTAGTGAATGTCATTTACTCTGAATGAATGAGGAGCCTATGTGATCTCAGACTACTGACTATAACCTTGGGCTTCTGTTGCCTGTAGAATACCCTATGGATGCTACCTGACAGTCTCCAGACTCCAGGAACAGAAATTCTGCCATCCAGTGCCCATTCTCTTGCTGTGTTTAACCTGTGGTCTTTGCCTAATGACTGAAGTCATGATAGAGAGAGTAAATATGAAATCTAACAAAAAAAATTAAGACCTAAGAAGTAACACTTATCTCCTGCCCATGATTCTTGTACCCTGAGGTGCTTATCTCTATAATAAATAGACTTATTAAGCTATTTCACCAAGGGCTGAAAACAGGCAGAGTAACACAACAACAAAGCTCCCATTGATGTAAATTTGTGCAGTTGCATATCCAAAATTTCACACTCTATCCCATTATTGATCTTCAATTCACCTATCTAGTTAGTCCTCACTGATAGTTCAAGCCTCTACATCTCTTAGGCTAAGAAGAGAAGGACTTATTTGGGCCAAAAATTATGATTACTCTATATATTTTATATCCCCTCTTTATTTATTAAACAAACAACTTTGTTTTGTGTGACATTAGTTTAATAGATTATGACTGGAGAGAAAAATTAGAAATAAAATTTCTGAACATTCGTAAGTCTTAATCCAAGAGAAGCAGAAAACAAATTCATATGTACATGTCAAGAGAAGAGTTGCTTTAAAAGAAACAGAATAAGAAGTGATGAGACAAATGGTGGATTGATTTGAGGAAGAACTCTTTGAGAAGTACTATTTGCAAGTACAAACCTAAATATTTTAAATGAGTTATCTGGCTTCCTTCTTACAGAGTGTTTTCCAGTCAAAGTCAGTTTTTTTTGGAAGTCTACATACTGAAAGGATTGTGGATACATGGAGAGAGACTAAGATATCCAGTTTACCTCAGTAGATATGGGTGAGGGGTTAGGTGTTCTTGAGAGAAACCATCTTGAGAATATATAGCACCTTTGGAGTAGTTTGAGAATCAGTGTCATGAATAACTTTCACCATATCTTGTAGAAAATAACTAGAAGAGACAAGATGGGTATATTTTCTAGAATGCCTGCAATGGACACTTTTATGATTGAATAGAGATACATATTGAAAGTAACACTTAAAATGTCAGATAAAATAATATATTTATGAATGTAAAAGAATGTTGATGCCATGTCCTAAGATAAATGAGACTAGAATTTGAAGCACGGGCCTATCAAGTACTAGTTGTCAGAAATAAAACATTGAATATCCTATAAGAAAGCAGTAACTTATAGGTAATTTATCAAATATTGGGATTAGGGTAGAAATAAGAAAAAGCAACACAAAGAATTAGATAATGTTAGGTTCGGAAAAACTACAAACTGTAAAGGTAGAACATCTTAGAACTGGAACCATATGGGTCCTGATGTTCTTGAGAAGTAGCTCAGTTTGATGAAGATTATCTGCATAGTACAGTCTATGAAGTCAGTTAAAGCAATAAATATCAAAAAAGAGAGGTAATCAAGCCCATCCAATGTCCTGACTGGGCAAGCAAAAAGTCACCTTGACAGGTAATTTTAGTCTTGTGAAGATTAAACTCAGAGTAGAGACCATTAAAGAAAAAGTTGGAGAAATGTCTGCTTAAATGCTTTTATCTCCACAACCTCCCAGGACAGTATTAAAATGAATGTGATGGAACTTTTGTTAAGTCATCAGCCACAAGGACATAGTGTGTAAGAAAGGATACAGAGGCAACAAAACCAAGTCAACAAGATCTCATTCAGTGACAAATGTTCTAGTAGTAACTGAATCATTAGACCGTTGATGCTGTGATTTGTCCTTGAGTGCAGGATGCTCATAGGATAACCAAGATTTTCTTATGAAAGCCAAGGAGCTCTGATTTGCAGGGCTATTGAGGTGAAATGCAGTAACAACTGTAGAGTTCAGTGAAAACCCTTTTTGTCTGTGATGGACCAGGCATTCCTTCCCAGATCTTAGTAAATAGGGAACTATGTATCTAGGCTCACCCAAGGACTAGAAGGTGGCTCTTTGGAAATTTGCAATAAGTTAAAATGTTTTAAACATTGGAGGTGCCAAATGTTGAAGGAAAGTGTGTAGACATCATTGAGAGCAGTTTTAAAACTCTTAAGAAATGCAACCCATGCTCTGTGCCCTTGCTCATCTCTCTTCTTTATTTGTACAAAGATGGCTGGCAGGTTTCTGCATGTGTCTTTGTAATAGGTTTATACCTGATGGAGTTACCTAAAGACAGCAACATCACAGTTCTTTATTCTTTGTTACCCTTCTGATTGCTGATGAATTCCAATGGAGTCATAATTAATAATGAATTATTCTGATTGTATCTACATTTCCTATTTTTATGAAATTGTGTTTATATTTCTTGTATTAACTTTACCCATAATATCTTGCCCTACTTACAAAGAAAAGGATGTTTAATAATCTCTTAAAATTAAAATTGTATAATTCCGTGCATGTTCTACCTTAAATAGAGAATTGTATCAAATCCAAAACTCCAAAAATAGGCTCATACTTCTAACCAGTATTTGCTGCTGCTGTATGCAGAACAATTTCTGGTTTGTGTCTTTAATATATTGGATAGGACACTTAGCAGAGTAGGAATTTCTGATGTGAAAAACATATGGTACTATATGATGAAAATGAGTGCTGACAGCTGAGCACATGCATCTAGGTGTTTAATGATGTTTGATAACATAAATTAACAAAAATTCAGATTTCCAAATCATTACTTAGATTCAAGGTGGCAGAGTACCAGCTGTTTTCCATGTTTTCTACAAAAGTGTTATCAGATTCACATATTAACTGTTCTTTCTAAACAAATTACCATAAGACACCTTCAGAATCGTCAGCACAAAAACTTTATGCAAACCAGTCACACAGGCTTGAGAAGCTGGTTAAGCTTTGTGTAAATGAGTGAGCTAGGGTTATTCATTGTTACTCAATTTGTTCTATCTATAATTTTTGCACAAATGTATCACCTTACATTTAATGACCTTTTCATCTTAGACACAATAGCCAATCTTATAAAAACAAAAGTTGAAAAGTGCAAGGAGCTTGTTTGTAAGTTAGGAAGCACACGTTCTGCACTCTGGTGCAATTCATTCTTTCTCCTTTTAAGACGAAATCTTACCCATGGGAACTTTCCAGGTGTCTATAAAATGGAAGATGGCACTGTTAAAGTGCTTTTGTGGGACTTTGAAAAACAGTTCATTTATCTGTCACTTTGTCTATCAGCTGCTCACATGCAATAGGATGCTACTCATTTCAAGAAGCACACATTCACTAGCTCAGCCAAACAGATATGTTTCTGAGAACATATCAGTTTATTATTCTTCAGTTTTTCAGTTGTGGAGTTCTTAAAGGACTCTCCAGGGTCTGCCACAGAACTGGTCACTCTTATATATAATTCCAGTTCATTGGTTAAAACTCAAAATTCTTGTCTTCCCACTCAAAGGCTTACAAGTCCCCAAAAAGTGAGCTTATCTTTGAAATGAATGTGATGCTGTTAAGAAGTGTACACATACACACACGCACACACACACACACACACACAAACACACACAGACACACACACTCACAGATACACACACACACTCACACACACACACACACACACACACACACACACAGCACACAGGGGGAAACACAAGATACTGTTAAAGTTCAGGATGGCATGTAGTATGTGTTGAGTCAGTATTAGGGGAATAAAGTGAATTTTTTCTTCCAAGTATGTATTTTTAATTCTAAGTTTGGTAGCCACATATCTTCAGTAGAACTCTATCATCAAAACTCAGGTGAATACTGTAGTCAAACAAAACAACCAATGGGAATCCTCTGTAGGCATGATTGTTGATGAGATTCAAGGATTTCTAATGTAAATTGTCCTCAGAAGAAAAAGATAAATGTAGAAGTCCAAATGTGTGTAACCCTGAGGGCTATCATGGCAGACATGAGGCCTCCACTGTATGGTTTTTATTTCCCTCCTTCCATAGTGATGCAAACTGTAATGAAACTCTGAATACCGTGTCTGTACATTTTACATTCAATAAGTCACAGCCTCACTATTAGGGTCTTACTCCCCACAATATAGTTGGAAAGGGCCTGTCTATACAGACATTCTACTTAAGATTAGCTCCTATTGTTATAAACAAATTCTGAAAGAAAATCACAACCTTCCATGTCCTTATCTCTTAGGGTAAGGGATATAATGCCACAAAATGAGGAAACTTTCAGTGTAGAAATGAAGAAGAGGAAATACCACTCTTATGCAGAGATGTGTTGTAAACAGAGGGCACTTATTTCCATGTTTAGAAGACATTCAGGAGCCAGGCTGATACTTTATCTACATGATATTTGACTAACTGCATCCTCAGAAGAGACTATAAAGCTACATTTGAGTCTGACATCCTGCCAGCTAAAGTGTTGGGTTTATCAAATCAACAAGAAGAAATCAATTACAGTCCCACAGATATTGTTGAGTGGCTCTGAGTAATGAATGGAGCAATGAGGATTTGGACTTTTTTTTCACCCCTCTTCTTCAAAGACAATCTAGGACCAGGCCACCAGAAAGCAAAGCATTATATAATCCTTTCCCCTAAGATAATTCTCTAAGCAAACTATTAGTCCATGTACTTGGACTTCCTTTATATTCATTGGCACTTCTTAGCTACAGTATCAAAAGAATCAGGGAAAAGAAGCAGTTCAATAGAATGGTATAATACACCTTCATATTAGAACTCACATCCTTAAATGCCTTGTGATATAGGGTTCATTCATCTATTCATTCAGTCAGTTATGTGTTTATTTACTTTTGGACCCATTCAATAAAATTGTATTCTTTCATCACTGAAAACCACTCTGTCTGTGTTTCCTTTGGAGTTTTCTCCAAAAAGAATGTCTATAGAGGCCAATATGAAACCACAGATATAATTCCACCCACTCATACAGACAGAATCTTGAGTGGTGTGAGCTGGCCATTAAGTCTACATTTACCTTATATGTATATTTGAATTAGACACAACATCAGTTCTTAAGGCTAACCCAAATGACAAGAGCAATAATGATACACGGTTTTAGATTTTATGCGAATAATATATTTCAAAAATAAAGGCTTAGTTCCATCCATTTGCTTAAGCATTTCACGAAGTCATTGTTTTTAATAGCTGAGTAGTACTCCATTGTGTATCTGTACCACAATTTCTGTATCCATTCCTCTATTGAAGGACATCTAGGTTCTTTGAAGCTTCTGGCTATTATAAATAAGGCTGCTATGAACATAGTGGAACATGTGTCCTTGTTATATGTTGGAGAATATTTTGTTTATATACAGAGAAGTAGTATAGTTGGGACCTCAGATAGTACTATGTCCAATTTTCTGAGGAACAACCAGTCTGCTTTCCAGAGTGTTTGTACCAGCTGGCAATCCTACAAGCAGTGGAGGAGTGCTCCTATTTCTCCACATTCTTGAAAGCATTTTCTTCTGGAATCTCAGGATTGTTTTGATTTGCATTTCCCTGATGAGTAAAGATACTGAGTATTTCTTTAGGTATTTCATGGTAGGTAATTTGACATTTCTCAGTTGAGAATTCTTGTTTAGTTCTGAACCCCATTTTATAATAAGTTTATATCATCCATTGTGAGGTAACCAATTCACAAAAGACCACATGTGGTATGCACTCACTAATAAGTGCATAATAGCCCAAAAGCTCAGAATATCCAATATACAATTCACAGACCATATGAAGGTCAAGAGGATGGAAGTCCAAAATGTGGATGCTTCAGTCCTTCTTAAAGGGGGGAAAATACTCAGGAGAGGAAATACAGGGACAAAGAGTGGGACAGAGACTGAAAGAAAGGTAAACCACAGACTGCCCCACCTGGGGATCCATCCCATATGCAGCTACCATACCCAGTCACTATTGCTAATGCCAAGAAGTGCTTGCAGACAGGAGCCTGATATGGATGCCTCTTCAAGAGGCTCTGACAGAACTTTACAGATACAGATGTTGATACTTGCAGCTAACCACTGGAATGAGCAGGAGGACCCCAGTGGAGGATTTAAAGAGCTGGAGGTGCTGATGAGATTTTTGACCCCATAGACAGAACAACAATATCAACCAAAGAGATGCCCTAGACCTTCAAGTGACTAAACCATCAACCAAAGGTTATACATAGAGGGACCCATGGCTCCAGCCCTATGTGTAGCAGAGGATGGCATTGTCTGGCATCAATAGGAGGAGAAGCCCTTGGTCCTGTGAAGGCTCATCACGCTAGTGGAGGGGAATCCCAGGGTGGTAAGGTGAGAGTGGATAGTTGGGAGGGGGAGCATCCTCATATGAGTAGGGGGAGAGATATTGAAGAGAAAGGGAGCTGGGAAAGGAGATAGATAGCATTTGAATTGTAAGATCATAAAATATTCAATCAAAATGCAAAAAAGTTAAAAAATAAAGGTTTGGACTGTGACATCTTCAGAAGCTTGGAGGTGCTGTGTTTATAATTGCTTTTAATTAAATTTCGCAGTCAAGCTATGCAATGTAAATGCTTGTGGATGCCAATTGTTGCTAGGCAGGGCAGACTCAGCAGAGTCTCTTTATTGTTCAAATTGTTAATTTCCTCTCACCAACTTCACATGGGTTTTCATGTCAGATCAGAAAACTATCTGCTGTCTTTGATTTGAATTTCATTGTTGTTGATTTTATTTCATAGAAGACTTCCAACTTCCTTTTTTTTTTTTTTTTACAAATATTAGTCGTTATGATTTTTTTATTTATCTGATAGGTCATTGTTCCATGCTGTAAAACAAGTACATTTTAAGGATGAATGCTTTTTATGAAGTTCTTGTATAGATGCATTTAATGATTCAAATTTGGCTTACCTCTAAAATTATTATCTGAGTAATATTAAGAAATAGAAGATCCCTTGTGGTTTTTTTTCTTCTTTTCCACTTCTCATAAAATTTTCATGAATATTTACACACATGTGCAAGGATGCATATGTACTTGTGGAAGTACATTAATTTGCCCATGTTCAATACCTGTAGCAAACACTTCCCAATGCCTTTATTATTTTTTTTCTTTTTTTCTTCTGAAAAATAACTTTATATTTTTTCTCTCAAAACTTCATTTAAAAAAGAGAGATACATGTACAGATTTTAAAAGCATTTTGGCATAACCCTATATGAACATATTTTTGTCAGTACTTAATTATTTTAGAGGTTTGATAGCATGCATTGAAATCTTACTAGTTATCATAAGCGTTAAGTACATGTAGAACAGAAAATAATATGGAAACAGAGTTTTCTTTGTGAGTGTAGATTAAGCATAATGATTTTTGAATACCAAAAATTGCCTCAAGGCTATATTATTAGCTGTTGGATTATTAATGATTTAAGGTCCAGGTGCACCACACTCTGAGAGGATGCTACACACTTTTTTTTTTCCTAAAAAGGACTGAGGCTGTAAGTTTTTGGCCTTTGTTTTTCTTGATCTTCATTTGGACTGTGAGTTGTTTCTGGGGTATTCAGGTCTTTCTGAGGCTAGTATCCAATTATCAGTTACTGGATATTCTGTCTGTTCTTTTGAGACTGGATAATCTCACTCAGGATGATATTCTCTAGATGCATCCATTTTCCTAGGAATTTCATGAAGTCATTGTTTCTAGTAGCAGAGTAGTACTCTATTGTGTAAATATACCACAAGTTTTGTATCCATTCATCTACTGAAGGGCATCTGGGTTCTTTCCAGCTTCTGGTTATTATAAATAGAGCTGCTATGGACATTTTGGTGCATGTGTCCTTATTGTATGTTGGAGCATCTATTCGAGTATATGCACAGAAATGGAACAACTGGGTCTTCAGGTAAGACTATGTCAAATTTTCTGAGGATCCACCGGACTGATTTCCAGAGTGGTTGTAGCAGCTTACAACCCCACCAACAGTGGAGGAGTGTTTCTCTTTCTCAGAATCTTCACCAGCATCTGCTGTCATCTGAGTTTTTGATTTAAGCCATTCTGACTGGTGTGAGGTGGAATCTCAGGGGTATTTTGATTTGCATTTCCCTAATGACAAGGGATGTGGAATACTTCCTTAGAAGCTTCTCAGCCATGAGATACCCTCAACTGAGATTTTTATTTTTAGCTCTGTACCCCATTTTATCATAGGATTGTTTGATTCTCTGGAGTCTAACTTCTTGAGGTCTTTGTAAATATTGGATATTAGACCTGTATCAGATGTGGGGTTGGTAACGATCTTTTCCCAATCTGTTGGCTGCCATTTTGTTTTCTTGCCAGTATCCTTAGCCTTACAGAAACTTTGCAGTCTCATTAAGTCCCATTTATTGATCCCTTGCCTTTGAGTACAAGCCATTAGTGTTCTGTTCAGAAAAATTTCCCCTAGGCCTATTTGTTCTAAGGTTTTTCCTACTTTTACTTCTAATAGTTTCAGTGTACCTGGCTTAATGTGGAGATCTTTGATCTACCTGCACTTGAGCTTTGTTCAAAGGAAATGAGAAAGGCTCAATTTTCATTCTTCTGCATGCTGACTGCCAGTTTAGCCAACAACATTTGTTGAAGAGTCTGTTCTTTTTCCATTGAATGTTTTCAGATCCTTTGTCAAATATCAAGTGACCACAAGTGTGAAAGTTCATTTCAGGATCTTCTATTCTGTTCCATTGAGCAACCTGCCTATTTCTGTATCAGTATCATGCAGTTTTTTTTTTTTTTTTTTTTTTTTTAACACAATTGTCTTGTACTATAGCTTGAGGTCAGTGATGGTTATTCTTGCATATGTTTTCTTGTTGTTGAGGGTGGATTTCAATATTCTAGGTTTTTTTTTTTTTGTTGTTGTTGTTGTTATTCCAGATGAAATTGCTAATTGTTCTATCCAAAGAACTGTTTGGAATTTTGATGGGGATTGCATTGAATCTATAGATTGCTTCTGGTAAGATGGCCATTTTTACAATGTTGATCATTATAATCCATGAGCATGGGAGGTATTTCAATCTTCTGAGATCTTCTTCAATTTCCTTCTTCAGGGATTTGAAGTTCTTGTCATACAGGTCCTTCACTTGCTTAGTTAGAGTCACACCAAAGTATTTCATAATGTTTGTGAATATTGTGCAGGGTATCTTTTCTCTAATTTCTTTCTCAGTATGACTGTACTTTCTTTATATAGAGGAAGGCTACTGATTTGTTTGAGTTAATTTTGTATCCAGCCACTTTGCTGAACTTGTTTATAAGCTGTAGGAGTTCTGTGGTGGAATTTGTGGGGTCACTTAAGTACATTATCATGTCATCTGTAAATAGTGATATTTTTACTTCTTCCTTTCCAATTTGTATCCCTTTGATTTCCTTTTGTTGTCTAATTGCTCCAGTCAGGACTTCTAGTACTATGTTGAATAGGTAAGGGGAGAGTGGGCAGCCTTGTCCTGTCCCTGATTTTAGTGGGATTGCTTCAAGTTTCTCACCCTTAAGTTTGATGTTGGCTATTAGTTTGCTGTATATTACTTTTATTATGTTTAGGTATGGGCCTTGGATTCCTGTTCTTTCCAAGACTTTTAACATAAAGTGGAGTTGAATATTATCAAATGCTTTCTCAGCCTCTACTGAAAAGATTATGTGGTTTTTTTATCTTTAAGCTTGTTTATATGGTGGATTACATTGAAGGATTTCTGTATATTAAACCCTCCCTGCATCACAGGGATGAAGCCTACTTGATCATGGTGAATGATCATTTTAATATTTTCTTGGATTCAGGTTGCAAAAATTTTGTTTACTATTTCTACATCAATGTACATTATGGAGATTGGTCTGGATTTCTCTTTCATTGTAGAGTTTTTGTATGGTTTAGGAATGAGGGTATTTTTGCTTTGAAAAGTGAGTTGGGTAATGTTCCATTTGACTGTATTTTGTGGAATAGTTTGGAAAGTTTTGGCATTAGGTTATCAATAAATGTCTGATAGAATTCCGCACTGAGCCCAACTTGTCCTGAGCTTTTTCTGATTGAGAGGCTTTTGATGACTGCTTCTGTTCTTTTAGGTGTTATGGGATTATTTAGATGGTTTATCTGGTCCTGGTTTAACTTTGGTATCTGGTATCTGTCTAAGAATGCATCCATTTCCACCAGTTTTGTTGAGTATAGGCTTTTGTAGTGTGATCTGATGATTTCTTGAATTTCCTCAGTTTCAGTTGTGATGTCTCCACTTTCATTTCTGAATTTGTTAAATTGTATACTCTTACTTAACCCTCTAGTTATTCTGGCTAAAGGCTTATCAATCTTGTTAATTTTCTCAAATAGCTCTTTGTTTTGTTGTACTTTGAATTGTTCTTTATGTTTCTATTTGGTCAATTTATGCTCTGAGTTTGATTATTTCTTGCTAACTACTCCACTTGGGTGTATCTGCTTCCTTTTGTACTAGAGCTTTCAACTGTGCTTTTAAGTTGCTAGTATATGCTCTCTCTAGGTTCTATTTGGAGTCACTCAGAGCTCAGTTTTTCCCATAGTCCTGCTTTCATTGCATCCCATAGGTTTGGGTATGTTGTGCTTTCATTTTCATTAAATTCTAGAAAATACTTAATTTCTTTCTTTATTTCTTATTTTGCCATGCTGTTTTTCAGTAGAGCATTGTTCAGCTTTCATGTGTGTATGGGCTTATTGTTGTTTTTGTTGTTATTAAAGACCAGCCTTAATCCATGGTGATCTGATAGGATGCGTGTGAGTATTTCAATCTACTTATATCTATTGAGGCTTGATTTGTCAATGTTTTTGAAGGTGCCATGTGGTGCTAAGAAGAAGCTGTATTCTTTAGTTTTATGGTTAAATGTTCTATTGGTGTCTATTAATTCCAAGTGGTTCATAACCTCTGCTAGTTTCACTGTGTCCTTTTTCAGGTTTTGCCTGCATTACCTGTCCATTGGTGAGGGGGGGGGGGATGTTGAAGTCTTCCACTATTATTGTGTGGGTTGCAATGCATTTTTTGAGCTTTAGTAGGGTTTCTTCTATGAATATGTGTGCTCTTGTATTTGGAGCATATAATTTAAGGATTGAGAATTCATCCTGATAAATTTTTTTGTAAGGAGTAAAAAGTGTCCTTTCTCATCTTTTTTGGTAACTTTTGGTTGAAAATCTACTTTATTTGAGATTAAAATGGCTACTCCAGCTTGTTTCATGGGGCCTTTTGCTTGAAAGTTTTCTCCCAGCCTTTTTCTCTGAGATAGGGTCTGTCTTTGTCTCTGAGATGAGTTTCCTATATGCAGCAAAATGTTGAATTCTGTTTATGTATCCAATCTGATGGTCTATGTCTCTTTATTGCAAAATTGAGTCCATTTATTTTAACAGATATTTAGGAATAGTGGTTGCTGTTTCCTGTTATTTTTGCTTTTAGAGGTAGAATTATGTCTGTGTGTCTCTCTTCTTTTGGTTTACTTGCTTAGTTATTTTCTTTCTTTTTTAGGGATGTAGTTTTCTTCCTTGTGTTGGGTTTTCCATCCATTATTCTTTGTAGGGCTAGATTCGTGGTCAGATAGTGTGTAAATTTAGTTTTGTCCTGGAAAATCTTTGTCTCTCCATCTATGGTGATTGAGAATTTTGCTGGATATAGTAGCTTGGGTTGACATTTGTGTTCTCTTAAGTTCTGTATGATGTCTCTCTAGGATCTTCTAGATTTTATACTCTCTACTGAGAAGTCAGGTATAATTTTAATTGGTCTGCCTTTGAGTTACATGGCCATTTTTCCTTACTGCTTTTAGTATCCTTTCTTTGTTTTGGACACTTGCCATTTTAACTATTATGTGTCAGGAAGAATTTCTTTTCTGGTTCAATCTATTTGGAGTTCTGTAGGCTTCTTTTATGCTCATGGTCATCTCATTCTTATGTGTAGGGATGTTTTCTTGTATGGTTTTGTTAGAGATATTTACTGTGCCTCTCAGTTGATATTCTTAGCCCTCTTCCTATTATTCTTATGTTTGGTCTTCTCATTGTGTCCTGATTCTCCTGAACATTTTGGGTTTGGAGTTTTTTGGTTTTTGCATCTTCTCTGAATGTTTTGTTTATGTTTTCAATGTTGTCTTTAGCCCCTGAAATTCTCTCTTCCATCTCTCCTAGTCTGTTGGAGATGCTTGCATATATGACTCCTGAGTTCTTTTTCAGGTTTTCCATTACCAGTGTTGTCTCTTTTTTGTGTTTGCTTTATTGTTTCTATTTCCATTTTCAATTCCTTAATCTCTTTGGTTGTGTTTTCCTGTAGTTCTTTGAGTCCTTTGAGTGATTTTTTTTGTGTGTGTTTCTTCTTTAAAAGCTTCTCTTTGTTTATTCATCTTCCCATACTTGTTTAAGGGAGTTATTCATGTTCTTCTAGAAGATTTCTATTATCATCTTGAGGTATGATTTCAGGTCTGAGTCTTCTTTTTCTGGACTGTTTGTTAATCCACTGCTTGTTGTGGTGGAAGAACTGGGTTCTGATGTTTCCAGTTTGTTTTAGTTTCCATTGTTAAGTTTTATTGTTTTCCTCTTGCCATCTTGTTGTCTGTGGTTATATGTGGTCTTGATGTCAGTGACTGGTAACTGTCTTTCCTATGGATCTGAGGGCCCATTGGCTCAGGAAGAAAATTACTTCTGGGTGATTGGATTTTTGTGGGCTAGCAGTGAATTCTGGTGTCAGACACTCAGTTGTCTTTGTGGGCTCAGGTGGGGTTGGTCTTCTGAGGCTGCTCTGGGATGTTGGCCCTTTGCCCACTGGTCCTGAATACTAATGGTCGGGATGCGCCTCTTTCTCAAGGCCAAAATGGACCCTTTCCAGGGAGTACAACACTCTCTGCTCACTGAGAACTCATAGTGTTTACTTCCTGGGCTTTTGTGACAGGTTCACCTCTGGCCCAGGTCTAAAAGCACTCATGGAGCTGATATTCCAGACAGATCATGATTCTCTCTGACATAGTCCTGGGCACTGTCTCTAAGCACTCTCTGTGCTCTGGGTACTCACTGCACAACCTCACTAGGTCTGTACCCCATGTTACCTTCTGGTCTAGGTGGAAGAGCTCCTTGGTGTCAAGTCTGCCAGCAAAGTTTTTCTGGGCAGGGGGATCCTAATACTCCCTCACTCTGAGCTGGAAAGAAACTTTTGCCATAAACACTGCCCCCAAGCACTGTGTGTTCTGGATGCTCTAGCTGCAACCTCCTCAGGCCTGTGCCAAAGGTCATCTACTGGCCCAAGTGGCAGGGTGCCTGGGCCTCTGGTCCTTTCCCAGAAGATCTGGGTACTCCCTTACTGTAGGCCTGAAAGGAACCTTTGCCACAAGCCCCACCACCAAATGCTGCTCCCTGTGTTCTGGGTACTCAGTGCACAACCTCACTAGCTCCAGTACCTTTCCACCTCATTCACTGAGGAAGACATGTTAGTAAAACCAAGAATTCATATATACGGCCCCTAGTGTTCATCAGAATTCCCAATATAATTAATCCATCCTTAGAATCTTATTGTCTGTGATATAGACCTCAGGGTTACTGATTGTACAACTGAATAGTATGTGTAAATACAAGGTCAATATGCACCATGGTTGTTTTTTTTTTTTTTCTTTTTGGATGGAGGGTGGTTTAAAAGCAGTCACTACTACATAGGCCATGAGATATATATTAATAGCCTCCTGGTTTGACTGATTGAGATCTGGATACATGAACTTGGAGTTTTCTCTGCACATTCCACTAAGAAATCAGGCATATGAAGTACTAAAATCATATAACTATAGAAAATAATATATATTAATTCATGTATCTAACATTTGTAGCAACATTCAATAGGTGGTTTCATCAAAGCAAAGGGAGTGCCCTATAGGTTGTTTACCCTGACAAGGATAATTACTGCATAGGCAAAGTGAATGTAGGACTTTGCAGTTATAAGACAAAGCAATGAATGACTACTATAGCAGCTTATGTAGAAAAAAAAATATATATATACACATATATATGCACATATGTATAGGTAACAAAATATTATATGCATGTATTATATGTGTATATTATATATTTTATTTTATTAAAAATACATATGTTACAAATTAATTATATATAAATAATTATATATATTATATTTTAATATCACATATTAAATAAATAAATTGCATCTTGTTATGGATCACCTTCAAATCCATAAACTTTTGATATATTCTGGGAATTTCCCAAAAGAATTTTCATTATGTTTACAGCAGTACATTCTTAGACAACAGCCCATTTATACTTTGAAAGAGTACTGCTAGCATAGAAGACATACCTAGGTCTTAGATGTCATATGATCTTACTAAATTCCAGTTTTGTAACTTATTATTAAGTTTTTTTTTGGTTACTAGCTCCAATTTATTTTAAATTATTTATTTCATTAATTTTGCTACACGTTAATGGTGGCTTTGAATAAGAAGTTATTTGTAGTTAAGGAAATGTTTATGCGTTTTCTTCATTTTAAAGAAACAATTTATATGTGTATTTGTGTGTTTGCCTTTACATACCACAGTGTTCATGCATGTACTTCTGTATGTATACCATTGGGTATTCATCTTGACCTTCCACATTGTTTTGAGATGAATCTTTTATTAATGCCACAAGGCATGCTAGCTGTGCAATTAGTTTCTGTGGATCCTACAGTCTTTATTTCCTAACTCTAAACAAAATTTTGTTTTTAACATGCAGATTTGGGATGGTTTGAGTATGCTTGGTCCAGCACTGTTAGAAACTGTGGCCTTTTTGGAGGAAGTATGCCCTTGTAAGCATGGACTTTAAGACCCTCCTCTTGGCTGCCTAGAAGCCAGTCTTCCAGTAGCCTTCAGATGAACCCTCAGCTCCTCCTGTACCATGCCTGCTTGGACACTGTCATGCTCTGACTCTGTGATAGTGGACTTAACTTCTCAACCTGTAAATCAGCCCCAATTACATGTTGTCCTTATAAGAGTTGCCTTGGTCAGGGTGTCTGTTCACAGCTGTAAATCCCTAAGACAGCCCTACTACATCCACCTTCGCATGGGCTCTAGGGCTCTGAGCTGAGGGTCTTAGGCTTCTCCAGTAACACCTTACTCACTGAGCCACCTCCACACTCCTATATTCCACATTTTTAATTTTGTTTCTGTTCATTGCTACTTTGTCTAACTATACACAAATTCTAATTAACCAAAATGTGCATACAACATTCCCTGAACAACTCATAAGCTGAAATCTTAACATCTTATGATCTAATTTGTTCAGATATAATTTGTGCTGATTTCTTAAATGGCTTCTCTTTACTAAAATAAATTTTTTTGGTCAGGAGTTACAGATTCAGTTATGATACACAAACTCAATAATATCTTGATTTTTTGTCTTTTTTTGAAAGTTGTTTCATTGAATCTTGATTTACTCCCAACACTATAGTTATTTCATTATGTGACTATTATTGTTCATCTAAGAGTAGAGTAATTTTCTAAAGAATCAGAAGACAGTATTTTGTTATGCATGTACACACACACACACACACACACACACACACACACCTAAATTACCTGATTAAGCTATATGTTACTTGCATGTATGTGTTCAGGTCTGACCATTGGTAATTGAAAACCAATTGTACACTTTTCCCTGGGGACGATTAATTCTCTTATTCTCAGTGTTGAGAATACACTACGACTCATTTGTTTATGTTTCTAACACAATACTTACAAGGTATAATTCCAGGTTCTACTTTAAATAATAAATATTGGAACTTTTAAATACAATGAAATGTTCATATTAAAACATTGAAAGTCTAATAGTTTTGTGTTGATAATTTTCAACTATATACAAACAGAAGTGGAATCTAGCTTTAACTGGCTAAGCTTGGAATAGAGAATTCTCTAAAAAAAAAAAAAAATTCTAGGCCAAGTGGATTTTTTAACCTGTGTTGCCGAAACATTTGGGGGTTGAAGGATGTTTTCACAGGGTTACCTAAGACCATTAGAGAACATATATGTTTGCATTATAATTCATAAGAGTAGTTAAATTGTACTTATAAAGTAACAACATAAATAATTTTATGATTGGGAACTAGTACAACATGAAGAACTGTATTAAGGGGTTGCACCATTAGGGAGGTTGAGTTCCAGATGTGGTGTAGTCTTTGGGCACAATGCATATTGTGAAGATTTTATCTTCAGTGTATTAATGTTCTCAGGTGGAAGCTTTCAGAAGGAACTGGATCCTAAACTAATTACCTGACCAGTGATTAATCAACTGGTTAGTTTATAATTGAATAGACTGTCAAATGATGGGGATATAAATGCCCTCTGGGGGAAGTAGGGCATGTGAGGCACTTTTGAACACTTTGAAGATCCTAGCTCCACCCAACTGCTGCCTTGTCATGGGAAGTTATATATACTTCATTAATAGTTACCCAGTTAAGCACTCAAATAGTCCTAATGCATATTTGAAATCATCAGATGTGTTAACATATAAGTTTTATAGAAGCCATAGATAATAAATGCCCTCTGAAATTGGCCACAACCATATCTTTTAAAAGGACACTTCTCCTTTACTGGCCACATGAAACTTTCTATTTTAGATTTTTTTCTCTCTAAAATTGAAAGCATTTTGTGGTAGATCATATAAAGCATGGAGTCACTTGCCACTATGCACTTTCTTTTCATATGTATTTTTTTAATTTCTGTGATAATTTTGTCAAGTTGAACGAAGCACTATATGAATGCAGCTTGTTTCACTTTTTTCAAGAAAGTTAATTTTTAATGAACTCTTAGAGCTTGTGCTTTGAGCTCAGCACTTCTCAGCAATTTCACTTGGATCTTACTTAAGTGTCTACAAGAGCAACAGAAGTTCAAACATAGATTTGTCCAGATGATACAGAACACTTTTCTTGTCCAGTTCCAAGGATTTCTTTTGATGTGGAAAGCGTAGCAAAAATGACCTTGTGGAGTTCTCATGAATCTTTAGGAAGGAATCTGAGTACAATTTGGGCACAAAGCCTTCTAGTGTTTGAAGTAGCTACTGAATGTCAACATCAACTCATGGTGACACTAAATCTCCCTGAGACATCTCTAAATTATTGAACATACATGATCATCATGCAGCTTGATTAGGGAATTGTTAATAAGCCCATGATGGAACGTGTGTCGGTCTAAAAGCAATTAATACTAAGTGATTGGAATGCACGAATAAGAAAGAAACACCATTTACAATGAAATGCAAACAGTGCCAATCTTGTTGAGTTCTTCATCTTGTCAGTATTCTGTAGGAATCTCGCTTGCAACAGCCAATCCTCAGATATAACCAGACTTAAGTTTTATTTTTTTTTTTTTGTTTTTTTTTTTTTTTTATGTTGGAAATTGCATTCACCACCACACTAGCACTTTTCTTGACCATGTAGCTCATTTACAACACGGGTGTACCTGCTTTTGTCCTGGATTTTATTGTTTCCTTCTCTTACAATAAATTATGCATGATATCTTAGGGAGACTTTGAAGTTTAATCAGTTTGGGCCAAAAAAAAAAAAAAAAGTACTACTTTGAAAATACTGAAATTAGAATTCTGCCTCTAATTCATTTCTGTGAAGCCTTTCTGTATCACAGAGATCAGAAAGTAAACTGCTAAGCATGGTAGCTAGTTATGCGACGTGCTGTTAGGATGCTAAATGGGGAAGCAGTTTGCCAGGTTTCTTGGTTTATTTGTTCATTTGTTTGTTTTTGTTTATTTGTTTGTTTTTTTTCAACAACCAGAAGAAAAGACTGAAAAACAGAAATATCATCTTAAGTTTTAATTAGCCATGTAAAGGTAAATGTCCCAGGCAATCAAGAATAACTACCTGGTGTAGTGTTAGAGATTGCAATGTATAAATATATGCATATGTTGTTTTGATAAGGTGTAAAGTAAGAAAAAGAAAAGAACCTTCTCAGCTCTGGGGACTGAGCGTGAGGTGAGTCATATCTTTGCAGATGTGCATTACATGTGCACAGTACTTGTGTCCCTGGTCAAAAGGTTAATGCGCCATCCCAGGGAAGGAGTCGGCTCTAGCCTCAAAAGCTGTTGAACTTTGTGGGTAGCACATGGATGAGAAGTAGCAAGAGAGGGGAGTCTGGAGATAAGTGTATCAGTCTCTGTTGGTTAACCCTTTGTATACTTACCTGTCATATTTACCCAAAGACAGGACCACAACCATAGTCACAGAAAAGTTTTCAGAAGTTAGACAGATATTGATAAACACAACTCATCATATGATTTGGCTGCATGTCACCATAATTACTTCATTGGAAGCTATTCACTGGTGCAGGAACAAAGCACATTTTTATATGATTAAAAGAGTAGAAATTATTCCTAGAATTCCCCTTATTTATAGTTGATAAATTTAATGTACTATAAATGATTATTTAATTATGTTTTTAATGTTTTCTTATATTATGATACTATATCTTTAACAGAGATAGATTGACCCAGACAGGTTACCACCCATCATCTCCTGCACAATTGTTTTTTATGCAGATTTTTACAAGATTTCCCTGCATTCTTCTACTTGAAAAACATGAGGATCATATTATCTTACTCCATCATTTTAAAGATTATAACTTAGATGCCATAAAGATGGGCTTCTTTCTTTACAGCCTCTAGCTGTGAATTTGCCCAGCTGAAACTAAAATAAGTTACTTTTCCTTTTACCAGCTTTTATTTTTCTTTGCTTTATTTTCTAACAGGGCAATGTCATATAACAGAAAGAAATTTTACAGCAGAACTCTGGACATGTTAAACTAAAAATTCTGACACTTACTTCTTTAAACATGTCATTACCTCTTTTTTTGTCATTTCCAATAACAAGAAGATAATACCCGTCTAGCAGGTTTGAATTAGAATTCAAACAAAAGTCAAAGAAAAAAAATTGAAATAGCCAGTTCATTTGCTTCACAAGATAAACGTTTATCTAACTTGCATTTATGACTCACTGTGTAAGTATAAATGGAGAGCACTGTGTGCTGAGACCAGTTAATGCAATGGACTTTAATTATCACCAACAATGCATTCATGTACTTTCCATGTTGCCTAGCTTTCAAACACGAAAACCTTGGGAGATAAATTGATGTAATCTCAAACTGTGTTTCGATGATGTCTTAAAGTAAGAAAAAAAATTTAAGATTCACAAAGTTAAGATATATCGTGGCACAAATTGTATTAAAATTGAAGTCCAATATAAAGACAGACAACATTTCTCTGGTTAGAGTTGTTTTATGTTTGTTTGTTTACATGAAATTAAACATTCTGTCTACTGAATTTGGAGTTAGTGTCAGAGAACATGAACTATCTAAGTTCATTGTTGTCCTGTATACTATCATTTGAGTAAGCACAAGAGCCTCTAAGAACATCTTAAGATGCTGTACAATCAATATAGTCTCTATCCAGATAAAATTATAAGAGAGCTAGCCTGTTGATTTTGGTTGGATCTGCACATAACTTTCATAAGGATTACATGACAAGGGCTGTAGAGATGGCTCAGGGGTTAAGAGAACAAACTGCTCTTTCAGGGATCCTGAGTTTAATTACCACCAACTACGTGGTAGCTTACAACCATTTGTGACAGGGATCGGATACTCTGTTCTTATGTGTCTACAGATATCAATAATGTACTCATCTAAATAAAGTAAAGATTACATGACTAATATAGTTTTTAACTATAAGTAAATGTTTTATAGTTTTATTCATACACAAAACTATTATTTTTCCTACATGTAGCTTTTATTGTTTTGCTTTGAACAACTAGGTTTTATTATGTTTTTTCTATAGTGATTTACTAAAAATTAAAAGTTCTTTGAGTTTATTTATATCATCCACTATATAAACAAACTCAAAGGAAAAAAAACACATGATCATCTCTCTAGATGCTGAGAAAGCATTTGACAAAAATCAACAATCCTTCATGTTAAAAGTCTTGGAAAGGTCAGGAATTCAAGGTTCATTCTTAAACGTATTAAAAGCAATATACAGCAAATCAGAGAATCAACACCCTTCACAATAGTCACAAAGAATATACAATACCATGGTGTGACCCTAACCAAGTTAGCAAAGGATCTGTATGCAAGAACTTCAAGTCTCTGAAAGAGGAAACTGAAGAAGAACTCAGAAGATGGAAGGATCTCTGATGCTCATGGATTGGAAGATCAACACAGTAAAAATGGCTATCTTGCCTAAGGCAAATTAAGAATTCAATGCAATCCTCATCAAAATTCCAGCTGAATTCTTCAGAGTTAGAAAGAACAATTTGCAAATTCATCTGGATAATAAATAACACCCAGGATAGAAAAAAACAATCTTGACAGTTAAAAACTTCTGAGGGAATCACCATCCCTGACCTCAAGCAGTATTACAGATCAATTGTGATTAAAACCTGCCTGGTATTGGTACAGAGACAGACACGTAGATCAATGGAATAGTATGGAAGACCCAGAAATAAACCCATACACATATGGTCACTTTATCTTTGACAAAGGAACCAAAAACATTCAATGAAAAAAAGACAGCCTCTTCAACATATAGTGCTGGTTCAACTTGCAGTCAGCATGCAGAAGAATGCAAATCAATCCTTTCTTATCTACTTGTATAAAGCTCAAATGCATGTGGATCAAAGATGTCTACATAGAACTAGGTACACTGAAACTAGTAGAACAGAAAGTGAGGAAAAGCATAGAACACATAGGCATAGGGGAAATTTTCCTGAACTGAACACCAATGGCTTATGCTCTAAGATCAAGATTCAACAAATTGGACCTCATGCAATTGTAAAACTTCTATAAGGGCAAGGACACTGACCAAAGGACAAGAAGGCAACCAACAGATTGGGGAAAAGTCTTTACCAATCCTACATCTGAGAGAGGGATAGTATGCAATATATACATAGAATTCAAGTAGTTAGACTCCAGAGATTCAAATAATTTTAATTAAAAATTGGGTTCAGAACTAAACAAAGAATTTTTAACTGAAGAATGTCAAGTGGCTAAGAAGCACCTAAAGAAATGTTCAACATCCCTAATAATTGGGAAAATCCAAATCAAAACAACCCTAAGATTCCACCTCAGCCAGTTAGAATGGCTAAGAAAAAAAAAAAAAAAAAAAACTCAGGAGACAGGTCATTCTGGTGAAGATGTGGAAAAAGAGTAACACTCCTCCACTATTGGTTGGGTTATAAACTGATACAACTACTCTGGAAATCAGTCTTGCAGTTCTTCAGAAATTTGGACATAGTATTACCTGAGGACCCAGCTATATCATTCCTAGGAATATACCCAAAAGACGGTCCAATATCTAACAAGGACACATGCTCAACCATGTTTATAGCAGCCCTATTTATAATAGCCAGAAGCTGAAAAGAACCCAGATGTCCTTCAGCAGAAGAATGAATACAGAAATTGTGGTACATCTACAGAATAAAGTTCTACTCAGCTATCAAAAACAATGATTTCAGGAGGAACTCTCAATCCTTAACATATATGCTCCAAATAAAAAATCACCCACATTCATAAAAGAAACTCTACTAAAGCTCAAAAAATACATTTCACCCCACACAATAATAGTGGGAGACTTTAACACCCCACTCTCACCAATGGACAGATCAGGGAAACAGAAACTGAACAAGGACACTGCAAAACTAGCAGAGACTTTGAACCAACTAGAATTAATAGATATATACAGAACATACTATCCTAAAGTAAAAGAATACACCTTCTTCTCACCACCCCATGGCACCTTCTCGAAAATTGACCACATACTTGGACACAGAACGAGCCTTCATCGATATAAGAAGATTGAAATACTCCCATGCATCCTCTCAGATCACCATGGTCTACGGCTGGTCTTTAACAACAACAAAGACAACAAAATGCCCACATACACATGGAAACTAAACAACACTCTGTTAAAGGATAGCAGGGTCAAAGAAGAAATAAAGAAAGAAATTAAGGATTTTCTAGAATTCAACGAAAACGAAAACACAACATACCCAAACCTATGGGATGCAATGAAAGCAGTATTGAGAGGAAAACTCATTGCCCTAAGTGCTTCCAAGAAAAACTGGAGAGAGCTCACATCAGAAACCTGACAGCACAGCTAAAAGCACTAGAACAAAAGGAAGCAGATATACCCAATAAGAGTAGACGGCAAGAAATAATCAAAATTAGGGCAGAAATAGACCAAATAGAAACAAAAAAAAAAACATTGAAAAAATCAACAAAACAAAGAGTTGGTTCTTTGAGAAAATCAACAAGATTGATAAACCCCTAGCCAGACTAACTAAAGGGCAAAGAGAGAGGATCCAAATTAACAAAATCAGAAAGGAAAGTGGTGACATAACAACTGAAACTAAGGAAATTCAAGAAATCATCAGATCCTACTACAAAAACTTATACTCCACAAAATTGGAAAATCTGGAGGAAATGGACGAATTCCTAGACAGATACAAAGTCCCAAAGTTGAACCAGGACCAAGTAAACCATCTAAATAACCCTATAACACCTAAAGAAATAGAAGAAGTCATCAAAAGCCTCCCAACCAAAAAAAGCCCAGGTCCAGACGGGTTCAGTGCAGAATTTTATCAGACATTTATTGGGGATATAACACCAATATTCGCCAAGCTATTCCAAAAGATAGAATCAGATGGAATATTACCCAATTCATTTTTTGAGGCTACAATAACCCTCGTACCTAAGCCACACAAAGACCCTACAAGGAAAGAGAACTTCAGACCAATCTCACTTATGAACATTGATGCAAAAATACTCAACAAAATCCTTGCAAACCGAATCCAAGAACACATCAAAACCATCATTCATCATGACCAAGTAGGCTTCATCCCTGGGATGCAGGGATGGTTTAACATAAGGAAATCCATCAATGTAATCCACCATATAAACAAACTTAAAGACCAAAATCACATGGTCATCTCACTAGATGCTGAGAAAGCATTCGACAAAATCCAAAACCCCTTCATGTTAAAAGTCCTGGAAAGAACAGGAATCCAAGGCCCATATTTAAACATAATAAAAGCAATATACAGCAAACCAACAGCCAACATCAAACTTAATGGCGAGAAACTTGAAGCAATCCCACTAAAATCAGGGACTCGACAAGGCTGCCCACTCTCCCCCTACCTATTCAGCATAGTACTGGAAGTCCTGGCTGGAGCAATTAGACAGCAAAAGGAGATCAAGGGGATACAAATCGGAAAGGAAGAGATAAAAACATCACTCTTTGCCGATGACATGATAGTGTACTTGAGTGACCCCAAAAATTCCACCAGAGAACTCCTACAGCTGATAAACAAGTTCAGCAAAGTGGCCGGATACAAAATTAACTCAAACAAATCAGTAGCCTTCCTATACTCAAAGGACAAACATGTGGAGAAAGAAATTAGGGAAAAGGTACCCTTCACAATAGTTACAAAAACTATGAAATACCTTGGTGTGACTCTAACTAAGGAAGTAAAGGACCTGTATGACAAGAACTTCAAACCTCTAAAGAAAGAAATTGAGGAGGATCTCAGAAAATGGAAAGATCTCCCATGCTCATGGATTGGAAAGATCAACATCTTAAAAATGGCCATCTTACCAAAAGCAATCTACAGATTCAATGCAATCCCCATCAAAATTCCAACCCAGTTCTTCATGGAATTGGAAAGATCAATGTGCAATTTCATATGGAATAACAAAAGACCTAGAATAGCGAAATCCATCCTCAACAACAAAAAAACATCTGCGGGAATCACTATCCCTGACCTCAAGCTATATTACAAGGCAATTGTGCTGAAAACTGCATGGTACTTGTACAGAAATAGGTAAGTGGATCAATGAAATAGAATAGAAGATCCAGAAATGAGCCCTCATGTATATGGTCACCTGAATTTTGACAAAGGAGCAGTAAACATTCAATGGAAAAAGGACAGCCTATTCAACAAATGGTGCTGGTCCAACTGGCACTCAACATGCAAAAGAATGAAAATAGACCCGTTCTTATCTCCTTGTACAAAGCTCAAGTGTAAGTGGATTAAAGATCTCCACATTAAACCAGATACACTGGAACTATTAGATGAGAAAGTAGGGAAAACCTTAGAACACATAGGCACAGGAGAAAATTTCCTGAACAAAACACCAATGGCTCAAGCTCTAAGGTCAAAGATTAACAAATGGGATTTAATGAGATTGCAAAGTTTCTGTAAGGCTAAAGACATCGTCAAGAAAACAAAACGGCAACCAACAGAATGGAAAAAGATCTTTACCAACACCACATCAGATAGAGGCCTAATATCCAAGGTGTACAAGGAACTCAAAAAGCTAGACACCAGAGAATCAAATAACCCTATTAAAAAATGGGGTACAGAGCTAAGCAAATCATTTTCAGTTGAGGAACACCGAATGGCTGAGAAACATCTGAGGAAGTGCTCGACATCCTTAGCCATCAGGGAAATGCAAATCAAAACAACCCTAAGATTCCACCTCACACCAGTCAGATTGGCCAAGATCCAAAACTCAGATGACAGCAGATGCTGGCGAGGCTACGGAGAAATAGGAACACTTCTTCACTGTTGGTGGGGTTGCAAGCTAATACAACCACTCTGGAAATCTGTCTGGCGATACCTCAGAAAATTGGATATAGTACTACCTGAAGACCCAGCTATTCCACTTCTGGGCATATACCCCAGAGACACTTTAATACACAACAAAGATATATGCACCACAATGTTCATAGCGGCTCTATTTATAATAGCCAGAAGCTGGAAGGAACCCAGATGTCCTTCAGAAGATGAATGGATACAAAAATTGTGGTACATATACACAATGGAATACTACTCAGCCACCAGAAACAATGACTTAACCAAATTCTTAAGAAAATGGCTGCATCTAGAGAAGATCATCCTGAGTGAGATAACCCAGTCACAAAAGAACAGACATAATATGCAGTCACTGATAGTGGGATGCTAACCCCAGAGGCTTGCACTCCCCCAGAAACAACTCACAGACTGTATGAAGTCCATAAATAAAGAAAACAAAAACTATACATATATTCACAAAACAAGAAGACTTTGACTATTTCCATGTTGCGTTTTGTTTTGCATGTACTTTACGCTTATTGCAACTAGTACGTTTTCAATGCATACTGTCAAGTCCTTGAAAAAAATCAAGTACTGACTAAAAAACATATTCACATGGTTTTATGTAAAATTTATTTTAATGTCTGAAAAAACAGTACTGACAAAAATGTATAATTTTAAGCAAAAAATGTTTAAAATCTTTAAAAAAAAAAACAATGACTTCATAAAATTTTTAGGCAAATACATGGAACTTGAAGCTATCATCCTGAGTGAGGTAACCCTGTCACAAAAGAACACTCCTGGTATGTACTCACTGATAAGCAGATACTAGCCCCAAAATCTCAGGATATCCAAGAAACCATCCATAGAAATTTTGAAGCTCAAAGAGAAGGAAGGTCAAAAAGTGGATGCCTCAGTCTTTCTTAGAAGGAAGAACAAAACTATTATATGAGGAAATAAAGGGACAAATTGAGGAAAGGGGGTTGGAGAAAAGAACATTCAGAGACTGCCCCATCTGTGGATTCACCCAATATGCTTCCAATAAACCCAACCATTATTATTGCCATAATATATTGCATCAGGTTTGACCTAAATGCAACATTATGGTGGACTTGAATTGGAACTGCTGAGCCATTTCTCTTTATCTTTTAATTATCCCTTGTATTTGTTCTGGTAAACCTAGCTAGTTAAGATACCCTCATTTCTAATGTTACTCAACATTTTCCCATTTAAACATCTTAATAATCTATAAATTATTTACATCTCTTTTAGGAGAAGCATAACAAAGTACACTGTTGATACATTTAAAACTGTCTTGCCACCAAACCTCAGCCAGGGTACAGAACTTAACTTCACTGAATAAAGCAGCCTGCCACAGAGGCTTTTCTGCACATTTCACTTTACAAAACCATGAAGAGCACACAAAACTCACAAAAGGAAATGATGTAATATCAGGATATTTTTGCTTAGCATGGGTAAATTTCTCTGATAAGGTATTATCTACTGGGTAGTTGAAGCATCTGTGAGGTATCTGAAGATCCAAAATACTGTTAGACTTGATAAACAGCACACAGTGTAATTTCTTATTAAACCAGGTATATTAGATATGGCTGTAATCTATGCAGTCTATGCTATGAAAAGATCAAGGAAACATAAATGTTTCTTCCCTGTCCATGAGGGAGAGAGTGTCTAATCTTCTGACTGTATCACTCACCCACTAGGAGTTTTTTATCTTCCTTTTGTGTTCCCCTTACCTTGTCTGGAAATGGTTGCTGAGACTGGAGTTCATATTCAATATCTTCAAAGTAACCATCTTAGGAATAATGTGCCAAAGTCAAAGATAATGCTCCACATTTAAGTACAGTACTGCATCCAAAATATTTATTTGGCCAAAATTCATCTTTAAAAAATCCATCACTTTACATTCCAGCAGCTATAAAATGAACCTAGTCCTGAAAAGGCCCAGTGTCATATCTATCAATCTAATCTTCTTTCGAAGCAAATGGATTTTAAAATTCCAGTCTGTTCTAGTTATGGGATATGTTCCAACAAATCCTCACATAAATGTTGAAATGAAAATTCTAATTGTTATTAAGATACTAAAGACATTATATGCTCTCTTTTAAAACAATTATCTCTCTCTTTAACCATAAAACTAAGCAACTATTTCCCCCCAAAGCAGGGAAGTGGTGGTTTTCCTATATTGTTTCTAAGATTTTCATGGTTGTTTCTAGAATTGCCAGTGCTCCATGAGAAGTAATGGCTTAGACCTTATGCTTTTACAAAAGTTTTAAAGAATCACCATGAATCTGTGTGACAGGCTTGTGTTCATGGTGTACTTGGTAGAATTATTTTTCAGCTAGGAGCTCTTTTAGGCACAACTGAGCAATAACGAACTCCTTGCGACCCTGAGAGTGTGCATACATTTCTAGCACAAATAATAAAGTATGAAACAGTTTAACGAGGAGCAGTGCATTTCGAATTGGATCTTTTCCCTGAGCTCATTGAAGGCAAGTTAATGTGTTAAAGGATGCCTCTGTTCATGGAAAAATGAATGCTGATAAATAATACATAATGCTAGTGATTACCACCTAATTTCAATATTTATTGAAAACTGTCATTTTGAAGCAATCAAAGCACGTCAGTTGTGCTATTTTCTACATGTGAGCGACTTTTTCATAAATACTGAATGTTGCTCATTATTATTAGAATAATTTATTTTTAAATTATTCTAATAAATTATTGGAGACTTGGGTATATATGAAAAAATCTTCAGATCTTACACTGGAAATTTTTTTATATATTATATTCCTCATAAGTTTGATGCAGATAAAATATGTAATCCAATAAGATTCTTAAAATCTATTTATTGAAAGGATATTCAAAGAAACTGTATAAAGTCACGACACTTGAATTTAATGTTATCAAATAGCAAACACTTAGTGCTGTTTGTGGTGACTCTCGTCCGATAACAGTGAAGGTAAATGGCTTCCTATGGAGTGTCAGGACTACTGTGTTGGCTGTATACCATTCATATTGTACTAAAGATGCCCTTTTAGTTAAGAATAATGCTCATTTTTCTGAATGAATTAATGATAGAACTCATCAGATTCTGCTGTGTATTATGATAGCTAAACATAATATTAGGGCAGAATGGTGTTTCCAGCATCTTTTCCCTCATGCATCAATGGGAAAGGTTGGCATGTTGCTAATGTGTGCTGTAATAGAAATAATGAAATATGTAACATTCATTTACCAGAACTTTTAAAAATCATTTGGTCTGCATTCATCCTTCCAAAGTTCCTTGATGTTCACCAATGACCTTTTGTACAAAGTGAAACTTCACACAGAAGGCAGTGAAGTCTAAAAGGGTCATTGTCATAAAGTAAAATATGGCATAATTAAAGAGTTTAGATACTGGCAGAAAAAATTGATAGATACTGACTTCAAATTTAAAAATTAGAAAGAGTTGGTATGATAAAGATTAACTTGTAATTTATTCACAGCATGTTGAACAACAAAGATGGGGGAATATATGTTACATTTGAGAAGCACTAAGTATGCCTAAAATATAGGATAGAAAGAAAATATGAAGAAGACTGAGACCAAGTTCTATGGTGTTACAGATTTCTTTTAGTTTATCATGACTTTTGCATCCTCCCCCACCCTACAGCTCTTCTGGTATTCAAAGCATGAATAGAAAGAAGTGGGATGAAAAGAAATAAACACCACCCTCCTAATTGACATTTAGATTCTACTGAGGAACACTTGAAAACTAGAGAGCCTGGATGTTTTTATTATTAGAATTGCTGATCACATGGCCTAATGCGGATACTGGGGCAGGAGGCAGAGCAGCCTTCTTCTTGTTCCCATGAATGAGTAAGAAGTTTGGTAACAGCCAACTGTGGTGGAGTAGCTAGCTAGAGGCCTCTGAAAACAATGCACTGCTGGCTTCTGGGTGTCATTCATTACATCAACCTTACTATTATTCCATCTGCCCAGAAATCTAGGGCTGGAGGTCATTCTGAAAAAGTCCTTCCAGGTTATTAAAACTTCATTCTGTGATTTTAGACTTATTTTTTGTCATGAGATAGTATTTCAGATTTTGTCTATCTGGATAGAAAGTATGTTTGCCCTTGGTTGATGTGAAAACGGGAGAGGAATGTGCAGGATACAGAGATCTACCTCTAGTAGGCTTCTTCCACAGTCTCACCCCCCCCCCCCCCGCACCGTCCATGTAGAGTTTAGCACACTTGCTGGCAGAACCATAAGCAGAGTTTGGATTTCTCACAGGTGTCTTTGCCTCATCCTTAGCTCTGCAATCTTTCTTTTGCCATCTTTCCTGTTCAGTTCTTTCTAATAGCCATTCTTCCCTCCATCTCCAGAACCACAGCTTGAGGTTCCAAGTTTGGCCTTTTGAGACTCTCATATCATTTCTTTCCATCCTTCTGTGCTGGCCCATGCTCAGATGGCTGAACTGGAGTGTCTTTCTCTGTGGCTTATACAGATTCCATGTTCTGTATTTGATACTTAAGACTCAGTATGACCTGTAGAGCTTCTCCATACCCACACAGTGTCCTTTTATTGGACTGGGTAGAATTATCTTCAAAAGCTATAGTGCATTCTAAATTAAAACAGGCTGAGGAGTCAGATATTGGAAGGTGACAGTCTTCATTTATATTGAATATTTTCCAAAAGATGTTTCTCTTTCCTTCTGGTTCCACTTTGCTAAATGCAGATGAATTCCAAGTCTACACTCAGTTTTCTTGAATATTCTAGTTAATAAGTTTCTTCTCTTTACAAAGATAAATGTCTCTCTGTGGCCACCAGTTTAATTAGGATTCACTCAGCTAATGCTGCTGTTTCTCCTACCATCTCAGTCACTGTTTCTTTACATCTCTTTAGCTGGAAGTTGTGTTAAAAGGCTTTGCTCCTTCCAAGACCAAAACCACTTGAATAGAAAGATGCTCACTGAAGAATCACTTTCCTCATAAGTATGAGGTTTGGGGGGAAGACAGCTCACCTCTACCATTATTCCTATAAGAGTCCCTGCAGTAATAATATCTCTGGAGCACTATGACTGGTTGTCTCAAGTGTTGTGTCAGACTAATCTGCATAGTTGTCCTCAAGTCCTCTCTAGGTGTCTTCCATACAATACCCACTACTAAATGTTTATGTGTGCTTGCCTATCTTTTAGTTGTACTCTGTAAAATACATCCTGCTGCCCCAGTCACAGTTAGGATCCATCTTCTGTAAAGATCTGTAGTTCAACATGAGCTGCCCTGATACACAGATAATCCAGCTACATGCTTGTCTGAATCATGAAAATCATGATACTTGTCTCAATTGTGATCAGTCCTCATCAGAGAATAGTCTTCAAGTATATCTGTAAAGAATATATAGTCTAGCATGTGTCTTTATTGGTAATTCTCAATTTTTGTCTTTGTCAAAAGAATTGACCACCCATATATTTATTCTATGATTTATGAACAACCTCTATTTGAATTCTCCTGTTTCCCAAAGCATCTTCATTGAGATTCAAAGGTTAAATGGGGAATTTGGGTTCTCAAACATAACCAAAGCAGTTTATCCTGTATGCATAAAAATGTTCATGTGGGAAGCACATATCATTGGTTTCCACTGCTTTAAATAATTTCGTAATGGTCTGTTTTGTCACAGAACAAGGCAGATTTCATAAGAAGGCACTATAGGTAGTCAGTTGATAGTGAATTTCCTGAATCAACTGTTGAATCAGTGGGAAAAATCTAACAATCTTTAGAGGTGACGTATTCATATTATTAGCATGCCAAGTTGTTGGACTATCTCTCTCCACATAACTTGTTTCCTAATGGCTGACTGCTCTGGGAACTGTTTACACCATCAATGCCCTTCCATCCAGATGTCTATTGAAGATAGGATTTTCCCTTTCTGCTATTACAGCTATAAGGTGTTCTACTCTTCTCCCTCCTAATTCTTTATCATATTTTGCCTGAATCCACTGTGTTGGAAAGGTGAGTTAAAATAAAGGGTATGGATGAGGCATTCTGATTTCATTTTAATAAAATAAGCAAGAAATAGTTACAGAATTATATGTCCTTAGAATGGTGAAATGTTGGTCTGATCACCTTACAGTTTTACAGGATTATCAAATACTTTTGAAACTGTGGAATACAACTTGACATGACAGTAATAAAGACACACTTTTTCAAAAGATCACATAATTAAGTCTGCTGATTCATCTTATGCATGAGATTACCTTCATCCCACGTTGGAAGAAACACTCAGATAATCAGTGTGACTTGCCAAGCCTCATGCAGCTCACCAGCAATGCAGGCAAAAGTAAACACTTAAAATCCTAAGTCCAAAGCTCACTTTAGCTCACTGTCATTTTGGTGGTGACAACTAAAGCACATTGCCATAGTAAATTTTTTAAATGATGTAAATATTTTACATCAAGTCATGCTAGAAAGATTATATACATTATGTACACACACATATACACATACAAACACACACACACTTACACACAAACACACACACACACATACACACACACAAACACACACACACACACACACACACACACACATATATATATATATATGTATCTAAATCACAGAAAGAAAAGTTTGATTTTTATAAGACTGTACAGATGATGAAGTACCTAGTGAGAATTTCCACCATGATCCATCTCCAAAGACATTCATTTAACACAATCACTGTGATAGGTTCCTCCCTGAGACCACAGAAAGAGCTTACCTTCAGGTAATCTTTTTTCACTCTGCTGATTGGTCACATGGAACTATTGGTGACTGTAAAGAATGAAGAACTCTTCTTGGATCTGTTTTTGACATAAATGTGTCTAGGTATCAATATTAATAAATTATATAGTACTAGATTATAAAATTATTGCTGAGTAAAATAATTTCTGTTTATCGTGGATAGAATAACACACACATATACAAACACGCACAAACTCATTTACACACATGCACTCATACATGGGGGTGCACATACACACATATACAAACACACTTTTTCAGTTTTAGTAAGTATTGGTAATTATTATCCCCCATGAAAGATTACAATTCATGGTGCATTTAAACTTTCCAAAGATTCTTTGGTCAAACTCCTCATTTAATAAAGAGATATACTCTAAAACATTTAAAATACATAAATAAATGATATAACTCAGAATTTATTTTGACCCCTTTAAAATAGGGTGGTATCAAAAAATGAGAAAGGTGAGGGAGAGAGTCGAAACCTGTGCAGGTGCCTTTAATCCCACATACAGAGTAGTAATCCACATACAAGCTTTTAATTGAACAATAACTATATTATATATTATAGGCATATAATGAAGTACAGAACATTCTATCAAAATTATATAGGATGAACCTTAGAAATGTAATAATGCCTGTGCTGTAATTTATGGCTTCTGATAAACTTTAGTTGTTTAATTTGGAGTAAAACACCAAGGAGGTTATTATAAGCCACCATCAGGACAGTTTTTCTCCATTCTCTTTTGGTGAGGATAGTTTTGAACTTCTGAAAGTTGAGATTTATTGTTTTGTTGATAATGCTGAAATAAGACACTATACATTATTACTCATATGTTCAGCTCTGCGGATGTTCTTATTTTGGGAAGCCTGACATGTCCATGTGAGTCTAGGTCACAGGACAGTGTATTAAATGTCATGAATAATATAAAAATTAATCAAATGGATAACAAAAATCCTAAGAACTACAAACAAAAAATTGATAGGTGGAAGGATATGTCAAGTGACTAAAGGGAATGAAAAATAGGCACAATATTAGAGAAGGCAATGAAAATGTATATATTCCTCTTTCTATTGTTATAAATATATTTGCATGCATACATATACAATCTACTATCCTTTGCTGTATAATACCAGTGATACCTTTACTTCAAAAGTTATAAAATATACAAATAAATCAAATAGCATATTCCAGAACACTATAAGATCACAAAGAATCCTATAAAATTGGTGCACTGTTTATTGAAATGGGATCAATAATCCTCTAGCTTTGTGCCTAAAGGATGCTAGCTAGTATCATACTTGCTTTTGTGTTTTTATTTTTCACTGATAAATACCCAGATCCAGTAGTAATTAAAATCCCAAATCTGCGTGAAGAGTTGTCACTACGTTCCCCACCATAGAAAGCCTCAAATATTCTCCTTGACATCTTCACACCCTTTCTTTATTTCCCTTTCTTCCTTACCTCCCTCTCTCCCTCTCTCCACCAGCCTTTTACCTTTGCCAGGGCTTAGTCATATTGACAACATGATATATATATGGAGTTTCTGAAAAATACAGTAGCTGGTAGTAACAATGAATATGATCTCAATCCCTTTCTACAATTTGTAAAATTTTCACCCAAACTGTAGGAATTACAAACATAGATGCATTTATAGTTCAAATGCATCACAATTTCATTTATCTATTTTATATATGCACATTGGCCATAGCTAAAAAGTGGACAACAGTTAAGTCTCATCTCTGTACATCTTAAGGACACTAATACCTTGTTAACCTAATGAAAACTTGTCTCATGCACGCTACATGGTAGAATGAAGAACAATAGCTGTGCTCTTTTCGGCTTTTGTTTTGTTCTTCTCTGATTCTTACCTAGTAACTTACAGTTTGTATTGTGGTGAGGAAACAACACAACCATAAAGCCAGTTGTGTAGGAACAGGTTTATTTGGCTTACATTTTGAGGTCCCTGTTCATCATGGAAGTATGTCAGTGCAGGAACTGAAATGTGGCAGGAACTGAGAAGCAAGAGTTGACACATGGCCATGGAGTAGTGTTATTCACTGATGAGTTTCACATGGCTCACTTTGCCTTCTTTCTTATAAAACCCAGGAACACCAGCCCAAGAATGGCTCTACCTACAATGAGTTAATTATCCCTGTTATTAAGAAAATGCCTTACAACTGGATTTTATGGAGACATTTCTTTTTTTCATTTTAAGTTTCCTCTTTTCAGATAACTCTAGCTTGTGTGAAGTTAACATAAAGTTATCCAGCACACCGACTAACTTGTGTACTTAAGTAAGAGAATGCACAAGCTGGTCCAATATCCCTCATTCCCCATAAGGCTTGCATGCCTGGCCTCAATGGGAGAGGTTGTGCCTAATCCTGCAGAAACCTGATACACAGATGAGGGACTGCCCCATCAGAGGCAACTGGGAGGGAGATAAAAGGAGGAACTCTGCAATGGAGAACTGGAATTGGGGCAACATTTGGAATGTAGATTAATAAATAAACTTTACAAGTGTCTTAAAACTATATTTTAGGTTTTAAACTAAGTATAATGACAACATTTTTCTTTCTATTTTATCTTTCAGAAATCACACACACACACACACACACACACACACACACACACACACACACACAGAGGTTACTAAATATATAATTGACCTGCCTCGCCGTATGAAGTTATTTGTATGTATATGGCTTTCACACTCACACTTTATATTGGATAGTCATTTTGAGAGCTCTTTTTCTAGGGACGCCATTTCTTCTGCTCACGAAAAGGGGAAATTTTATGGAGCCTCAACCTTAAACGAACTACAGGAAAGTAACAAAAATAATGTTTTACATAAATCACTGTCTTATTTTATTGTTGTGCTTCTTGAGTTCAAGTTAATGTACTGCTCTTTCCCTCCAGTGACTGCCAGAGATAATATCAATTGAAATCGCTATGAGGAAAAGTAGAAATCAATGGCTAATATTTACGTAACTTTAAGCCTCAGCCACCAAAGACAGGATTTGGGTCATTTTATTTTTTGTGATCTTAGGGACTAGAGAATAGTAAGAATCAAAATCAGTTAATGCCTCCTAGTACCAATGGAAGGAACAAGGAGGTCAGCAGTGCTCACTAGAAACCTTAAAAATCAATGAACACATTATTAGCATGGTTGTCTTGATATTTTTTTTTCTGTAGCTTTCACAAGACTTGTTTCATAGTTCACATTAGTGATTTTTCTGGTTTGATTCTGGGGACCAGATCTCATGCACATCAACTTGGAATCTAACTCTAGATTCCACCTCTAATCCCCTTCCAAGTAGAAACTTAGAAGTGTGTGCTTCCAAAACCAGCTGCTGTCACATGCTTTTAAAGGTTCATATGGATGGTGCTGACAAACTGAATACCTCTTTACTAGGAAATCTTAGCTTAAAGGTACAAACAAAGCACTGTAAGTGGATCCTATTATTAAAGTGTTTTTTGATTATATGGACAGCTTGCATGCACCAACTCAAGAAAGCCATGTGAAACACAAATGGATTAATCATTGTTGACATCTCAGGTAATCCATACCATTTACTAACGACAGTAGAACTTTTGTGTAAAACTAGTTGAGAACTAAAACTAAAGAGATGGAGGAAATGTAAAGAGTGCTGGCTGCTTCTGAAGAGGACTGTGTCTGTTCGCAAAACCAACAATGCAGTTTGTAGTTATTTGCAGCTCTAATTCCAAGGAATCTCTCTGGGCACCCCTTGCACATTATACACTCATATCCACACAGAACATTCAAACATATTAAAAAAATTAGTTTCTTTTTTTAAAGCAAGAATTTGTTGAATATAGCTTTCTTTCTATATTGTTTGACATTTCAAGTATCCAAACACCAATTTGGTCATCTCAATGTTAAAAATAATAGATTAAGCTGAACAACCAAAAAAAAAAAAATAATACAATTTAAAAATGGATTAGAGATCTAAATAGAGGATTTGCTAAAGTGAAAATTCAAATGGCCAAAAAGTCTGTAAAGAAATGTTTATTTCCTTATGTATCAGAGATGCAAATCAAAACTACCTTGAGATTTTATAATATATCAGTCAGAATGGCCAAGAGCTGTAAACAAGTGAGATCTCATGCTGGTAAGATCATTAAGTAAGGGCGAACTGCATCCATTGATGGGAGTGCAAACTTGTGCAACCACTGTGGAAATTAGTGTGATAGCTAACTAGAAATTTGGGAAGTGATCAACCTCAAGATCCAGGTACAGTTCTGTTTTATGGAGACACTTGATAAACTGTATTCATTGTTGCTTTATATATGCTTTATACATGAAGGGTATCTAAATAAAATTGCCAGATAAGAGAGCAGACACAGATCTAAATGGACATCTCTTGTCCTCAAGAATGGGTTGCATCTAATAATGATGTTGATCAAAGTGGTTCTATGGATAGTCCCCAAATAGCCCAGGCTAGTGCCAAGGCTAATGATGACTCTCCAAAAACTGATGGTAAAGACCTATTCCTGAAGACAATACCTACACAATGCACTAAACAGGGAGTAGTTGTGATATGCACCTTCCTTGACCTTCACTCTTATGAACTAGTATTCATGGTACTGGAAGGTAGTCTACATTCTATTAAATGAGAAAGGCAAATACCAACACAGCCCCAAATCCTTCATTCTACAGTGGTATTTTGTATTTATGATATTCTGGTGCAATAGTGACACATAACTTCCAGGAGTAACAAACTAATATTTGGTTTGACTCCAGGCTACCTTCATGAGATGGAGCCCATATTTGATTCTTCTTACATAGCCAAGAACCTGAAACTAGATGGGACAGTAACATGAAGGAAATTCAAATACTACTATTTTGTTAAAAAATATATATATATAGCATAAAAGACTCCTTGTAAAATTCTTCCATATTCAGAAATATGTTCCTTGCTCAGCCATAATCAGAGAAACTTTCTCTGGAAACAAATGGGAAAACAAAGACCCAAAACCAGATCATATTCAGAGAGTGTGAAACTTTGAAAACAATCAGCCCTAACTAGGATGTCACTATTGAATGGCTTCCCTCACTACTGAGAGAAATCTGAGGAAGAGGAGATGTAGTGATTGTAAGAAACAGAGGTGATGCTTTCAGCTATCCATGGGACTGAGTACAGGAATCTCAGTGGAGGAGTTAGAATAAGGACTGAAGGTGCTGAAGGGGTTTTCAACCCCATAGGAAGAACAGCAATATCAGCCAACTAAAACTCTCAGAGCTTCCAAGGACTAAACCACTAACCAGAGAGTACACACAGAGGGACCATGGCTCCAGCTTCATATGTATTGGAGGATGGCATTGTCTGGCATCAGTAGGAGGAGAAGCCCTTGATCCTGTGAAGACTCATTTCACCAGCATAGGGGAATGACAGGATGGTGAAGTGGGAGTGGGTGGGAGAGAGGGGGAACATCCTCATAGAAGCAGGGAAGGAGGATGGGGAAGAGGGGAACCAGGAAAGTGGATAACATTTAAAATGTAAATACATAAAATATCATACACACACACACACACACACACACACACACACAAACACACCCATATTGAGACAGAGAGAACAGAGAAGATTGAATGTCTTCTAGTCATAAGAGAGCTTGTATGGGTCTCTACCAGATGGGGTTGTAGACCTGAAAGGAGAAGAGGACACAAACCTCCATCCTTACCCAGATGAATCTTCTCCAAGGGAGTCTTATTGAAGAAACAAGCCACCCAAGAAAAGGGCCCAGACCTAACACATCACAGGTATCCTTGAAGCTCTTAGTCTCTAAAAGTTAGTCAAGTAGGTTTACTTAGTCACTTAATTTTTCCTACTTTATACATTATTTCCATCTATATGTGATCCTTCTGCTTTTTCTTTGACTCTTTTTCATATTTTTGTATATTCTAATGTCTTTGATTTATTTCATTTTATTATTATTATTTTTTAGATACCTGTCTATTTTCTAAGGCGAAATAGGAAAGAGGCAATTTCAGATTGAATAGGAAGCAGGTAGGAACTGGGAGGGACAGGAAAAGAGGAAACTGTAATCAAAATATGTTATATAAAAAATAATATTTTTCTACAATATAAAAATATTTTATTAAATTGTAAATATTACTTTAGAAAATAAATTATTAACATAATTCATTAAAATGTTAATTTTCTTAAAATTAAGTCATTCATTACTATTTAAATGTAAATGTATTTTAACATAAAGAAAATTCCCAAAGGACTCTATGTCTTTGGTTGTGATTAATTCTGTATATATCAATAAGCACATTATTATTTATGTAAAAAGATAATGAACTGAGAACTGTGAGTTCAATTTACTTTTAACATAATAATCACTAGCAGTATGCTGTTTATTTATAGTGGCATAGTTCATTTATATGTAATCTGTATTTCCTCATAACCCTAATAACATTATTTAAATTGTTAAAGACTTTATATTTATTAAAATATATGTATATTTGAAGTAGGACATACTTAAAATGTAAACATTTATTTTGTGTGTTGTAAATTAGTGAAATAATTCACAGGTTATTTTTAGAGTAAATTTTTTGGTAATGCTATTATGTATTCAGTCATTTCAAATGAACCAAGTCAATTAATTCATTTAAATTCAAATATCATACACAATTCTAAATACTGTGAAAAGTACAATAGAGTATTCCATCATGGATGACTATAACTGTAACCATGAAAAATGAAACCGCACATTTGGGAATACTGTTGAAGTTCCTCTCCTGAATGCAATTAGTTTTCGTCATGTGCTTCAGGAAGTTTAATGCTAATAACACAATTTGAAGCCAGTGAGAAAGATCGCTGATTCTTTAAAGACAAAAATCCCCCTTTAACAGATACCTTCTCAAATTTTGCTTCTGCTATGTCTACTTCAGAATGGCACATGTCTAGAACCCTCTGAGGTACAAGATTTGGTTTGGTTTGGTTTCCTTTCTTGATGATGAAGGAAAGCAGAACCTTCTTACAGTGGCAGGTTTAGAGAGAGCATCAGGCTCATTGATGAATGTTTCATCTCCTAATTAATAAAAGCCTATATGAAATGTGGCAGGTACCACATGAAGGCATAACAGGTTGAATTGGAAAAAAAGAGATGATAAATGTAATATGCTGACATATTTTTATGACATGAGCTAAGTTTACTATTTAGGAAGGTACTTTCAGAAATGCCAATAATATGAAAAAAATTGTCTCCTAACAAAAATGTTCCTATGTTTAACCTAGATATAAATTGCCATTCCCTAGCATTAAAAACTCAGCATTTGTATCTAATCCAGAGCTTCAGTTTTGATTACTATAATATTATATCTATAAATTAACCTTCTGATACTAGGCATCTATTTCTGAGATCAGATGCCAGTGTGATTCTTGAGATTATGTGTTTTTCCAGTGAGAATTTAGATAAATAGGTTTACATAATCCAGGATATTCTCAAATATAGCTTTATTAATTCTAGCACTAAAACTGTTCCCCATTTAAATCGGATTTTCTATTTTTATTACCTCTGATAATATATTTTGATTTCTAGAGAAGAGAATGCATACTGCATTAAAATTTTGTATTTTAGTTAAGATATAAATGGTTCTTCAACATTTTTAAAACTGTTATAAAATATCATAGAAAAATTTCCCTTTCTTAGATATTATTAAAGTTGACAAGACAATTGATTCATAATGAAATTGTTTTAAGAAACTGATATGATTATAAGTCACACAATTTAACACAGAGTGTGAACTTTAATTCAGAATGAGAAGGAAAGTAAGATATCTTCTATCTTGGCAATAAAATATTAGAATCTTCAATGTGTTCAGTGGGAAAGAAAATGACAAGTAAACATAAACTTTTACAATTTAGTGGTAGGTTTTCTGTAACACATTTACCCTTTTACCATTACACACACACACACACACACACACACACAGAGAGAGAGAGAGAGAGAGAGAGAGAGAGAGAGAGAGAGAGAGAGAGAGAGAGAGAGAGAGATTGAAATTTTCTTCTGACTTCAAATGCCTTTGCCAAGCAATATCTAGGAATCATCAACCATTGGCCAATAGGCAACTGACTACCCACACCCAGCTTGGGAAGCACTTCAGTTAATGGTAGGTTTTAAGGCTCTTCCATCACGTGGTAGTATGTGCCTCAAGAATGGTGACTGGAAAAGTGACAGCATCTGCACAGAGACACAACTGGGGCTGGATACCATGTATTATACAGTGGTAGAAAAGTATCACCAAGGCAATTTCAAGCTGAGATTCTACAACAGTGGTGACTTGCCAGACACCATCGTTGACAAGGCAAGTGACAACTAATAATGAAAACAAAAAGTATGTTGTTGCTAAAGTACGCTTACTGTGGGATGTTGGCAGAAAACAGTTGGGGGTTGTCAAAAGTGGGGAAGAAAGAGACAGGTCATCCAGAGAGGAGTGAAGTCATCTCTAGGTGGGCCTCAGTTACCTTCTTAAAGTGTTGATCACAAAAAGTCCATTATGATCTATAACATACCAGAAACAAAAGTTTAGTATTTGTTTAGTTTTTTTTTTTTTTTTTTTACTTCGATAAGTATTTGAAAAGTTTCCTGAAAGCCTTCACCATTAGAGAAATGCACATAGAAATTGTTTTGGAACTTTGTTACCTCATCCACAGATCCATAATCAGGAAAACAGGAAACCAATGTTCATGTTGGGGAAGAGGAACACTCATTCACTGTGGGTTAGAATATCAAGGTTTTTCAAAATAGCAATAGTAGAGTGAGTATAATGAAGTCATACTACTCATGGGTAATTCACAAAAGGGCACTAACTATGATTGATGTGCACACCCATGTGCTGTGCTGTTAACTAGAGGGAAAAAAGTGCTAATATCTTACGAGTCCATAAATAGATAAGTAAATAATATAATTCTGGTTTATTTATATACTGAAATATCAGCCATGTAGAGAAATTATGAACAATTCTGTTAAGTGAAATTAATCAGCATCAACATCTCGAGAATTTTAATTTTAAAGGTTTGGGGGGGGAGAAGGTTGGTTCTTGAAAGAAGAGTATAGAAGGGAAGAATAAATTGAAAGAGAGATGATTGAAGACAGAAGATAGATAGGTAGATAGATAGATAGATAGATAGATAGATAGATAGATAGATAAAGATAGATAGACAGACAGACAGACAGACAGATAGATAGATAGATGATAGATGAATGGACAGACAGATGGATAGATGATAGATAGATAGATAGATAGATAGAGAGATAATAGAATAGATAGATGATAGATAGATAGATGATAGATAGATAGATAGATAAATATATGGATTGATAGATGATAAATAGATAGATAGATAGATGCTAGATAGATAGATAGATAGATAATAGAATAGGATAGATAGATAGATAGATAGATAGATAGATAGATAGATAGATAGATGATAGAAGAAATAACAGAGAATAATAGAAATACTGGTGATATGAAAGCAGGAGGATTTGCAGTGGAGAAAGTTTTGGTCCATGAGGAGTGACTCTGGTACAGTCGAGGGCAATGGAGAAAAAACAGGTACAAAATCCACCTGAAAATAATGTAATGAAACCCATTGTTGTGTCTAGTAACTTATAGTTGAATGAAGACATTGCTCTGCAGTTACACACTGAAAAGAACTTTCTTTTCTTCCAGTCTGAAAATCCAAGACATCCATGTTGAATGCCATAGACATGCTATAAATCAAAGTCCAGGAAATCTGAAAATTTTACTGGACTCCACAGGCATCTGAACACACACATTTCTCCCTCTTCTCCCCACACAAGTATGCCCAAATACAAAATAAATATTTACAATGTGATTCTAGATTGAGCAATAGTTACATGTCTGAAGGACAAAGGAGGAAGTAGTGGTCTTAGAGGTTTGGTGATGTTATACTGTGTTAATGACTGAGGTCTTAAATCTGATCAGAATATTTATATTAAAGTCTTATAATCATTTGAGTCTTTTTTAATTCTGTGTATGTCTGGAATAGCTTTTGGCTGTGATGTTGGACTAGTGTTGGTCCAACTTAAATAGTTTGTGTATGGAGAGAAGGTCGCCCTGCCCTGTTAACTTTCTTCTAGTTTTTAACATTATGTTACATGTCACTGTAAAACTAAGGGATGATTGGAAATTTACATTTACTAGTAGCTTTAAAGAACTTTCAAGTGATTAAATACACAAAAACATTAATTTGGAGCACTGTTTTGGTATATTATATTTTAATTTCCATTATATATTCAAATAAAGTATGTAAAATGGAGTTTATATCAGTTTAACTATTTACTGAAATTCTCAGATTTAATTGCATTAAAAAACAATTGCTACATACACACAAACACACACACATATAAAACACATCTTCTACAGAGTTTTAATTATGATTAAATTTTTTTCTACTGAATCACAGAAGTATGGATGAAATTCATGAACTGCATGTTTTCATTGCATAGACCCAAGCATGCAGCACTTGAGAAAATTATCTTGTCAGATCATGTCCCTTCTGACAGATGGGACCAAGGAAGTGGGTTTCACCTTTAGCAATTTGAGGGGCAGAAAACACTTCATTTTCTCAGTGAACATGGCAAAACATTATTTATCAATTCTGCAATGGCATAATTACTCATTCCGAATGGCAGCTATGCTTTGCAGAACCTGTTACTCTGTAAGGGTTTTATTGGTTGCACTCTGAACGCCTTTCCATGTCTAGTTCATTCCTATTCACTCTGCTTCTAGGGTAATCAGTGGGTGAGCCAAACTCACAAGTTCAGGAAGAGAATCTGGCTATTTTTTTCTGGCTTAGAGGACATGATAATTTGCGCAGTATGCTCCAGGCTCCCTTGTTGCTGTATTTACAGTGCATTTGCTGTAACTTATAAACAGGATATTTTTGCATGCATTAGCAATAAAACCTCCAGGAAGACATGATGACACATATATTTATCTTGAATTATACAAGGGATCCCTCTGTGTTTCCACCCATAATCAATTACAGTTGGATGTAATGAACAATTTCAAGTAGTAATTAGGAATGATGCAGCATAATTTAATTTTAAATATGTTTTCTATGAAAATGAACGTAAGCATATCTATTATCCTATATATTCATCATTACTTTCTTGATGCCACAGACCATGCCATTCCCTTCCAAAGGGTTTATTTCGATTTCTGGAAATAAACATCACCAATAAAATCCAATCCTCCTTAGGTACTACTCTTGGAGATAAAGTATCAACACTCAATATTCATATATATTTTTTTCATACAGAATGTTATAGTTTTGATCATCTCTACAAAACATGGACATGGTAGAGTAGATTAGAAGTGTTGACTCCCTTTCTCATTTGAGTGATTTTGTTTATTTTTTATTGTTGTTGTTCTTTCCTTTAGCAGTTGCATCTTGGAACATGTCTGACCTCCATTAGTTGTTTTGGTTTGTTTCCCTTAGTACTTTCCTCTTCTTGGAACATGTCTGACCTCCCTTCTCCCCAACCAACACTAAATATCGTTGCCAAGTAAATGAGTTAAAGCCATAAGAAATTGAATAAGAAAGATGAGGGAGCTATTGCCAAATTTCATGTGCCCCTTGAATGTTAGAATGAAATGACTAAGTCATAGAAACTGTTTTAAAGAATTGAACCCTTGTCTTAGGGTTTCTATTCCTGCAAAAACATACCAGAAAACATGCAAGTCATCAGAAACACACACACACACACACACACACACACACACACATCAATAGGTCTGTAATCTTGGCAAATATTGACAATATGATGTGAGATTGAGTGATTTTTTTTCTGTAATTCAATTGATTCTGATTATCTTCCAACATCGGATGACAGGCCCTAGATGATGCTTGACGAGGAACCACAATGAATAGGAAAAGTCTGAGGGCAAATAAACACAACAAATGTGATAATTATCTTGTCATACTTTCTGGTGCTAGTTCATATTTGTCATGTAAAGAAAGAAGGCTGGAATGGTAGAACACAGAATGCTTGTGCACTATATATAAATGTGGGCTGTAAATGCTCTCTCTATATATGCAGGATGTATGTGTACTGTTTCAATGCAGAATATAATGTACTACATAGAAGCTCATTGTGTCCATGTACAATGTTCATACAGAATGTATGTGTACTCCATGTAATTATAGAGCATACACATATTATGGAAATGCAAACTGAAAATGTACTATGTGTAAGTACAGAATGTAAATACATGTACTATGCAAATACACAATGTACTTTAGAGTAAGAAAGATTGATTTAAAAAAAATGAGACAAAACACTAATGATTGGGCTGACATTTAACTTGCAGCTATTATATTATTATGTGGGATACATCATATTTTTCACCTTGAATTTATATACTATTTTACCTGGAAGCTAATTGACAGGAGATACTTTGATACAAAGTTAGAAAACTAAACAGAGAATATCTGAAATAAGCCTATAAAACAATATTTAATCCTTACTTTCTTTCAAATTATCATGGAAGCTATACTCCAAAAGGAAAATTCTTGCCTAGTTATTAACATACTGTCTTAGTTAGGGTTTTATTGCTGTGAACAGACACCATGACCAATGTAAGTTTTATAAAAGAAAACATTTATTTGGGACAGGGTTACAGGTTTAGATGTTCTGTCCAGTATCAAGGCAGGAGTGTGGCAGTATCCAGGCAGGCAAGGTGCAGAAGATGAGAGTTTTACATCTTCATTCAAAGGAAGAAGGAGACCAACTAATCATCCTCGGGCAGCTAGGAGCAGTGTCTCCAAGCCCACACCCAGAGTGGCATACTTCCTTCAACAAGGCCACACCTTGTTGAAGTGTTGAATAGTGCTAGTTCCTGGGCTAAGCAATAGTAAACAATCACATTCCACTCCCTGGTTTCCATAGGCTTGTTCAAATACATAAGTTTATGGGGTCCATATCTAAACATAGCATAATAGAAATTACATTTAGTCCAACTTCCAAAGTCCCCATAGTCTGTAGCAGTATCAACAATGTTAAAAGTCTAAAGTTCAAAGTCTCATCTGAGGTCCATCTAATCACTTAACTATAATCCTTAAATTAAGTCAGCCAACCTGCTGGACAAACTCCAAATTCTGCCATCTCTATGCCTGTTGTCAAAGCAGTCTTCAGATTTTCAGCTCCTTTTTCATTGTTGTTGACTGCAACCAACTTCTTTCTCCTGGGATGGTTCCACTCCCTGTTAGCAGCTTTCCTTGGTAGGTATCTTGCTGCTCTGGTATCTTTAACATTTGAGGGTCTCCAAGGCAATTTCAATGTTACAGCTTTTTGTCTCAATGTCTGGGATCCACACATAATCTTCTGGGCTCCTCCAAGAGCTGGCTTCACTACTCCAGCTCTGCCTGCTTTAGCACTTCAATCTCCACTACACATTTGCTGCTGCTATTGGTGATCATCCCATGGTACTGGAATCTCTAATGTACTGGGGTCTTCTGTTGCAACTAGGCTTAGACTCTCATAGGCTCCCTTCATGGTGCCAAGCCTTAAATCATTTGCATAACCCCTTCAATCCTAAAATGTCAACTACAACTTAGGCTGCACTTTTACCAATGGCCTTCCATGGCCTCATACAGTCCCAAGCCTCAACTCTTCTTCATGACACTTTCATACCTTCAAATCCAGTGCCACCTGGGTAATTTTTACATATAACCAGGTACAGCTGCAGCATGAGGTACAACCTTGTCTATCTCTGGAACACAGTTGTTTGTACTCTCAGAAAACCCTTCCAAGAAGATTTCAACTCAGTTGATGATGGTGTCTTCTTAAACACCACTACTTTCTTAGCTCCAGCTAACCAGCATCAATTGTCCCAGTAGTGTCCTTCTCCACTTGAATATAAGACCAGATACATATGGCTGAAGCTACCAAGTTCTGTTTTTTGGGGGAGTTGAAACATGCCCCCAGTACTATGTTGAATAGGTAAGGGGAGAGTGGGCAGCCTTGTCGAGTCCCTGATTTTAGTGGGATTGCTTCAAGTTTCCCACCATTAAGTTTGATGTTGGCTGTTGGTTTGCTGTATATTGCTTTTATTATGTTTAAGTATGGACCTTGGATTCCAGTTCTTTCCAGGACTTTTAACATGAAGTGGTGTTGAATTTTGTCAAATGCTTTCTCAGCATCTAGTGAGATGACCATGTGGATTTGTTCTTTGAGTTTGTTTATATGGTGGATTACATTGATGGATATCCTTATATTAAAACATCCCTGCATACTAGGGATGAAGCCTACTTGGTCATGATGAATGATTGTTTTGATGTGTTCTTGGATTGGGTTTGCAGGGATTTTGTTGAGTGTTTTCATCAATGTTCATAAGTGAGATTGGTCTGAAGTTCTCTTTCCTTGTAGGGTCTTTGTGTGGTTTAGGTACTAGGGTTATTGTAGCCTCAAAAAATGAGTTAGGTAGTATTCCATCTGATTCTAACTTCTGGAATAGTTTGTAGAGTATTGCTGTTATGTCTGCAATAAATGTCTGATAAAATTCTGCACTGAACCCATCTGGACCTGGGCTTTTTTTGGTTGGGAGGCTTTTGATGACTTCTTCTATTTCTTTAGATGTTATAGGGTTATTTTGATGGCTTACTTGGTCCTGGTTTAACTTTTGGATCTTGTATCTGTCTAGGAATTCATCCATTTCCTCCAGATTTTCCAATTTTGTGGAGTATGAGTTTTTCTAGTAGGATCTGATGATTTCTTGAATTTCCTCAGTTTCAGTTGTTATGTTGCCACTTTCCTTTCTGATATTGTTAATTTGTATACTCTCTCTTTGCCCTCTAGTTAGTCTGGCTAGGTGTTTATCTATCTTGTTGATTTTCTCAAAGAACCAACGCTTGGTTTTGTTGATTTTTTCAATGGTTCTTTTTGTTTCTATTTGATCTATTTCTGCCCAAATTTTGATTATTACTTGCCATCTACTCTTTTTGGGTATATCTGCTTCCTTTTGTTCTAGGGCTTTTAGCTGTGCTGTCAAGTTGCTGATGTATGCTTTCTCCAGTTACTTTTGGAAGCACTTAGGGCTATGAGTTTTCCTCTAAGTACTGCTTTCATTGCATCCCATAGGATTGGGTATGTTGTGTTTTCGTTTGCGTTGAATTCTAGAAAATCCTTAATTTCTTTCTTTATTTCTTCTTTGACCCCGCTATCGTTTAACAGAGCGTTGTTTAGTTTCCATGTGTATGTGGGCTTTTTGTTGTCTTTGTTGTTGTTAAAGACTAGCCATAGACCATGGTGATCTGAGAGGATGCATGGGAGTATTTCAATCTTCTTATAACGATTGAGGCTTGTTCTGTGTCCAATTATGTGGTCAATTTTTGAGAAGGTGCCATGGGGTGGTGAGAAGAAGGTGTATTCTTTTACTTTAGGATGATATGTTCTGTATATATCTATTAATACTAGTTGGTTCGAAGACTCTGCTAGCTTTGCAGTGTCCTTGTCCAGCTTCTGTTTCCATGATATGTCCATTGGTGAGAGTGGGGTATTAAAGTCTCCCACTATTATTGTGTGAGGCAGTCCTGGCTGGAGCAATTAGACAGAAAAAGGAGATCAAGGGGATACAAATCGGAAAAGAAGAGATAAATACATCACTCTTTGCTAATGACATGTAGTGTACTTAAGTGACCCCAAAAATTCCACCAGAGAAATTCTAAAGCTGATAAACAAGTTCAGCAAAGTGGCTGGATACAAAATTAACTCAAACAAATCAGTAGCCTTTCTATACTCAAAAGACAAACATGTGGAGAAAGAAATTAGGGAAAAGGTACCCTTCACAATCATCAGAAAAATTATGAAATACCTTGGTGTGACTTTAACTAAGCAAGTGAAGGACCTGTACAACAAGAACTTCAAACCTCTAAAGAAAGAAATTGAGGAGGATCTCAGAAAATGGAAAGATCTCCCATGCTCATGGATTGGAAAAATCAACATGTTAAAAATGGCCATCCTACCCAAAGCAATCTACAGATTGAATGCAATCCCAATGAAAATTCCAACCCAGTTCTTCATGGAATTGGAAAGATCAATGTGCAATTTCATATGGAATAACAAAAGACCTAGAATAGTGAAATCCATCCTCAACAACAAAAAAAATCTGCGGGAATCACTATCCCTGACCTCAAGCTATATTACAAGGCAATTGTTCTGAAAACTGCATGGTACTGGTACAGAAATAGGCATGTGGATCAATGGAATAGAATAGAATATCCAGAAATGAGCCCTCATGTATATGGTCACCTGATTTTTGACAAAGGAGCCATAAACATTAAATGGAAAAAGGACAGCCTATTCAACAAATGGTGCTGGTCCAACTGGCACTCAGCATGCAAAAGAATGAAAATAGATTCTTTCTTATCTCCTTGTACAAAGCTCAAGTGTAAGTGGATCAAAGATCTCCACATTAAACCAGATACACTGAAACTATTAGATGAGAAAGTAGGGAAAACTTTAGAACATATAGGCACAGGAGAAAATTTTCTGAACAAAACACCAATGGCTCAAGCTCTAAGGTCAAAGATTAACAAATGGGACTTAATGAGACTGCAAAGTTTCTGTAAGGTGAAGGACATTGTCAAAAAAGCAGAACGGCAGCCAACAGAATGGGAAAAGATATTTCCAACTCCACGTCAGATAGAGGCCTAATATCTAAGGTATACAAAGAACTCAAAAAGCTAGACACCAGAGAATCAAATAACTCTATTAAAAAATGGGGTACAGAACTAAACAAAACGTTCTCAGTTGAGGAATGTCAAATGGCTTAGAAGTATCTGAGGAAGTGCTCCACATCTTTAGCCATCAGGAAAATGCAAATCAAAACAATCCTGATTTTCCACCTCACACCAGTCAGATTGGCTAAGATCCAAAACTCAGATGACAACAGATGCTGGCGAGGTTGCAGAGAAAGAGGAACACTTCTCCACTGTTGGTGGGGTTGCAAACTAATACAACCACTCTGGAAATCAGTCTGGTGATACCTCAGAAAATTGGACATAATACTACCTCAAGACCCAGCTATTCCACTTCTGGGCATATACCCCAGAGACACCTTAGTACACAACAAATATATGCACCACAATGTTCATATCAGCTCTATTTATAATAGCCAGAAGCTGGAAAGAACACAGATGCCCTTCAGAAGATGAATGGATACAAAAATTGTGGTACATTTGCACAATGGAATACTACTCAGCCACCAGAAACAATGACTTGACCAAATTCTTAAGAAAATGGCTGCATCTAGAGAATTTTATTCTGAGTGAGATAATCCAGTCACAAAAGAACAGACATAATATGCAGTCACTGATAGTGGGATGCTAACCCCAGAGGCTCGCACTGCCCCAGAAACAACTCACAGAGTGTAGGAAGTCCAAGAAATAAAGAAAACAAAACAAACCCAAAAAATCTTTACACAACAAGAAAACTTTGACTATTTTCATGTTACATTTTGTTTTGCATGTACTTTGTACTCATTGTAACTATTAGGTTTTCAATGCATACAGTCAAACCTTTAAAAAGATCAAGTACTGACTATTCATATAGATTTATGTAAAAATTATTTTAAAATCTGAAAAAAAGTACTGACAAAAATGTATTGTATAATTTTACGCAAAAAATGCTTGAAATCTGTATATTTATCTTTGTTTTGTAAAATAAAGATGTTAAAAAGAAAAGAAACATGCCCCCCTTGTCCTATTACATTATCACCAAATTCCTCTTTTCTAACACCTTCACTACCTAAGCTTGGCTGTCCTGGTTCTTCCTCTGTAGATTGACCTTAAATTTAGAGATTTGTCTGCCCAGTCTCTTGGAATTAAAGGTGTGTACCACCACACCTGGATTTAAGATTTTCTTTGTGTAGAAGTTGCTCTGTTCTAGGGTGGCCTTGAATTTAGAGATATGCTTGTTTTTGACTCCTGAGATTAAAATTTTGTAATAAGTTGCCTGGAGCTAATTTAGGTGGGTGGGTTCTTGCCCAAGGTCCTTACTCCCTGATTCAATTTAATATTCTTAAATACAGGATTCAGCTCCATTTTATTTCCTGGTATTCCTATAATACCCAAACCATACAATTTGTATCTTTCATTTCTCACCTCGCTCCTTTTCATTAAAATGTTCTTTACAGTATTTTAGTAACCACACAACAGAATTTACACTAGGCTGTTTGGAGACTTCTTTTTTTAAATCAATTAATCTAAATCTCTTCACATTAACCTCCAGCATACTCTTTGGACAAGGGCAAAAAGCAGCCATATTCGTCACCAGAATACTACAGAAACAGTCACTTTAGCCACAAACTAAAATTCTTCACTGAAACATCTTGGGCCAAGTCAGCACATTTCAAATCATTCTCATCAAAAAACTCTTTTATATTCCTACTAAGGAAAGCCCATTAAGCCCCTTTTAATGTCTCCCACAGGTTTCTTAATCCAAAGTCCCTAAATCTACATTCTTCCAAAGAAAAGCATGGTCAGGCTGATCACAGCTATACCCCAGTCCCTGGTACCAACTTCTGTCTTAGTAAGGGTTTTATTGCTGTGAACAGACACCATGACCAAGGCAAGTCTTATAAGGACAACATTTAATAAGGGCTGGTTTACAGGTTCAGAGGTTCAGTCCATTATCATCAAGGCAGGAACATGGCAGGATCCAAGCAGACATGGTGGAGGAGGAGATGAGAGTTCTACATTTTCATTCTAAAGAAGCCAGGGACCGAATAAGCTTCCTCAGGCAGCTAAGAGTGTCTCCAAGCCCACACCCAGAGTGGCATACTTCCTTCAACAAGGCCATGGCTTCTAATATTATCAGTCCCTGGGCCAAGCATATGAAAACCATCACACATACTGTAGTTTCCCTTTTCAATTTTTCAAGATGAATTTTTGAACAAAATAATTTGTATTTGCCACATTTATTCATACTGCTGAAAATCTGATGAAATCATTTTTGATTATTCAAAACAAATATAAAAGATAATGAGTTTTTTGTAATAAAAAAAGCCTATAGACAACTCAAGAAAGTTGAGATTTTAGGATCTAGTAGAATGGTTTGATCATAAGTTTTAGGTTGGTCTTCAGTATCTCAAGTGTTTGTATCCAAACTGCTATTCAATAGTGATACCAGCCAGTTTATGTGTACTATGTGAATACAATGTGGAGAAATGGACGATGAACCCTCTGTGCTGTTGCTCCAATTCTTCTATTTAGGACAAAAGTTAATTTGCATACAATTGAGCCATGGCTGAGTCTCCTTTCCTATCTCTCATGACCTACATGACCTTAATTCTTTTCATTGCTAATCATCCATCATCTTCTAACAAAAACAACTCTGCTCCTATAATTTAAGCGCACACAAGTAAGGTTGCATTCTATGAGGAAAGTCCAAATGAGCTGTATATTTTTTTCTCTTTACATATGAAAGATACAATACTGAATATTAAAACTTTGCTGAGAATGCTAAACGAGAATATGATTGCCGATGTTTATTAAAGCATAAACATAAGTTTTCATGCAAAAGATGAAAGGTATCATTATAAAAGCTCACATTTAGAACTAATTGTTTTTTAAAATTTTTATAAATAACAACTGTCCTATTCACATCACTTTTGAATTTTTACACAGTTAAGGTTTATTTTTCCTCTTGCCATAGCCTTTAAAATATACATATAAATATTTAATTAAAATGGTGACATCGCTGCCCACTCTCCCCCTACCTATTCAACATAGTACTGGAAGTCCTGGCTGGAGCAATTAGAAAGCAAAAGAAAATCAAAGGGATAAAAATTGGAAAGGAAAAATTATAAACATCGCTATTTGCAGATGACATGATAGTGTACTTGAGTGACCCCAAAAATTCCACCAGAGAACTCCTACAGCTGATAAACAAGTTCAGCAAAGTGGCCGGATACAAAATTAACTCAAACAAATCAGTAGCCTTCCTATACTCAAAGGACAAACATGTGGAGAAAGAAATTAGGGGAAAGATACCCTTCACAATAGTCACAAAAACTATGAAATACCTTGGTGTGACTCTAACTAAGCAAGTAAAGGACCTGTATGACAAGAACTTCAAACGTTTAAAGAAGGAAATCGAGGAAGATCTCAGAAAATGAAAAGATCTTCCATGCTCATGGAGTGGAAGGATCAACATTTTAAAAATGGCCATCTTACCAAAAGCAATCTACAGATTCAATGCAATCCTTATCAAAATTCCAACCCAGTTCTTTATTGAGTTGGAAAGATCAATGTGCAATTTCATATGGAATAACAAAAGACCTAGAATAGCGAAATCCATCCTCAACAACAAGAAAACATCTGCAGGAATCACTATCCCTGACCTCAAGTTATATTACAAGGCAATTGTGCTGAAAACTGCCTGGTACTGGTACAGAAATAGGCACGTGGATCAATGGAATAGAATAGAAGATCCAGAAATGAGCCCTCACATATATGGTCACCTGATTTTTGGCAAAGGAGTTGTAAACATTCAATGGAAAAAGGACAGCCTATTCAACAAATGGTGTTTGTCCAAGTGGCACTCAGCATGCAGAAGAATGAAAATAGACCCTTTCTTATCTCCTTGTACAAAGCTCAAGTGCAAGTGGATCAAAGATCTCCACATTAAACCAGGTACACTGAAACTATTAGACGAGAAAGTAGGGAAAACCTTAGAACTCTAAGGAACAGGAGAAAATTTCCTGAACAGAACACCAGTAGCTTGTGCTCTAAGGTCAAATTTTGACAAATGGCACTTAATGAGGTTGCAAAGTTTCTGTAAGGCTAAGGACATTGTCAAGAAAACAAAACGGCAGCCAACAGAGTGGGAAAAAATATTTACCAACCCCACATCAGATATCCAATATCCTAATATCCAATGTATACAAAGAACTCAAAAAGCAAAATACCAGAGAATCAAACAACCCTATTAAAAATAGGGTACAGAGCTAAACAAAAAGTTCTCAATTGAGGAATATTGAATGGCTGAGAAACATCTAAGGAAGTGCTCAACATCCTTTTTTTTTTTTTTTTTTTTTTTTTTTTTACTTTTTTTTAACCTTAATTTGAAAAACAAATATAAATGTACAGATTTTTATGCATATTAATTTGTGAGGGAAAGTTATAGAAAGCTTGGCTTTCACAACTTTTCAATGTACTCAACAAAATTTGTCAATTAGGAGTTAATTTGCTTCGTCTCTTTAAAAGCCTTTAGCCATTATATGTATCTCATTAACATGTTTTCCTAAAAATGTGTTAAGAGCGGTGGTGGTAGACATCTGTGATGGATTTCTTTGATTATTAATGGAAGTACAACAGTTTTTTCATCATGACCTAGAGTATTTATCTGATTTTATGTAGCACATATATATTTTATGTTTGTACATATGAGTGCACAGTACCATGTAAAGTACTAATATTACCCTTGTATATCAACTCACAAATACAATTCTAATTTATGTAAAAATATTCTAATGTGTTTAAGGACAATATCATTGTTTTCTTGCTATGATTTGATACAATTAGATTCAATAATGAATTTCTTCTATCAAATCATATTTTTCACTGCTGAGAATCACATGTAGTGAAAGTAGTATTACGTAAAGAAAATTGGCTAAATTCAATAGTGACTGCAGTAACCTGTGGAAAAGAAGGCAATAAGCTGATATCTTTAAGTCCAGTCAGTCTCCACATTGATTAATTTTGTCTAAACTCAGGAGTCTTGGAGAACAGATGGCTAATGGACAGTAGATTTTAAGTCAGGATAGTTTTATTTTATTCACATTGGGTTCTTCCTCCATTTAATGATGGTCAACTTCCTTATTTGGAAAATCTACAGCTTATCTCTCCCTTATTTGTTACTAAATCTGTGTGTATTTGGACCAAACGGTCTCCACTTACTTGGATGTTTTTACTCATTTTTGTTTTATTGTTCCTGAAAATCCTGCTTTTGTTATGAAGTTATATATTTTGCATTTTCTTGAACATGGTATTTTTTGTCTCAGTGGTTGATTTATTTTCCCAAACACTTACTTTACTTATGATCGACAGCTCCAATACCAAACCAGAGACAGAGTTTTATTCTTCGTTTAGATGTGAGATTTCCTTACAATTCTGTTTCTTCAGTTGAATGTCTCTCTAGCTACATAATAATTAGTCAGAATGTTTATCTGCCATATTTTGAACTTATATATTATAATGTTTTACTTTTTCAAATATTCTAACACAATATTTCACTCTGAAATTCATAAATATGTTAATCAAAATAATTTTATCCAAAATATGCTTTGTGCTACACATTCTCTATTTTCCTATTGTATTGCTAATCAATTTTAAACTATGTTTTTTCTTCAAAAATTGGGATTTACATTTTTAGCTCATGTTTCATAAACAATGTACAGATTTTTTTTCTTTTTTTGGTTCTTTATCCATTTATTAGAAGAATTTTTAACATATCTTCCTATAAAAACATTTAATAGAACAATTATTTTATCAAGTTCAAATACTTAGAACTGACCTATGTCTTTGAAAGGCTGAGCTTTTTTATTTCTTCCAACCCTCAGTTTCTATAACCAAACAACTCACACACCAGCATTTTCAACTTGTCCTGTTGGTCTTTAAATTCCAGACCCAGAATAAACCTAAAGGGCTTGTTAAAGTTAAACTGAAACAAAAAAAGAAGTTAAATTACTACTTTTATAAGGTCTACTTAACATTATAAGAAAAACATAGTATAAAATGAATTAAATATTCAACATGTATTCAAAAGGGATATTGACAATTGTTTTGTAGACTATGGAAACTTGTTCTATTTTTTTTTGTGGTATGTAAATAAACAGGTTTTGCTATTTTAGTACTCATAGGGCCCTGTTTCATGGCGCTTTGTGTATTTTGTTTCCTCACTCTCCTTGTTAAGTTGTCAGTGGTCACATTACCCTATTGAAAATGCAACCTACCACCTTCAACCCTTCCCTCCCACTTCCAATCTGCTTTGAAGCAAGAACAGAAAATTAGTTTGGCTGTAAGTAAGAGCTTGCTTACATGTTATATTAAGTGGAGGGGCCAGTGGTTCTGAAAATGACTTGGCGCCTCATTTCTGAAAGGAAGTCTACAAATCCACTTTTTAAAAAATTGTTCTTGGCTTGCTAACATTTACTTTTATAACTTGTCTTAAATTGTCAGATTTAGTAGTGAATTACAACATTCCTGTAAACCAAGCTTAGGTAGACACCCTGATGATTCAGGTATTGTATTCACTTTTATCATTTGCCTCTTCATTCCTAGGGAAAGGTCTGGCTATATGTGAAAATTTAATTAACTCAATCTACAGGTCACATGAATTAAAATAAATATGACAGTTCACATGTGGGAAACCAGACTTATGATTATTACTTCCTGCTATTTTCTCCTTATAGCACACTACTAACTAATAACAAAAGTTTTTTTTTTAAATAATTTTCTGAAGAACAGCCAAAATTTCTGACTTCCTCCCTGTCTTTTCTAGCATGCTGTAGAACCTCATTTTTCCAATTTGAAATTCAATATCTAACAATAGTTCTACACATTTCAAATATATATTTAAATATATATTACAATATTATATATATTTGAAATTATATATATATATATATATATATATATATATATATATATATATATATATATATATAATCCCAATCACTAATACATAATTTTCATGACAGAGGTGAAAATTTTGAAGTTCTAAGACAGAAGTAATTGACACTCAATCTTTTTACTTGGTTAAGCTCTTCCTTATTTTAAATCTATTTGTGGATAGTGAAGGGAAAATAAAAATAATGTTCTAAAAGAAATCTTGTTCTAGGCTTCAATTTATTCCAAATATAAAATGATAATTACAAAAAAGAATAGTAACTGTACTAGAAGAAGTATGAATCTCTCAGGTTGGCTATTACTATTGAAACAATGGTCTCCAAGTAACTAGAATCTCATGGTATCAGAGATACAAGACATAAAGCTTGCTGCCACTAGTATGGGGGGTTTGTGTCCCAAGAAGTGATTCACACAGTTCAGATAATTTGTCATATTGCATTCAGGAGAGCTAATGCTGAGACAGTGATACATCACTGATGGATGGGACCACACATTGTTGGAGACCATTCTGTTATACACATCACTTGCTTTCCTTTAAAGAAAATCTCATGTCAGGAGCATAGGTAATAGACTTGATCCACGGGACAGTTTTCTTTATTACTTTTCCTCCTGTGGACACCTTGAATTAATCAATTTTCTCTGCCATATATATAAACACACATATGCATGTATATAGAGAGAGACACAGAGAATTCATGGGTTCAAGAGAAAACTAAATGCAGAGGAATGAATGAACGTCTGAATTTCTTAGAGATGATCTTTAAACCTCTGGTTAACATGTATGTGTAGAAGCTAATTAAGGCCAAGGAAAGAATACCTGGGGAAAAGGCAACAGTTTCAGAATCCACTTATAATCATAGGAAATTTGAGTTCCCACTGTCCACACAAAGGAAGCTTGGATCATTGCCTAGAACAACACATCTCACTAGTGTGTTCTATATAGACTAAGAGATAGCTGGTCTCAGAGAAGAATATGTAAAAACAAGTTCCGGATGGGTCTAATTATTCCTGCGTTATTTATTTGCATCTTAGAAAAAAATTTAAGAGGTATGGGTGTCCCTAGGAAGGTAAAATTAAATAGTTATGAATGGTTGAGTGGGGAAAGCAGTATAGAATATGAGGATCAAATGGTAAAGGAGGTGGAAGGAGACAGGGGGAAAGAAAATGGGGAGGGGAAGCTAAAACTAAGGATAAAGGGGTTTCATAGAATAGAAGTTTCGTAAAATGTATACATGTGTAAAGGTAATTTAAATGAATTCACCAAATAAGAGATGGGAAGTGGAATTCTAATTGGATGTCACTTGTCACTAAATGAAGCTTCCAGTATTGGGAATAGATTACATTTAACTGATGTTAGCCACTTTACTGTCATGTTTCCTATAAACATTTATAATGTATAAACTTTAGCAAAGGAATAGGATACATAAAGACAATAGCTTCATGAAATTCTTAAGCAAATGGATGGAACTAGAAAATATTATCCTGGGTGAGGTAACCCAGGCACTAAAGAACACACATGGTTTGCCCTCACTGATAAATGGATATTAACCCAAATGCTCAGAATACCCAAGATCCAATTCACATACCATATGAAGCTCGAGAAGAACAAATACCAAAATGTGAAAGTATCAGTCCTTCTTAGAAGGGAGAAGAGAAGAGGAGAAGAGAGGAGAGGAGAGGATAGGAGAGGAGAAGAGAAGAGCAGAAAAGAGAAGACAAGAGAAGAGAAGAGAAGAGAAGAAAAGAAAAGAGAAGAGAAGGGAAGAGAAGAGAAATTTCAGAAAATGACATATGCAGGCACAAGCACTTAAAATTTCCTGCAATTTTCAAGTCTCTTATTAAATATCTTAGTATGAAATTCAACATGATGAAGAGACAAGACCTCAGGAAAGAATGAAGCCTAGTCAAAACAAGAGAAGCATCTTCTGGTCAATTGACAGTGAAGAATTGTAATCATCACCTAGATGAGTGTGGAATAGATAAACGATGCCTGAGGTGAACAGTCTGACACCCTTCACGGTCTGTAACAAATGGGCAGCAGATCTCAGATTTCACTGTCTACATGTATCATATTGGACTCATTAATAGATCAAGAGCCAACCTCATGCTTTTCCAATATCTCTTCTCCTTATAATCATTTAAAACTCTGACAATGATCATGATCCAGTCAAACACCTAAGTTGTTTTTTCCTTGGGGTCTGCCCTTTCTTCTTCAGTGTAGGTCTGGGAAAAGTCTGCAGAGCTGAAATTTGTCTACTCAAGAATTTACTAATAGATACAGCATTCATAAAATATTACCCAGAAATTTATAGACAAAAAATAAGTATTATGACACTCAAGAATTACATGCTGACTTAAATTTTGGTTGTATTTTTCCCAGAAAAATCAAATTTTTATGAAGGTGTTTTGTAAGAACTATAGCATAGTGTGTGTGTGTGTGTGTGTGTGTGTGTGTGTGTGTGTGATTGTATTATATGTGTGTGTCTATATGGGTGTATGTATAATAACGTATTTTGGAGGGAGGCCACATTGTGTCTCAGTCTTTTGGCTAACATCAAATGTGGAAAGAAGCCACAGCATTTGAAAGACAGCATAAAGGGATAATTAGCAGTATTTGAAAAAAGGACAGTAACGGGGAAACTGTGTAATTATATTATAATACTAAAAGTTAAAAATAAAACAAGATGGACATAGCCTATTACCTATTAATATAGCAATGTGTGATTTGTCTGTCCCATTTCACTTTATCCCAAGGGTCATTTCTTCACCCAATTGTATCAAAGCTTTCTATTTTCTGTTACAGCTAAGCTGATTTTTCCATATTTTCTGTTTTTTGTTTTGTTTTTTTAAAAAATCAAATGACAACGTAATATGATTTTAAAAATCTTTACCCATTGATGATGTGAATTTTTCCTGGTAATTGTCCAAGGTGTAATTGGATATGAGATGGTAATGTACACACCTGGGTAGACAATTCAAGCTTAGTCTACACAGTCTCATTCCTCCCTGTGATCTGTGAGCACACCATAATTTATATACAATAGTTTGTTTTATTCTGGGCCAGTATGAGCACTTTAAAATCACTTATTTGAATATTTTCCCACCAATCCTACCTTACACTATTTATTTCAGGAGCGTAGGAAGCAAATACTGATTTGTGTGGACAGAGATCACCTTATCTCCACTGCAATAGTGGAGTCACTGAAAACCAAACAGATGCAGAGGAATTAAAGATCCTTCTGTTACCACACTGAAAACTCTGTAGGCAAACAGCTGAACAGTAAATATTCTCAAAGATATGATTGCGCAGAGTTTATACTCAGAAGTCAAAAGCTCCTATATCCTAGACACATACATCTATAGCTTGTGACATAAGTGAAACTGTGAGAACAACATCTCTCTCTCTCTCTCTCTCTCTCTCTCTCTCTCTCTCTCTCTCTCTCTCTCTCTCTCTCTCTCTCTCTCTCTCTCTGCTGTCATTCTGTCATTCTCTCTGTCTCTTTCTCTGTCTTTCTCTCTCACTCTGTCTCCCTCTCTGTCTCTCTCTGTCTCCCTCTCTGTCTCTCTCCCTCCCTCCCTCCCCCTATCTCCCAGTCTGTCAGTCTGTCTCTCTCTCTGTCTCTGACTTTGATCCTATCTCTGCCTTTCTAATGAAGTGTAGTCACAACAAAAAATATTACCCTAAGGAAAGATACAGGAGTGTGAGTGACAACCAAATCCATGCCATACTTTCTGGCACCAAAGCATCAGTAGCTGTGAGAAGATGGGGCTTCCAGGTGCTGCTAAAGGAGCACACATAAAACCAAGAAACTTTTGGAAAAGAGTTTAAACCCAAAGTAGGAAAAAACGACAAGTGTGTCAATGTAACATTCCATTGTACCAGTAAGTGGGGAAGCACTCTAAAATAATAAGGATGCAACAAACCTGGTGTACACTCCTTTGCATCTCCTCATGTTCACTAACCTTACCGTCCACCTTTTTCCACTGCCATAATCCAAGATCAAAGAGGAACTTGTACTATTTTCAGACTGAGAAATCCCTGTATTATGTTCCTTGAAATATCCTGTGAAGGATTCAGAACATGATGGCATCTAGTCTTACTTCCATTCTGGTCCCATTTCAAAATTGGAAGGTTGAGATTATTGGATATAAATGTAAGAGAATGGTTCAGTTATCTTTGCTTTTCTAAATGTTTTTGTCTATAATTCTAGCTTCCCTTTATTGGAGTCATGCTGTTGAACTCAAAACAGCTAATGGCTTCTGAATGGATTATTGGTCAGCAGTCCACAAGGTGTCTAAAAGCAGTCCCTAGTTTTCATTTTTTCAAGTTGAGGTTGCTTACTATGGTATTTTGAAAATAGTTGGTCCGGAGATTGGCACTATTTAGAAGTGTGGCCTTGTAGAGGAGGTTTGTCACTGTGGGCTACTGCTTTAAAACCCTCTTCTTATCCACATGGAAGCCAGTCTTCTGCTAACTGCCTTCTGAATAAGAGGTTGAACTTTCATCTCCTCCTGAACCATGCCTGACTGGATACTGCCTTGATGAGAAAGGACTGAAACTCTGAACCTGTAAGCCAGCCCCAATTAAATGGCATCCTTAAGAGAGTTGCCTTGGCCATGGTTCTGTTCATAGTAATAAAAGCCTAACTAAGACACTTACTCAGTTCTGATAGAAATTAATCCTCATCTGTGATCTGTGATTTATCTTCATTGTGAGCTCTGCTTGGCAGCCTTTCACATTGCCTTAAGGCAGAGCATATCCCTTGCTGATATGGTGACGGTTGTTGATCATACTGGTAGAGCCATGAGGATTATAAGGACTCCAGGAACAGCGATGGGATGGAGTTCTTGTTGTACCCTTACAGCAAGAGACAAGAGACCCAAGGATATGAGTGAAGAAAGGAAACAGATGCAGTCTGCAACATAGCACTCAACCTGGAATCAGAGTCCTGAATGCACAAGGATTTAGGAGTTTTAAGTAGCTTGAGAACTCACAGCTTTAGGTGTTTGTAATTATACAAATGAAAAGACTGGTCAATCTTTCTGGCTTTCTAAAAGTTGAGTAAAGTATTTTTTAAATATTTCAAAAATAAATATCATTATAAATGTAGACACAGAGAGATGGCTTGGTCATGAAGTGTGCATGTTGCATTTTCAGAGGTACCAGGGATGGATTTTTAGCTGGCAACTTTCTCACTCCGCTAGGAGATCCAACACCCTCTTCAGCTCTGTGAGGATATCAATCTGGTGATGAGCAAGCAACATGAAAAAATGCTCTGTGGTGTTATTATGTCTAAATAATTGGACCTGTTGTTCTCAAACTATGAATTTTAACTCCTTTGGAGGGCACATATCTGATATACAGCATATCAGATATTTGCATTGCTATTCATAATAGTAACAAATTTATAGTTATGAAGTAGCAATGAAATAATTTTTTTGGTGGCAGGTCACCACAGCATGAGGGATTGTACTCAAGTGTGTCAGAACTGGGAATATTGAATACCACCGAATTAGACTGAAGACTATACTTGGAATAAAGCCTGAGATAAACATAAGTCAGTGATATTCTATAACACTAACACACTGACCAGGATGCTATCAACAACAATAATTCCCGAGAAGGTTTAAGGCAATATTACTTAGCATTAAAAAAAGTACCTTTCTTTGCTTTGTATGAGCTGTGTTTCCATTTCTGTATTACCACAGCACCCAGAACATAGCAGAGAATGTATTTGCAAAAGTGATAAGCTTCTTCATTAGTTGTTATGTTTATGAATTTACAAGATGGTAAGAAATAGATAGATAACAGAGTTTGTCTTGATATCCAGTGAAAGTTATCGAACACACAAACACCTAGGTGCTACAAACAGAGAAATAGCTGAACAAATTATGGTACATTTTCTGAGTTTCTGTATTTACTAGTTTTAGAGGGAAACTTATCTACATAAACTGACATGTATACACTGTTATTATATGACATATAACACTGTTATGTGTTCTTTAAAAAGGAAAATGTTCAATCTTACTATATAATTATCCCAATTATAAAGAATTTTTAAAATACTTAAATTATTTAGCAGAAATTTCCCACAATTAAGTGATTTAAATTTATGGAAAGAGCATCCATATCTCTTTTATACTTGATATTTATTGACTGTTATCTATCATTTTTATGAAAATTAATATGAGTTTTGAAATGTATTTGTGTGTAATTAAAATACTCATAGGCTATAAAATAGAACAATTCTTTTATATAATAATTAATTGAACTATTGAAAATACTATTCATTACAGGTAAAATCCAGGATTAATATAAAACTTTATTGGTTTTATATTCAATAAAAAGAAACAGAATTCAAAACTCACGGATGGACCAAGAATTGGAGCTAGAGGAGCATACAGGATGTAAAGAAGCATACAGGATGTAGAGAAGCATACAGTATGTAGAGAAGCATAGAGGAGCTAGAGAAGCATACAGGAAGTAGGGAAGCATACAGCAAGTAGGGAGGCATATAGGAGGTGGAAAAGCCTACAAGATTTAGTGGAACATACAGGATGTAGAGAAGCTTACAGGAGGTTGGTAAGCATATAGGAGGTAGAGATGAATACAGAAGGTAGGGAAGCCTACAGGAAGTAGAGAAACATACAGGGAGTAGGGAAGCATACAGAAAGTAGGGAAACATACAGAAAGTAGGGAAGCATACAGGGAGTAGGGAAGCATACAAGGATTAGGGAAGCATACAGGAAGTAGAGAACCATACAGGAAGTAGGGAAGCATACAGGAAGTAGGGAAGCATATAGGAAGTAGGGAAGCCTACAGGAAGTAGGGAAGCATAAAGAAAGTAATGAAACATACAGGAAGTAGAAAAGACTGCAGTGGAAATGGAGAACAAGAAGAAGAACATTATTGAATTTGAATCAAGCAAAGTCTCAGAAAGGCCCAAAGTGACTAAAGGGGAACTTCTTTCTATTCATTCTTAATGCAGCATAATTCCTTCAAATAACACTTGCTAAATTTATCTGCATATTTTATGTATTTTAGCAAGTTGATGTTCACACAGCACCTGTACAATCGGAATGGAAACTGTCAGCTTACCATAACCAATTTTGGTGTCTTTCTCTAGTCTATCGCCTCCCACAAAGCCTCATTCATGGTTTATATTCTCCAGACTTCTATACAAACGGGACACATGTTAAGCAATTTGTGAGTCTGGTTTATTTTCTTTATCATAATGATTTTTCATGCATTCTTTCATTCACATCAGTAAATTCCTTTTTCACTTGTATGATTATAAAGGATTTTAATATATTGATGTCCTACAATGAGTATCAGTATCAGTCAAGTAATGAACATTCTTGTTAATTTTATTTTTGAGCATAAACACTAGTCTAAATTTTACATATGACTATATTATATTTTCCTGGTCATCAATAAGCTTCTGATACTGGAATTGGATGATCTGAAAAGAAGCACATGAATGAGTTTATAAGATACAATTTGATTCTATTTTCTCCTAGGCTCTAGCTAATTTACATTCACATCAGAAAAGTAGAGAGAATGACTTTCTTCTGATTGGAGGCATTTTACCTTAATGCTTATCTTATGTTGAGATGCCCATAGATAAGTTATCACATGTGTGTTTAATTTGCATTCCTTTAATGATTAATGATGTTGATTATCTTATTTTTCCTTGCTTCCTGATGGTTTCTCTTCTAATATTTGCATTCGTTAAAAACTTTAATTTTTTCAGATTACAAAATTTCACAGTTCATCTATTTACAGGTCCCTTACCATATATGCAATTATAAATACTTTTTCTCATTCTGATGGCTACAGAATTTAATTTTCTTTTTTAGTACTTGTTAAGAGAAAAAGTCCTTACACTTTAGAAAGTTTAATTTGGAGATCCAGGGAGATAACTCAGCAGGTTAGAGCAGTAGTTGCTCTGACAGACATGGAACATTCCAGCTCCTCCCCCATCCCCCCTCCTTTCTCTCTCTCTCTCTCTCTCTCTCTCTCTCTCTCTCTCTCTCTCTCTCTCTCTCTCTCTCTCTCACACACACACACACACACACACACACACACACACACACACAACCACTTTTAACACCAGGTCTAGAAGATCAGACACTTGCTTTTACAACTGTTGGCACAAGGGATGAATGAAATATATTCAAGAAAAACACCATGCACATAAAACAAAATAAATAAATCTTTAAAAATAAATTTCAATTTTCATTGCTTCTTTGTATTATTGTTCTTCTTGGCTTTGCCCAACCTAGTTTTACTATTTTCTTACAAAATCTCTTAAATTTTCTTTTATTTCCAGAATTGGTGTGTTGGAGTCAACTCTTATGCTTGTGTCTGCATGAATCCCACTTCTAACATCTTAGATGTAACCATTCTTTTGTCCTCACTCTACAACAATACTTAGAGTACACCATTTGATTTCCTGTATGGAACTGTGCTTGAATCTGCATTTTCACTATACAACTCTCCTCACATCACCGCCACCCTATACTATACCCTGTAGCTTTAGACAATCTCTTAAAATCTAACAGAGTAAGCTCTTTGCCCTTGTTCTTCCTAAAGGTTGTTTCCACAGTCTCAGGTCTATGCATTTCCATGTATGTTTCAATGTCAGTTCCTGAATTTCTGCAAATTTTCTTGTTAATATTACATTAAATAGTTGCATTGAAGAAGCATATTAATTTAAACATGGCCCTGAGAACCTTGTTTGGAATAGAAATATGTATGTTTTGTGAGCTTTTTAAGTAGGCATACTCACAATATTTGTGAAAGACAGTTTGTTCCTAAATGCTAATGCTACTTACATTCTACCTAACTTCTCTATAATTTCTTTGTGCTCTCAGCACAAAGAAGAATAGAAATGGTAAGAAGCATGATCTCTCCCAAATCTCTCAGTTTTTCAAAAGAATTTTGTTTTACTGTACGCTTTGTAAGCAGAGAATGTCCCCTGGGTTTACAGTTTGCCTGGGTCTTTAAATCCTGTAGTGAAGAACTTGGGGAGGTATATATCTGAACCTCTTAAAATAATCAAAAATTTTTGGGTTGAGGGCTTGTGAGATAGCTCTGTGGATAAAGACATTTGCAGCTAAGCTTGACAACAGTACAACACTTGAACATTCTATAAAATATTTCAATCTACAAGGCTTTGACTTTATACTTAGACAAATGAATACTTACCCCCCAAAACCCTTTACAATTAATCTAATTAGAATAAACGTTAGAAGAAATAATTCACAGACCATATGAAACTGAAAAAGAAGGAACAGCCAGAATCTGGGATGCTTCAGTCCTTTTAAAACTTTGTTAGGTAGAACAAAGCACTCATGGGAGGAAATACAGGGCCAGATAGAGAAGAAAAGATTGAGAAGAAAAATCTAGAGACTGCTTCACCTGGTAATCCACCCCATATGCAGCCACCAAACCCTGACACTATTGCTGATGCCAAGAAGTCATTACTGTCAGGAGTCTGATATGGATGTCTCCTCAGAGGATCTGCAACAGTCATACAGATACAATTTTGTATGCTTGCAGCTAACCATCGGACTGAGTATGGGGATCCCAATGAGGGAGCTGGAGAAAGGATTGATGGAGCAGAAAGGGTTTGCAACCAATGGGAAGAACAACCCTATCAACCAACCAAACCCTTCAGAACTCCTAGTGAAATGAAACACCAACCAATATGCACAGATGAAGAGACCCATGGCTCCAGTTGCATATGTAGCAGAGGATGGCATTGTCTGGGATCAATGGGATGAATGAACTTTGCTTCAGTGAAGGCACATTCTTCCAGTGTAGGGAAACAGCAGGGAGGTGAGGTAGGAGAAGGTCTTTGAAAGTGGGATTACCTTCAGCAAAGGAAGTGGAGGGGGAGGGGTAGAGAAGGGATTCACATTTGAAATATAAATAGAAAGAATATCAGATAAAAAGTCATCTTACAAGAAGAACTATAGGCAGTTGATGGCCCTGGACATTCCCACTACATGAATTCTGCCAGGAAAGTTTCCCCAATTTAGATTAAAGGAGCATTAAATATATAAAACTAACTGCAGCAAACTGTGAGTAAAAAATACAAACCAACAGCAGAAATAATGAGGACAGACAACACTTTCAAGAACTTCACAGCAAAAGAAACAAAATACAAAGGCATAAGGTAGGCTATGAACTTTGTTTTGGTTTCTTATTTTCTCTTTAACCTATGGGGAGAAAACATTGTTTATGTGTTTAACCAGAAGAAGCTCTGGTGCAAAAACATAACGTTGCAGAAGTGAAAGGGAATAATTGATCAAGGAATGCTTATCACCGAATGTTAAATATAAGTTAAAATACCTATTTTTATTTTATTCTATCTATTAATTGTAAATCACAAAACACAAATACCTACATGTATGGTCCTCCTGAAACCACCAAAACCAGAAGATGCAGAAGGCTGTACCCAAATTCACAGTAATTACTAAGAGCATTTATCTGTAAACTAAGAACACTTCATTCTTCAGCTTTTCTGATGTGTAGACATGTGTCTTTATATATTCTGTTGCAAAAAAAAATAAAAATTGCATTCTGTGCAGTTGGCATTTGCCCGTAATGGACGTTTACGCTTTGCCCCTGTCAGCATGTGTGTCTATTATGTTCCTGATTATTTCATCTTATATCCGCTGATGAATGACTCTGTGTCCACCATCATAGGCCTCCAAAGACTTCAAACTCTAGAAAAGCAGCTAATTTAGAGGAAAAATGTGAATATAGTGTAGACTCGTATATCCCTCAGGGAATTTCACTATTAATATCTTTAGTTCGGTACATTAGTCACTATCAGTTATTGTCAGTATATTGATACTTAAAGTTTATATTCTATTCATATTTTATTAGTTTTTTCTATAATGTAATCTTATTATACCAGGATTGCCCAAGCATGATACACTAAATTCAGTTGTCAGGTTTCTGTTTCTCCTTAATTTATTTATGCACTCTACATCCCAATTGCAGCTACCCTACTTTCTCTCCTCCCAGCCCCACCCTCCCAGTGTCCATTTCCCTACTACCCTCTCTTCTTCCCCTCAGAGGAGGGGAAGTTTCCCCTGGGTAACAACCTGCTCTGACACATCAAGTCACAGCAGGACTAAGTGCATACCCCCCTCTGAGACACAAACTGGCAGTCCAACTAAGGAAAGAGGATCCAGAGGCAGATACCAGGAACCCAGATGAAGACGGAGCTGTACATCTGCTACAAATGTTCATGGGGACGAGCTTCAGGCCAGGCATGCTCTTTGGTTAGAGACACATTCTATGTGAGCTGCCATGGGCCCAGGTTAATAGATTCTGTGCTCTTCTTGTAGGGTCTTTGACCTCTACATTTCACTCAAGCCTGTGTCTCCCTCTCTCACAAGACTTGCTGAGCTCTGCCTAATGCTTGGCTATTGGTCTCCGCATCTGTCTTCATCAGCTGCTAGAGGGTTCCATTCAGAAGACAGTTATGCTAAAGCTCCTGTCAGCAAGCATAGCACAGCATCATTAACAGTATTGGCTCTCTCCCATGGGGTGAGTCACAATTCGTGCCACCCATTGGTTGGCTATTCCTTTAAATTTTGCTACATCTTCCTCCCTGCACATCTTATAGACAGGGCGAATTGGGGTCTAAGGTTTTTATTGTCTTTCTCCCTCCACTGGAAGTCCCACCTGACCACAAAAGGTAGTCCCACCTGACCACACTTTAGGCTTCATGTCCCCAGCTATTAGTAATGTCAGCTAGGGTGAAACCTATAGACTCTTAGGAGCATCCCCTGCCCCAGGTATTTACTCTCTCTCTCTCTCTCTCTCTCTCTCTCTCTCTCTCTCTCTCTCTCTCTCTCTCTCTCTCTCTCTTTCTCTCTCTCTGATCCTTGTCCTCATTCCCATCCTCACCCCTCTCCCTCCCAGACACCTTCCTCCATTAATCTCTAGTATCTATTTTATTTTCCTTTCTGAGTGAGACTCAGTCATTCTCTCTGGGCCCTCCTTATTGCCTAGTTTCCATGGGTCTGTGGATTGTAGCACAGCTAAAGGGGGTAATGTCCAATTTTAAGGAACTCTAAACTGTGGGTGTATTTCTGGGTCGGAGTTACCTCATTCAGGATGAACTTTTCTAGTTCTATCCTTTTGCTCCAAATTTCATGATGTCTTTGTTTTTGATGGCTGAATAATATTCCATTGTTTAAATGTACCACATTTTCTTTATACATTCTTCAGTTGAGAGACCTAGGTTGTTTTTAGTTTCTGGCTATTACAGTGCTGCTATGAACATAGGTGAGCAACTGTTCTTGTAGTATGGTGGGAAAAGTTTAGGGTATTTGCCCAGGAGCAGTAGAGTTGTATCGTATGGTAAAAATATTCCTAGTTTTCCAGTTCGTTCTAGTATCTTCTGTGGAAGTGCATTTGTGGATAGATGTTGTTTAAATTTGGATTTTTCTCATGATATATCTTATTTTCTCCATCTATCGTGATTGAAAGTTTTCTGGGTATTTTATTTCAGGCTGATATATGAGGTCTCTTAGAGCTTGCAAGACATTTTCTCAGGCTATTCTGACTTTTAAAGTCTCTGTTGAGAAGTCTTGTGTAATTCTGATAGTTCCTCTTTACATGCTACTTGGCCTTTCCCCCACATAGCTTTGAATGCCATCTCTTTCTTTTATACAGATAGTTTTTTAATTAATGTGTGAAGAAAATATTTTCTCTTCTCCTACAGTTTATTTGGTGTTCTATAAATGTTTTATAAAATTACAGGCATAGATTTCTTTAGTTTAGGCAAATTTTCTTCTATGGTTTTGTTGAAATTATTTTCTAGGCCCTGTAGCCAGGATTCATTTGCTTCTTCTATTCTCAGTATTCTTAGATTTGGTCTTTTCATAATATCCCAAGTTTCTTAGATGTTTTGTTTAATGAACATTTTATATTTAGCATGTTCTTTGCCTGATGTATTGATTTCTTCAACCATGTCTTCTGAGACTCTCTCTTCCATATTCTGTATTCTATCGATGATGCTTTACCTAGGTTTTTCATTTCCAGAAATCTCTCAGTTTTTTTTTATAGAAAGGCTCTCTCTCTCTCTCTCTCTCTCTCTCTCTCTCTCTCTCTCTCTCTCTCTCTCTCTCTCTCTCTCACTCTCCTTCTCCCTCCTTCTTCCTTTCTGTCTCTTTGTCTCTCTGTGTCTGTTTCTCTCTGTCTCTGTATTTATCTCTGTCTCTGTCTTTTTATATATCTATCTTCCTATATCTCTCTGTGTCTCTGTGTCTCTCCTTTCTTTTTCTTCTATTTGCTCCTATTTTCTTGTCTTGAATTGTTTTATTAGTGTTCTTCACCTGCTTGATTGCATTATTCTGTATTTCTTTAAGGGGTTTATTCATTTCCTCTTAAAAGGCATTTGTCTTTATAAAATGACAGTTAAGATCATAGTTTTGCTTCCATTGTTTTAGGATATTCAGGCCTCGCTGTTTCAACTGATGCCATATCTCCCTGACTCTTGCTGATTGTGTTCTTATGCTGTACATTAGCTATCTTGTCCCAGGTGTTGGCTCTATGTTTCTGATGCAGACAAGACTCCTGGGGGAAGGTGGCAGAGCCATGAGTCTGACAATGAAGGACAGGGAACAGCACGAAGCTCTCCTCTGCTGGCTGTGAAGCAGGTAGACTCCATTTGCAGGGGATTGGCAGGGGAGTGGTCAGAGTGGAATTTTTCTTGGAGCTCCATGAAGGAATCTTGACAATTGCCATGTTTCTTAGGCTTCTACTCTCTTCACAGTTTTCCATATACTTGTGATTGGACAGCCCTGATAGTTCTGAAGGGTACTAGTTAAGTATGTTGTAGACTATAAATTAGTTAGTACTTTTATAATGATTTGTGTTTATATTAAGGTTATACACTTAGGAGAAAGAGACCACACAGGAAATATAGCATGTAAATAAGGCCTTACAAGGGTGTGTTAAACCATCCTAGTTGTGAGATACAAAAGTGAAAATATTTTTATATCTACCAATCACACAGCATTCAAAATATAAGCATACCAAAAGTATTATAGAAAGTTACCTTCAGGCTATCTAGCTAGGGTATGTACCCAAGTCTTTTGCAGAGGCCCCAGTGAGAAAAGAAAGGGAACCTTAGTTCTGTTTTTATTTCTGTCTAGGTGTGATCTTGGAAAAGCCTGTCTAAAGGTGGAGCCAGTGCCTTAAAGGAGTCAAGGTGACACCTTTGGGGACCCTGACACTTCATGACATGCTGTTGTTACAGGAACCTATCAAATCCAAGGCACCTGAGTCTGTGTTTGTCTTTTTCAACATCATCTTATTTAGTTAAAAATCTCAGCCTTTCTCCCTTACTGTTAGTACAAAGGATGCTATGCCTCCTTAAATTTTCTAGGCATACTTCATTATCTAGTCAAACCCCCTGGTTCTGCCTATTTCTTCTGTCTTCTTTATTTCTCATCCCTGGTTCTCCCACTTAACATTTCCCACTTTTAGACATTTTTCCTGTTGGTTCAGGTCCCATACATTTTTTCACCATTAAAAATTTTATAACTATCTGTTAACATATATAACATATCACACTAATATATTAGCATTATTTTGAAAGCACATTGTTGACATTCTACTATATAAAGCTGCTACAAATGTGAATGTGTGGTGCCTCTATAATGAGATTTACTTTGAAATGTCTCAGAGGTGTTCCATGTTTACATTCCTTGTAAGATTTGTGAGGTTTATGTGTTTTCTGCATTCTATTGTTAATACAAAATATCATTTGACCTATTGTATTTTAAACTTAAAATCATTATTTGTACAAGTGGAAATCCTTCTTAGCAATAAGTTTAAATTTTCTAATGCAACCCAGTGCTATCAAATGTATTCTTTTAGAGATTGCATGTTCTGATTATTATTTCTTATATTCCACTGATTGTGTATATTCAAGAAATACTCTAGTGGTTACTAAAACATTGTAATTATTTTAAAATTTGCATCTTCAGAGATGATGTACAGACTGACTCTCATCAGTATTGCTCATACTGCATTATGCCAACTATTCACATGGTATTTACATTCTATTAGGCAATAAAGCAATCTTGACATAATTAAAATTATCAGGTTATATGCAATTATTCCTCCATTTATAAAAGACATTCAAGTACCCTTGGAGTCTTGTGTCTGCTGGGAGTCCTGAATTAGTATTCTGTATTCGTGTTCTGATAGCATGGTAAAACTTACTTATCAGTGCCAAGAAATTATATTTTCCATAACTTTATTTTTTTCCATAGGCGTCCATATCATATACAAATACATACACTGACAATATTTTATTTTTCTTTCTTCCTATTTCAAATTTGAGAAGATTTCCTGTTGTCTTATTGTTAATCTCAACTCACAGGTTTCTAGTTTCCCATTATAACAAACGTCATTTGCAGATGTTCTGCATAAAGTCAGCTCCTTCTATTGACATTATTAGTCTTTTTTTAAACAACTTTATTTTACAAAGCAAAGATAAATGTACAGATTTTAAGCATTTTTTGCGTAAAATTATACAATACATTTTTGTCAGTACTTTTTTTTCGGATTTTAAAATAATTTTTACATAAAACTATATGAATATATTTTTTAGACAGTACTTGATTTTTTTAAAGGTTTGATAGTATGCATTAAAAACTTAATAGTTACAATGAGCAAAAAGTACATGTAAAACAAAATGTAACATGGAAATAGTCAAAGTTTTCTTGTTGTGTAAAGATTTTTTTGTTTTGTTTTGTTTTCTTTATTTCTTGGACTTCATACATTCTGTGAGTTGTTTCTGAGGCAGTGCGAGCCTCTAGGGTTACCATCCCACTATCAGTGACTGCATATTATGTCTGTTCTTTTGTGACTGGGTTATCTCACTCAGAATGATATTCTCTAGATGCAGCCATTTTCTTAAGAATTTGGTCAAGTCATTGTTTCTGGTGGCTGAGTAGTATTCCATTGTGTAAATGTACCACAATTTTTGTATCCATTCATCTTCTGAAGGACATCTGGGTTCTTTCCAGCTTCTGGCTATTATAAATAGAGCTGCTATGAACATTGTGGTGCATATATCTTTGTTGTGTACTAAGGTGTCTCTGGGGTATATGCCCAGAAGTGGAATAGCTGGGTCTTCAGGTGTACACAAGGTAACTAGCCTTATTTCTATGGATGTTTTCCGTAGTTTGGGAGTCATAGTTTTAGTAAATGTCAATGCTTCTAACAATATGACGAGATATCAGCAAAACTAAGCAAACAACTGAGAAGGCAAAGTTCAAAAAGGAAGAAGAAACTGAAAATGAGGGAGACAGATGGAATAATTTCTAGGTAGTTGAAGTTTGTTGTTGGGTGTATACCAGTATCATTTTAATTTGCTGTAACTATAGTGCAGTTGTCAAAATCAAAGACTATATCAGAGGTCTTAAACTGATTTGAATCTTTAAAGAATATATTACACATAAAATTACCTCCAAACATGCATATTTCCTCAGTGGAATAATCACATCTTCAGATTTCTCTTCCAACAAATGTCAACATAATGAATCTTATGGGATAAAATCTCATACACTATTCTGCTTAGGTAGGCCTTCAAACACACGGGAAAAAGTATTAAGTAATTGCGAGAGACAAAGCCTTAAATGAATTATGTGCATCTATGATGTGTCTGCGTCTCATCAGATGCTGGAATAATACATCGTGAAAGCACAACTATTTCAAAGACACCATGTTTCACCTCTGATGGATATGCGTATGTGAACCCATGAGATCACTAATTAGCTAGTGGCAATACTGTGCTACAAATAAGATTCTGGACCCAGGCACAGCTTCTTCCCCAGATATGAAGCCTCCATACTCTGTGATAGTCTGATACTGGGTCTGTCATAAATTTTTCTCTAGCTACAAGTTGAGTGTAAGTAAAAGTTAAAAGACATACAGTAAAAGGAAAATTGTGCATAGCCAGCAGTGTATCAGGGTGAGACTAAGTCAAAAATACTCTTTTCTAAACGTTTTTACATTTGTTTTTTTTTTCATGCTTAACCTGAGGAAAGGGAAAGTGTGCTCAGCAGCCATGGGGTTATCCTGAAGCCCATGAGTTTTTGTACCATTGAAATCATTAACCCTTGCAAGGTAATTTCTGTTTTAAGAACACTTCAGATTTTCTAAGACAAGTAAAAGTAAAATAGAAAATGAATTATACACATCTCAATAATCTCATTTGAAGGGTGCATCCTTTTACAGTTGAGACTAACACTAAAACCCATAACATAAACTTATTGAACTGAAAATTATTTGTAACTGGAAATCCTTCTTAGCAGTATCAGTATCAGGTAGAAAAATACTGCACCAGAGGCTATAGAACTTTCTTCTAGAGCTCCAGCTAGTGAACTCTGATAATGTTTTATAAATTATGGTACTCTAGTTCATGGAATTGCCAACTTGCTCCCAAAACAGCAAAAGGAATTTAATTTGAACATTGGAGACTTCCACTCTTACTGCTCTCTTTGGACATTTGAACCTATGTTTATATTTTACCAGCCTGCCATTGATTGTCTTATGTCTCTTTTATGTCATTTGTCCTAAGACTGGAACCTGAATGCAAAAAAATTTGACTTTTATTTATTATTATCTCATTTGGCTTCCAGAGCCACACAAACTGGTAGATATTCATCTACTCTATAAAACTGACAGGGTTTTACCAAAAGAAGCAAGCATTCAATCATTTGACATTCTTTATAGAAATATTTTTTTATCTTACTCATCAAACACTGCCAACTGTGAAACAGATTCAAAGTGAGTGCTTATAAAATACTGGAGAACATGTTTGCTTTGACATTTTATTTTATGTTTTGATTTCAGAATGTTAATGTACTGTGTGTTCTCTTACAATGTCGGCCTGCTCAAAAACTGGAGATCACAATGTTCGACTTAAAATCATGTTACAGGTGTAGAGGCAGTAATGGGTCTGGGTCAGTAATATAATAGTCAGAAAGGAGGTATGTATTTCTAAAATATAATTACAAAATCACAAAATGAGGAAGTATGAAATGAAAATGTCTAGGAAGGGCATGTAACCAAAGATTTTTAGGAATGACAGAGTTGCAGAAGCTGGAAAGAAATACACCTGGAGTGGTACTCAGATTTTCAATTGTAGGAGACACCTTTGTGTCTTATACTTTTGTGTATACAATGAAAAATTACAGCTAAAAACATTAATTAACATATCACATTGTTACCCTTTTGGGTGCAATGACACTGCAGGCCTCTCTTAAAAGATTTTTAGTATACAATATTTTGTAATTATGATCTTGTTATCCATTATATCATCAGAATATACTCCTCTCATAATGGTATATCCATTGACCCCTGACATACTATGATTCTTCCTTTGATGCCATGAGCTTCACATTTTAGACTACTCTTGATCATGAGTGTACACCCTCCTTTCATGTCTTTTACCATGTTAACCTTTTAGATGTTTTTGATATTTTTTGAATAATTAAGAGTTTCACATTATATATTAAACATTATATTCATTTACATTTCAGCCAATATCCCCTCCACAACTTCTTCATTCCATATCCCTTCTCCCCCCTCTCCTTTGGCTCTATGAGGGTGCTTCTCCACCTGCTCAGCCACTCCTGCTTCACCACTCTAGCTCGCCCTTACTCTGGGACATCAAATCTCCAGAGAACCATGGGCCTTTCCTCCCACCAATGTTAGATAAGGCCATTCTCTGCTACATATGTATCTGGAGCCATGGATCCATCCATGTATATGTTTGGTGGTTTAGTCTCTGGGTGCTCTGTGCAGAATGATTAGTTGATATTGTTCTTCATATAGGACTTTAATCTCCTTCAGATCCTTCAGTTCTTCCATTAACTCCTCTATTAGGGTCCCTGGGCTCAGTCATATAGTTGGCCATGAGAATCTGCATCTGTATTTGTCAGGTGACAGCAGAACTCTCAGGGAACAGCAAGTGCTTCTTGGCATCAACAATAGTGTCTGTGTTTGGTGTCTTTTCAGTCACCTCTAGCTTGATTTTCCATGTTTTACAACCCAAGCATGTGGCTTTTTAAAACAAAACCTCATAGTGTCTAGCTTTGGTGAATAGCCAACCAAGAGCAGTTCAAATAAACTGTCATGTTGTAGAGTACCCTGGGGCCTCCCTGACCAATAACTGTTAGCAGATAATCAGTACCTGGTTCTGAAATTCTCATTATACACCCCGAGACTTGAGCAAGGAACAATTGAGGCTTCTTTCTGTTCCATAGTGCTTGTATTCAAACAAACTGACATCAGGCATGCACATGAATTTTCTTTCTGTATCATTTTCTGTTTGTATATATTTATGAGATGATACTAATGAGAAGAGGTAATAACTCCTGGTACATGTGATGGCTTATTCCTCAAGGATTAGTGATGTTCAACACTTTGTAGCATACATATTTTCTTTTGGGATCAGTTTTTTTTCTTGTTAAATGTTTGACAGGATTTCTTTTTTTAAAATATTTTATTGTTTCTTTCAGAGTCGATAAACTCAATCTCAACTTTTTGGGTGCCTGTGTGCTCCTGATTCCAATGACACTTTTTCAGAAACATGATTCCCAAGAGGAAATGTTCTTAGACCTTACTGTCTGTATGTCCATACATTCTTTAAATTAAACTTATCCAGGTACTAAATTAGTCATTAATTTAACAGGTGCTTATAAGACAGTTTTAGAAGGTTTTAGTAGTGTAACTTAAATACTTGACTAGCTTTAATACTAATGGGAAAGTAGGAATTATTTAAACAATTGGAAGGAAAATGACAAGCTGAAGGTATTTGAAAATTGAATGCTCTTTGGAAAAGACGGAGAAAGAAGAAAGTGACTTTCTGTTTGGACGATGCTCCCTAATAAAGTAATATTGTAATTAAGACTCAAGGGTGAATTTGATTGTGTCATCATGGGCTTAGCACAGAGAGACTCTGTTGAAAGTAATACATCAGTGAAAGAAAGTAAGCCAGTGAAGAAAGAATGCACAAACCTAGAAGATTACATTGAATCAAAGCATCACCAAAACACCAGAAGCCTTCTATGTTGCATTGTCAGTCAGGAAAACCTTTCATGTTCCACTGGAAAACAGTGAGGACACACATACTTAGTGCATGTAGAAATCCTTTCCTTTCAAAAAATTAAATATTATACTACAATTTCCTTACCCTCTCTTCTTGCATTTCATCCCTTGAATTCCTTCTCTATGCACTAATTACATTCTTTCAAATTCATGACCTCTTTTTTTATGGTAATTATATATATATGTATATATATATATTAATATATGCATATGCATATAATATATAATATATGTGTATGTGTCTGCATCTGTGCCTGTATACATCTATGTGTATATGTATATACATGTACATATCAATATATATGTATATATTATACATGCTAATATAGAAGGGAACAAAACTCAGGAAGTTTCAACCAAGGATACAAACCAAGGAGAGTTGACAGTGACATATAGTCTTCCCCTCCACTATGTCCAAAGCAGCCTTATTCATAATAGCCAGAAGCTGGAAAGAACCCAGATGTTCATCAGCAGAGGAATGGATACAGAAAATGTGGTACATTTACACAATGGAGTACTACTCAGCTATGAGAAATAACAACTTCATGAAATTCTTAGGCAAATAAATGGAAATAGAAAATATCATCCTGAGTGAGGTAACCCAGTCACAAAATAACACACGTGATAGGCACTCACTGAGAAATGAATATTAGCCAAAAAGTTCAGAATACCCAAATACAATCCACAGACCACATGAAACTCAAGAACAACATAGTCACATGAGGGAATACAAAGAAACAGTGAGGTGCAGAGACTGAAAGAAAGGTCATCCAGAGACTGACCCATCCCATATACAGTTACTAAACCCAGACAATATTGTGGATGCTAAGAAGAGCATTTTGACACGAGCCTGATATAACTGTCTCCTGAGAGGCTCTGCCAGAGCCTTAGAAATACACAGTCAAATGGTTTAAACCAGCCAGTGGATTGAGAACAGAGTCACCAGTTGAGAAGTTAGCAAAAGGACTGAAGGAACTGAAGGGGTTTTCACCTCCATAAAAAAACAATATCAACCAACCAGATGCCTCAGATCTCCCAGAAACTAAACCACCAACCAAAGAGTATACATGGAGAGACCAATGGCTCCAGCCATATATGTAGCAGAGGATGATATTATCAGGCATCAGTGAGATGAGAGGCCCCTGTCTCTGTGAATACACAATGCCCCAATTTAGGATAATGGCAAGAACAAGGAGGTGGGAGGTATTGGGTGGGTTAAGCACCAGTCTAATTGAGGCAGAGGCAGGGGGATGAGATAGGGTGATTCCAGAGGGGAAAGTGGGAAGGGAGATAACATTTGAAATGTAAGTATAGAAAATATCTAACAAAAAATAAATTTAAAAAGAGGGGGAAAAAAGAAATAATCTTCCCTAGAAAAGAACACAGAAACTGATACCTATTACCAAGTGACCGGCCCTGAAATGCATACAAGTAAAATAATATGGGTTGACTGGGCTATATTTATATACTGAGAAATCTTTATTTATTTTCCTCTGACATATATATACTGTGTGCAATAAAAATGATTAAAACTTTTTTTGTCGTATTGATGTAAACTTCATCTTACCTTGAATTTCTTTGCTTGTAGGCTAAAATCTACCTTTATCATCATGGAAAATTTCTCCTAGATAATATTCTCTCTTTGAGATGCATTTAGTTTTATTAGTATATCCCCTATAATACTACTTATCTCACTTATTAACATTACTTCTCTAGGGGTACACTGTCTTATTTAAAATCTTTAATTTCTGTGTTGTCTTTTAAACAGATCTAACTTTTATAATATACCATGTATCTAAGCAGTCATTCAAAATATATCTGATGGCTACATGATACTTTTTTCCCCTATGGGCCATTGTAGTTTAACTAACCAGCATCACTTGGCATCACTTCAAACACGAGCCGTATGTGTGTGTGTGTGTGTGTGTGTGTGTGTGTGTGTGTGTGTGTGTAGTGGGGGATATATTCCCCTGAGGATTCCACAGAACAAGACTAATTGTTTGAGATCTAAGATCTTTTGCCTGGGATATAAGAGCTCTGGAGAGTGAATGTCAGCAGTTCCCGGAAGAGCCAGGCTGAATTCAGTTCTCTGTGGTAATTTTTTCTTTTCTTAGAATACTTTCTTCCCTGGAACATTGCCCTATTTTCCCACAGCTTCATCCATAGCCATGTCTATCTACCTACTACCTTTTCTTAAAGTTACCTGAGCATGAATTCTCTTAGGTTCTGCTTCTGGCAATGGACAAGAGATAAACATATCCATAGTTGTCACTATAAATAAATTTATACCAAGTATAAAAGTGGACATGAATGAGAACAGCCTCTAATTTGATTTGATCCATCATAATACTAATTTCCAGGTCTAGTGGGGTGAGATGACAAACACAAATCAGGGCATGTACTTGAGGGTGAGTCCATGGTTGGTAGAGTTCTAAATGATGCTTTGCAGATGAGGATTTGATGTTTGGATGCATAGATATCCTGGAGATGGGTCTAAATTAATATAATTGTGTGGAACAGAAAAATCCATCTGAGGAGGTAAGATAATAAAGATTCAGAGGAAAGATACAGTGCTTATATGTAATTGGTTAACCAGTTGATAGGAAACCTTCTTAACTTTGGAACATCTGTTTTCTCCCTCCACAAGGTACAAGTTCTAATAGATGTATTTTTATATTTTAACCCCAACAGTTTGCTCCCATCACAAGTTTTTATTTAATCATTTCCTTCTTCTCTATATTTCTAAAACATTACTCTTTAAGTACAAAATTAATAGGGTTGGAAGATGGCTCAGGGGGTAAAGGTGTTTTCTGTCAACCTGATGACCAGAGTTGAATTATCTAAACCCACATGGGAAAGTGAAAGATTGGATTTCATAATCCATTCTCGGATCTTCACATAAGTTTTTTGGCATGAGCACCCACATGCATACACATATCCAAACAAATGAATAGTTAAATATAATTTAAGATCCCTAAAAATATAATGGCCATTTATAAGCATAAAACTGTTAATGTAGACTACTTACTAAAGAAATATACTGTTGGTCATTAGTGAGTTCAATGATAGCATATATGAACAAAGTATTCTTTTTTAATCATTACTATTGAAACATAAACAAAAAGAAGAAGCAAGTCTGATCAGTGAACACTTCAAGTGTGAAGATTTTTATGTTTTCTAATATCAAGGGAATATTTATGCTGATACTATACCCATAGAATACCATAAGTCCAAATGGTTATAAACAATTAAAAACACTTAAATTAAAATTTCCACATTTTTCATCCAACAGTGATACTTTATATTTATATTAGCTCAGTTGGCTATACAAAAAGCCTTTTACACCATAGTGCTATGTATTATAGCAAAAACAGATCTTATTTAAAAGTCAAAGAATAGAGGCTAGAAATCCTGATTATAGTTTGACTGACACTGACAATGTTAAGACTGTTTTAGTGTAAAATAGCCATTGTTGTTTACATTTTCTTGTTTTTTGTGTGTCTCTTTGTTCTCATGAATATGTGCACAGACACATCCCAGAGACAATGAGCCTCAGGGCATGAACTCTAGCACACATGTTGATGTCTGCTGACAATGAAGGTGTTGATTCCACCCTTCTACTCTGTTAGCTTCAGAGTTAAATCTCTGCTTGTTGGGCATGGCAAAGTGAGTTTATTCACCAACCAGAATTGTTTGCTATTAATGACAGTGTATATTAATTTTTTAGAGTATAATCTCAATCATTATGTGATAAGCATGCCATGCACTGCAAATTTCCAAACATAGCACATTCAAATCTTCTCATATTTCTTCCCTTGGGACCTAAAAATCAGTCCCTAGTTGTAGTTGTGCTTTTCTTACCCATGGATAATGTGACTTGACTAGGAAAAGTCACAGGCTACTACCAGGTTAATGCTTAGTTGTATGTATGTATGTATGTATGTATGTATGTATGTATGTATGCATGCATGTATGTATTTATGTATGTATGTATGCATGTATGTATGTATGCATATATGCATGTATGTATGTATGCATGTATGTATGCATGCATGTATGTATGTATGCATCGTAGTGGAGAGTAAGTATGAAAGAGGTTATGTTATTCTCTTTCAATTAATAGAGGGATACAGATCCTCATTGAAATATTTTATGATGAGAATTACATTTAAATATAGTCAGAGAGAGGCTGATTATATACCACACTTACTAAACATGCCTCTATTACTGTGAACTCCTGATCTATGGACCAACACGTATTTTGAGATGAAAATGTTATTCGTCATTATGTATGTCTTCTCTTAATACATGTGTTTATGATGATTTGAATAAAAAGGATTTCAGAGGCTCATTTGTTTTAATTATTAGTGATCAGGAGTGGTAGGTACTATTTGACAGGAAGTGTGGCCTGGCTGGAGGAAGTATGTCACTAAGTGTGGTCTTTGAGATTTCAAAATCCCAAGGAAGGCTTGTGTATCTTTTCTTTTTGATGCCTGTAGGTATGGGTGAAGAACTCTTAGCTACTTCTCTAGGACAGTGTGTGGCTGAATGCTGCCGTGCTCCCAACCATGATAAGGGACTGAACATCTAACACTGTAAGCAAGCCTCACTTGAAAGTTTTCTTTTATAATAGTTCCCATGGTCATGATGTCTTTTCACAACAACAGAACATTCTAAAGCAGATGCTGGTACTAGGGACTATAGTATTGTTTTCAGAGGCTTGACCATGATGTGTGTTGGAGATGGAGAGTTTGGAATTTGCCCTGCTGGTTTTAGGTCTTGCTATAGTTGAGTATTTCCTCAATATACTCCCTTTACTTCCTTAGGGAATAATAGTCTATATTCTGTTCCCTTGTATGTTCTAAGCATGTGGATTGCTTTTTGATACTGGCTTTATAAAGTGGTATAGTTCAGAGATTTCTTGAGACTGTGAATGTTGGACTTTTAAATAGTTTTGAAACTATATACTAAGGAGAAATTTTGAATATACACTGAAACATTTTTTGAGTGATGATAGGCCTACAAGTTCTCTGGGGGACAGGGAACCTAATATGTTTGTTTGAATAATAATAGGCCCCATATGTTTATATATTTTAATGCTTAGCCATTAAGGATTGACACTACTTAAAAGTTATTAAAAAGATATGCAGATGTTGCATTAGATATGGCCTTCTTAGAGGACAGTAACTTGCTAAGGGTAGGCTTTGAAGTTTCAAAAAACTACCCAGACCCATTTGGATGTTCTCCTCTTGCTGCCTGTGGATTGGATATAGAACTCTTAGCTTCTTCTCCAACACCTAGTCTCTCAGTGTACTGCTGTATTCCACACCATGATAATAGACTAATCCATTAAATATGTAAAAGATTGCCCGATAATATGGGGTTTTTAAAATCTCTTTTTCATGATTTTTCATGGCTATGATTTCTCTTCACATCAATAGAACACCAAGAGAAAAATTAATTCCAAGTTTATAGATAAATAAGAAATTATAGTAGCTGGAGAGAGGGTTTAATGATTATGTCATTAACCATTGGCTGCTGCTGTTCTTATAAAGGACTTAAATTCAATTACTAGCACCCACAATGACAAAACTCAACTCTACTCACCTGTAAAGATGCAGTGGAACATGTCACTATCTGACCTCCAGAGAAATTGGCATATACTCACACATACACATTAATATAAATGAATACATAGTGAAATATAATTTTAGAGATTTCCATGGGGATTTAAAATGTCAGTATGTAGTAAACTGGAATATTTGTATATGATACTGTATCATAAATGCAATCCTTCCTAATTACTAACAAATATGTACAGACTATGCTCCTAAACATAAGAAACACATTTACACTGGAAAATAATAAGCAATGTAGTCTATAGCCTTGTAAAGAAGCATGGATAAAATGTAAAATTTTGTGTTCTAACCGTGAGTATATTTCACAGACAAGCTGATGCTTCAAGCTATGTTCTAAAAATGAGACATATAAAATATTATGTTATAATATGTAAATAAGCATATGTTAATATCCACTCACACAATTCCATTTAAAATGAAAATGAATCTCTGGATAACAGAACAAAGATAATTTTCATTCTCTTTACATAACGAGTCTTAGGGCTGCTTCACCTTGGCTAATTAAATGGCTTGTTATCAACAAAAGAGGAAAAACTTTAATTACATAATTTAAATACTTTTAGGAAATTACAGACAACAAATTTCACCAATTGAGAATAACATAGATGTATTTAACTTCACTATTTTCTATATATTAAGGATGATAAAATAATTTTAGATATGTTCATGGTACTTGCTTTAAATAATCATTCAAATATTAAGTGATATGTTTTTAAATTGATATATAATCTCTCTCTCTCTCAATATATATAGATACAATTTAATGACTTGTGGAAATATAGAAGCTGCACATCAAAAACTATAAATAAACCCTAATTCTAATGTCTGCATCTGATTCTTCTTGTTTTGCATTTATAATTTTCCAGATTTTTCAAATTAAAAATACTTAAGAAAATTAAATTTAAATACTTAAACTAGTGGTGTTATATATTATCATTGCTTTATATGTATATTATTTTATATATTATGTTTCCAGTGTATGGAATTTAACAAGTAAATAGGCTTTGTAGGAGAGATAACTTTATGAGATTAAGTCAAGTTTCAAGTAAAATACTGAATTGCAGTTTCCTCTACTGCACAGCATTTTAATGCAATCTAGAAAAAAGACATCAGTGCACAGCATTTATAATTTATCACTTGCCCTTTGGACAAAAATTACTAAGTAGACAGAAGAAGTACATGTTTTCATTAAGCTTCCAATACCTCACATGCATATTCTAATCCAGGGTTGTACAAGAAAGATTTGTATAAGTCACTTCTTACTTCCAAATATTTGATATAGGAGGTATAGCAGTGATCTTACACTCCATTGCTTAAGGCTTCAGGGAAGAATTCCATTTCTCACTCTTTAACACTGGTATCAATTTAGTTTCTCTCTCTCTCTCCCTCCCTCTCTCTCTCTCTCTCTCTCTCTCTCTCTCTCTCTCTCTCTCTCTCTCTCTCTCTCTCTCTCTCTCCTCTTTGTCTCTCTTAGCTACTCTGTATTTACATTTGAGATGTTATCCCTTTATCCTGCCTTACACCCATCAGCTCCCTACTTGCCTTCACAAAGGTGCACTCCCTTCTGATCTCCTCTCCACCCCATTGCCTTGTAATTCCCCTACATTGGGAAAACATGTCCTTTCTGGAACAATAGCCTTTTCTCACATCACTTTAGTTCTTAAAAAGAAAAATAATTATGTAAAAGACTTAGTGCCCTTGATTTTCTATGGATAAGGGTATATGTTTACAAAATAGTCATCTGAAGACATCGTTATCTTCAATGACAAAGCTATAAATGAAGTGTAGGAATTTGTAAGTCATAAGCACTCATAAATGTAATATAGTTACCACAGTTAGTTTTTTTCTAAAATGACTTACACTTTAAAAGAGGCACTAGATATACTCTAGAGAGAGAAAACACTGGATAACACAACCAAGAATAAGAAGCCCTTGTTAGGAACAGAAAAGTTTTGTGGCTGATGAGAGAGAAAGACAGAAAAGAGGAAAGAGGGAGAGGTAGGTAAGAATGGGGGAGGAAGAGAGAAAGGGAGGGAGAGAGAAGAAGGGAGGGAAAAGAAGAAAGAGAGAGAAAGGCAGGCAGGGAGATTGAAGGGGGAAGATGAAGAGAAACAGAGGCAGAAAGATAATAAACTAGAAAACTGATATAAAATTAAAGATAACATCAGTCATCTAGAGATGAAAAGACTTGGATTTACCACAGGATCTCCATAGGTTAAAACAGTTTGAAAATGGAGGGTTTCTACAGAAATTGGAAGATAGTATCTTCCAGTGAATGGCATCCTTTATGTTCTCAGCACATCCAGGAATGCTGGCTAATATGAGATATCATCATTGTAACGGTTCTCAGACTAGAAGTTCAGGGAGAAAGGTGTGAGACGGTACTCTTAGGAATACCAGAGGCTGTACCTCTAAAGCCTCTCCAACATGACTGCCTAAATGTGAGCTGAGTCAGGACAACAGAAATAGATGTGTCAAAACATTGACTTTGCAGGAATATTTGGAAAGCCTCAACTCTACATAAAGAACTACAGGAAAAATAAAGAATGTTGTGAGTAGAAGAACTAAAGTTTTCCTAATGGAAGAACCCAGCAGTTGGTTATCAAATACCAAATGGGAAGAACTAAACACACACACACACACACACACACACACACACACACACAAACACACACACACACACACAGAGATTTAGAGAATATAGTTATATTTATGTAATTAAGAATAAATGTATAAATGTATATACATATGCTCATATATATGCATATATATATATATATATATATATATATATATATATATATGTTTGTTTGTAAAAAAAACTTAATGAAAACGCAACCCAACGAGGGATATGAGAAGGATGATCTGGGAGAAAAAAATAGTGGAAAAATTCTGTGATTACATTTTCATCATCATAAAAAAAATAATTAAGAACAATAGAAAACATTCATCATTTTTATTAGAATTACCAATCATTATGTTTTGGAACTTGAAAACATGCTTGCATTAAGCCTTGGTCTTATGGTCTTATAATCACTTGCCCAATTACAGATATGTCCTTATATACAGATGTTTCTTTATGTGGTTAATTAGTTATAAACCCCATAAAATTTCATAATATATATTTACTTTTGGGAAATTGCAAGATTACATTCTCTCTAGATTTTGACCATTTTAGATTTTCTGATGTTTATTGAAATTATTAAATGCAAGCCAAGGCATTATATCTACAAGTATATAACAAAGCTTTATTTTTTTTCTCTTCTACAATGTGTTTCAATAAAAATACATGGCAAGACACCATTTTGAAGTTTCTGGAGTGTAGGAGAGGACAGGAGATCTTTTTTTTCAGGCTGAACTTAGTGATCAGCTTAGATCCTAAGTGTTCTCCCTTCTCCTTCCTACATGAAATACCACATCCAGCAATTTTCCTGTTCTTTACAGCTGAGTTTAGCTTTAAACAATGATGGCAAGTAATGTTAATATTGACTCTTATGAAGTCCTCACAGTTTTACAATGGTTGTGTGATTTTAGTTTGCCTTTCATAAATGCCACATATGAGATTCTAATGCTTTATTGTTATTAACAGAATAATATTTTTGATAAAACAACACACTTGGATAAGTTAATTTTCTACTATAAATATGTAACTTTTAATTGGAATTTTATACACTTTTACTCATAAAAATAGGGGGTTACATATGATTAATATGAAATGTGATACAAATGCAGAGTTTAATTATAAGACAGTTAAGTGCTTTCAAGTGTAAATATAGGGTTTATTGTAAACTGTTCTATGCACAGAATGTGCAGAAAATAAGACTTAATAATGGTCACAATTCGATACAAAGTGAAGTTAATGTTCTTCATAAAACATTTAATTTTAACTACTTGTATATGTGTATATTATGTATGACTTTTTGTCTGTGCTGACAGTGCTCATGGAGCATAGGAGATAGTGTTATGTCTCTTGTAGCAGAGGATATAGGCATGGGCCTGACCCAGGCATGAGTAATTCTCACTCTTACATACTAAGCATGATTTCACACCCAAATTTAGTATGTATTCCAAACTCTCATAATATCTCATATTATCTTATCATGTTGTTTTAAAGATACTCCATGTTCTAACCACTCAACCCATTCACCATTTTGAATCTACTTCTTGCTAATCTTACATATTCAGATATAGTATCTGATATACACATACATACATATATATGCCTATTCTAGATTTACAGACCTTCACATTGTATTTCTTAAGATACCTCTCTGCTTTCAGTTTACTAACTAGATCACTGTGACCCTCTTTTCCCATATTTCCAAGGCCCCTGTTGCACAGTTTCGAATTCTACACAGAGGAAAAGTGAGCTGCTGTATCATCAATGACTTCCAGCAGATTAGTCATTATGCCTGTGTTATTTGTCACAGGTATTGCCCACATCAGGATTACAAAACCTGTAACTGTTGTTTCTTATTTTGAACATAGTATCCATCTGACACTCTTTTTGCTAGCCAGTTGAACCTCTCCTGCCCCTCCATGTTTGTTTTTATGGTAGTTGTCTGCATTGTGATTAATCTGTTCTAGCAATTGTAACAGTAACTTTTATTTTCCTGACATTATTGCCACCTCAGAGGATTACTGCCTCTGTCTGCTACCCTAGGTCTAGTCCTTGAAGCTTCAAAGCTCCATATAACTTTACCTAGGACTAAATGTTTTCAGCTTCTGAGATTTATTGCTCAATAAGATCACCCTTTTTAATTTTTTTTTGAGCTCTGGCTGGCTTGAAAACTCAGCTGTTCTCTTTCAAACTCCTTCCCAACTGACGGGCTCAATCTGGCTTCTCTCATGGCCTCTGACTGAATTGTTCTCCAAGGTCTCAAACTAATTCTGGCACTATGTTCTAACCTTACAGCTCTGTCTCATTCACTGGCTCCTTCTGTCTTCACCTGTGTCTGGCTTGTTCTCTCTGTAACCTGTCTCTGTAAAATGCTACCAGTTAAAGGGCTTTTATGTTTATAATATCCAGAAGCTGGAAATAACCCAGATGTTCTTCAACAGAGGAATGGATACAGAAATTGTGGTACATTTACACAATGGAGTACTACTCAGCTATCAAAAACAATGACTTTATGAAATCCCTAGGCAAATGGATGGAACTTGAAGCTATCATCCTGAATGAGGTTATGCAGTCACAAAAGAACACTCACAGTATGTACTCACTTGTAAGCAGATACTACCCCCAAATCTCGGAATACCCAAGAAACAATTCACAGAACTTATGAAGCTCAAAGCAAAGGAAGGCCAGAAGGTGAATGCCTCAGTCCTTCTTTAAAGGTAGAACAAAATATTCATGGGAGGAAACAAAGGAACAAATAGAAGAACAGGGATTGGAGAAAATATTATCCAGAGACAGCCTCACCTGGGGATCCACCCCATACATAGCCACTAAACCCAAGCACTATTGCTGATGCCAAGTAGTGCTTACTGACAAGAGCCAGATATGGATTCCTTCTTAGAAGCTCTGCAAGAGTCATACTGATATGGAGGAGGATGCTTGCAGATCACCATAGGACTGAACATTGATACCCCAATCAAGGAGCTATAGAGAAAGGACTGAAGGAGCTGAAAGGGTCTGCAACCCCATGGGAAGAACAAAATGATCAACTAACCAAACCCAACACAGCTCCCAAGGACTAAAACATCAACCAGTGAGTTCCCATGAAGAGACCCACTGCCCAGGTGCATATGCAGCGGATGATGACATTTTCTGGCATCAATGGGAGGAGAGGCCTTTGGTCCACGGAAAGCTTGTTTTCCCAGTGTAGGGGAATGTCAAAAAGCTGAGGTGGAAGAGAGTGGTTGGGAGAGGGAGCACCTTCATGGAGACTATGTAAAGGGGAGGGGGATGGGTTTGGGGGAAAGAGATAACATCTGAAATAAAACCAGATGAATATCTAAAATGTAAATGCAGAAATTTGTCACTCTGCTGGCCACTCAATTAAATATCACATTTAAACACAGGTGCTCCCTTCTACAAACTTATGTTACTGTCTTTGTTTAGAATGACAGGTGTTAAGGATTGAGCCACATCACAACTTCAAACAGCACTTATTTTTTCAGTAATTAACACAGAATCACGGTTTACACTGTGATCACATATTTGGTGACAAGAAACCATAGCCTATACAAACATTTCCTTTATCTTTGAAGTTTACACAAGGTACCTGTGTCAAAGACCTCACTATTCTGTTCACCTCATGTTATCATATATCCCGAAAATCATGAGATTAAGTCTAGAAGCTATGTTAGTTGGGATAATGTTCAGGGGACTCTACTAACGTGATAGTATTTATTATATGTCCTGTATTTTAAAATATAATTTATACTAATAACTTGTTTTAGTAATTTCTAATCTCTTACCACCTCTTTTTGCAACATGCTAATTCTTAAGAACCAAAACATTAGTTATCACTGATTTCTAGAATCCATATCTAACTTCTGGAATCTCTATTAGTGGTTAATGTATGTTTGGGAAACACTGAAGTTAGTTTTTTGAGAAATATTTTAATGCATGTCATTCATACTTGTACAAACCACATGGAATATGGGTGTCAACATACCAGCAAAAGCTTCTAATACCAAGAAAATGGAGCACCAGAAATGTTTTTCCTGTGTATGGTAGAGATTAGTGCTGGTTGAAAACCAAGATGCAGAACAGTGGCACCCATGAGGGAGCCAAGGAGAAGCTTATATGAGCCAAACTCCTATGCCATGAAAGAATGGTTATCTAAGACTACTTATTTTATTCTTGCAGTAGAGATCAGTTTGTGATAGAGAGACTATGGACAATTTTACATTTTCTTTTAAGGACTCCCTGGACTGTGTTTGGAATATAGAATTACAGAACTAAGTTGGACATATCTCTTGTCATGTTTCCATTCTTTTCATCTTTATAAATATTTTCTAAATCTCCATGTAGGCTGATCTCTTATTTGTAGTATCTGAAGCAGAGTTAATGGATCACAGTTGGTAATATCTATGTGAATAAATGATTAAGAATATTCCACATAAGCTGGAGAGATGGCTCAATGGTTAAGAGCACTGGTTTCTCTTCCAGAGACACTGAGTTCAATTCATAGCAACCACATGGTGACTCGCAAACATCTGTAATGTGATCTGATGCCCTTCTCTAGTGTGTCAGAACACAGCTACAGTGTACTCATATGCATAAATTAAATAAATAATTCTAATGGCAGGTGAGATGGCTCTGTGGTTAAGAGCACAGAGGTCCTGAGTTCTATTACCAGCAGCCATGTGATATCTTACAACCATTTATAAAGGAATCGTGTGTCCTCTCCTTGCCTGAGGATGTATATGCAGCAGAACATTCATACCTTAAATAATTATTTTTATAGATTAGTCTACAAAGTCTAGTGGGTACCATCAACCTACAGACTATTTTCTTTAAAATCTCTGCATACCATTCAAAAGAGGAAAATGTCATTCTGTATTCCTATGTACCCAAGCCTAGGTCTTTTGTCTTTCAGCTCTCAAAAATTCCTCTAAGGACATGTTCATATGTTCACATAATATAGGGTGTGTGTCACTCACAAACACTTTACTATCCCCAGTTCGAAATCATGACCACCTGTTATGATCAAATTTTGCTTCTTATTCTAAGCTACGTCTTCCAGGTAACTTTCTAGGTAGCCTGTGATCTATCACTTTGCTACTTAGTGAATCTTATTGGAAGAACACAGTGCATAGGTGATCTGGAGTTTTTCATATATTTCAGATACTTGCCGATCCTAGGCTAAAAGCAGTAAGGTAGTTAAAATAGAATTATTAACTCAGTGGAATTGTCAGAAATCTCAATTTGTTCTTTCCTGGATGTATTATATAAACCTTCTATGAAAAGAGGACCAAGTTCCTCATGAGAACATTCAGAAATCAGCACCTAAAGTTCCATAGTGTTTGACTAAAATGAACCATAATTCGAAGAAATGCTTATTGCTCTCCACAAAGGCACATTCGGGAGTGTAACGCCACTTATCTATTTAGAGGATAGTATGTGCCATACTATATTTTTTTTTTGCCATTGCTTGGCTTTTTTTAAGGTTTGATAGTGTGCATTAAGATCTGACTAGTTACAATGAGCATACTATCTTTCTATACTTTCAAAATAACATTTTATTAATTCTTTTGAGAATTTCATGCAGTGTATTTCGATCAACCCCAAATCCTCCCACACTCACTTTTCCCACATTACATCCCTACTTAACCATCTTTGGATTTTTTTCCAGCTCATGGAATTCAGTTTGAATTGTCCAATGAATCTAAGAGTGGATCTGCCCAGGAGTACTGCTGACTTACCAGGAGTCATGTCATTATAGAAAATTGATTCTCCGTCTCTCAGAGGAGATCAAATTCCAATCACTCTTGAGCTAGTAATGGTATTTTGTACCCATATTCCCAGCTCCATGCTGGCAATTTGCCCAACTTGTACTTCAACACATTTGTGCATGGAGTCACAATCACTGTGAGTTCATATATACAACTTTGCTGTTATGTCTGGAAAGTACTCTTTCTTTGATGTTATCTACAACCTCTAGTTTTTACAGTTTATTTCATCTCTCTTCCTTGAAGATACTGAAGCCTTGAGGGAAAGAGAGACATTTGTACACCCCATTTGTGGATAAGCAGTCTATTGTCATTTATTTTATACATGTTGAATAGTGGGCATTCTCTGTGTTGATTGCCATATTCTGCAAGGAGAAGCAGCTACTATGATGATGATTGTTAGATGTTCTTGTCTATGGTATAACATTAAGTCATGAACTTGTTTTAATATTGCATCCATGTAGTATAATAATAGTATTGAGTCTCCCCACTTCCTTTCCTAAGACCTCTAGCAAAGTTGGTTTCTCTCCTTTAACAGCAGGTGCATGAGTTCTACTTCCTTGTAATGGGCTTTGGATACAATCAAAAAGGGGTTGATAAATTTGTGACACCACTGCACTAGTAAGCATATAATGTCAGGCCAGTTATTGATGTGATTAGTATATTACTCAGAGAGGTAAGCTCAGTTATTATTTTTCTCTTTTGGGAGCTTTGATTCTGCCTTTGTAATCAGTAAGGCTGTCATTAGAAAAAACAATCCATTGCTTGAGTAACTAATACTAAGTGAGAAATTGGTTATCAGATCTTAAAAAATTCTTGATGTTTTTTAGTGGGAGAGATTGTATTGTCAATCAGGCTTTGAGTAAAAGAAAAATGAGAGACAGACAGACAGAAACAGAGATAGAGAGTCACAGAGAGTCAGAGACAGAGAGACAGAGACAAAGACAGAGACAGAACAGAAACTGGGAAGGTGGGAAACATAAACATGTAAATAAATACTGCTAGCTTTTGTGAGACAACAATCACAAGAACTGTAATTTTCCCAGTTTCTTGAGTGGTAGCTAAAACCATTGTGTGTTTGAATTCCATAAACATCACAGATTTAATAAATCCATATTATTTATAAAGGATAATTGTTGTGTTCTGTGAGCAGCCCAGATAAGAAATGGGAGTCACTTGAGACAAGGGAGTAAAGGATGGGGTGGGCATGATCTTTCAGGGTTAAAAGAGTGAACAAAGTTTGTGGTGCAAACCCTCTGACAGAATACAGATCACACATATTGGGTGACTCTAGGGTTGGGTAAAGAACACGATAATAAAGAAATCTTGGTAAGAGTAGTTCTCAGCATATTTAGGATTTCATATCTTAATCCCAATGGAGGTCAGTTTGGTGCACATTTATCTCAGTCCCTACCATTTTTCTTTTCTTTATTTGTTCATTTTTCCCTAGAAAAGCTTGTGTATGCTGCAGTCTGCTACAGTGCCATATTTGCTGTAATAACATTAACATTTTAAACTGAAAAGATGATAGGCACCCTGGATTTTAGCACTTAAATAATTATTACTGACACATTAAGATATTTTAAGGCACAGAAGTCTTACAGAGTGAACATTTGAGTAGCACTCCCGAAAACTAGTTATTTGAAACATTTTTAAAAACTAGCTCATAAATAAATGAGATGAAGGAAATACTTGTGAAATCAATCAACATTATATCTTGATTTTAGAAAATATTAGCATAGCATAATCATTAATATAAAGTGTTTCATGTCCGTACATATCTATGAAATGTGGCTTCCATGATAAACTATTAGAGAAAAAAGAGAAATGCTTGGACTGGATTATTAAATATATCACTTTCTCCAAGTTAAAGATACACCTTTCCTTTATGAGTGATATCTTTTCTTTTGTTCTAAGGAGATATTTGGTCAAGGCATGTTCCACTAACTAGTTTTTTCTATGTTTTCACAAATAAAATGATTTTATCCTTTTATGGGATGGTAGTGTCAATCCATGTGCATCAAATGCATTTTCTTTATTCAATGGTTGATGTACATATGGGTTATTTTCATTTTTTGGTTGTTGTAAAAAGTGTTTCAGCTGATTGCATTGTTTTTGGATATATACCTGTTGGTAGGACAGCTAGCACAAAGTACATTTCTGTGTAAGTTTCTGAAGAACCATCAGTGGTTTTCACATGGTCTATTTATCTCCCAACATCACTTTACAAGGATTTTCTCTCTATATACCTCATCAGCATTTACTATGTGCCTTTGTCATAAATACTTTGCCAGACATCTAGTTCCAAATGTATTTTTCCATTCTGTTTATTGACTTTTCACACTAATTTTTTTGCTATTAAATAGCTTTCTAGTCCGATGTAACAGAATTTGTCTTATTTTCTTTGGTTTCCTATAGCTCGGGAGCCCTTTCCAAAGGACATTTTATACTCTCCAGTGCCCTGAAACATATGCTTTTCTCTACTTAATTCATAGTTCGATGTTATACATTTAGTTGTTCAACTTGGTTTGAAATAATGCTTTTGGGTGGGGGCTAAATTTCTTTCTGACTGGTGACATTGAGCTTCCTGCACCTAGATATCATGCTCTACATTTGATTTCTCTGAATAAGTTTTCTCTTGTCCTAGCATTGCCTAGTCTCTCATTTTCCAAATAACCTGCATGTTTGCGCCTTCAATCCAGTCCCAATATTTCATACATTATTTTAGGATTTGTATTTTCATATTCTCAACTTTAGCCTCATTAGCTTGTCTATCTTATCTTCACTGTAACTGGATCACATTACTATTCACTCCATGTGGCCCTTAACGTTTGGTTTTCATTTAGGTTGCTTCCACAGCTTTATTAGATGTCTCTGTCCAAACTCCAGTAAGTTTTAAATTCTCCATCTTTTATGGAATAGTCTTGTCTCACAAGGCTAAATCTAAGTAGGATCACACTGGAGTCTCATAATCACAGAAGTCTGGCCATCAGTGAATGAATCCTTCAGTAACAATGTAAGACTGGTAATGATATTAGACACAAATCAAGTTTGTCCCACCAGAATGAATGACTCTCCCTTATGCTCAGTCAGGCCTAGTGTCCAACTGATAGCTCTAGGCTGGGGAGGGTGCCCTTACTCTGTCTGGTGCTGAATCACACTGAATCAATAGCAGTATCATCTATCTTTTGTGCTCTTCTCCCCATTAGTTAGGAACTATGTTCCTGCACTTGCCACAAATTGAAAAAGAATTGGGAAAGCATGTAACTGTGCATACAGATAGTAAATTCCCATTACGTTAGTCCATAGACAGTGGCATAGTGTCTGGGAATAAGATAATCTTACTAGAACCAGATCTCACCTTGATAAGACTGTCCTCAATCTAACATCAAATGCCCATGCCTAGTTTATCCCTGCTTCTGTAAGAGAGCAGTATCCCTCTCCTAGTGGATGTAATGTGGCAATTTCCCCCTCCTTTATCTTTACATTTTATTGTACTAAAGCTGAGCATGATACAGTGTCCCCTAATCCCCTTAGCACATGCAGAAATGCTTTGATGCATGAATATCTGTTACAGTTTATGCATTTGTGGAGAGCCAACTGCCTAAGGGAACTGATTCATCATCTTCTTCCCAAAAGAAGTGATGTTTTTACACTTATTTCTGTTCTTTATATTTTATTTGCACATAAACCACCAAAGACAAACTCGTGAAAAATTCTTCTTCTCTGACTTTGAAATAATAATGGCTTTTTGATACAAGTATTTGTCTGAGAAATTAAATTATGGAGCTCTATTTGGGGTGTTAAAAAAGACATAAGGCACAAATGGGCTTGCCTTACACAGATATTTCTTTCCTAATGTATTAAAAACTTAAATTCCAAGTACTTTTATTAATTAAAAATAAATTCATTATAAAAGTTTTTCATCAACACTGCATTCCTGGAAACTAAACAGTGAATTGATTTGACATTACACTCTAGCCAAATACTTGTCTGTTAACCAAAACCAATTTAAGAACTTGTTGCTTCTAAGCTATCCTAACTGGCATCACATGTAAGAATTTTGATTATTCAGTGGAAATGTGCCGTCCCTATTTCAATCACAATTTTACCTTAGATTATTTTGGTGATATTTGTTTGATTGATTCATTTTCTTAACATTAAAGCCATTACTTGTACAACAATGTCATTTTCAGACCCAAAGAAACAAAAATTCTTCTAAGACAGGGGTTTCCTTATTAATCTTAAAGTTGATTTAGCACCTGATTTACATTTCTTTTCCAAAACTAAAATTTCTGACTCATGTACAGCTTGGTGTTTTGTCACAAATATAAGCAATACCCTTGCATCAGAGCTTGGCCTTATGCCATGGATGAGTAGGAGGTGTTTATGGAACTGTTCTATTGACTTTCACACATTATTTATTAGAAATGACCACTGGTTTTCTCACAGTCCTAACTGTGAACATTTGCCATGTGTATGTAGCTCAAAGATTATTTTGTTTTTCACAGAACAGCCTATATATGTCAGTCAAAACTGTGCTCTAGTTCCAAAATCAAATGGCACTATTTTATGGTTCATGTTTTAGAATCTTAACCATATTTTTTGCATTAGATATCAAAATTGCACTATTAGTACAGACCTACTTTGTCATAGGAAAATTCTATTAAATTCCATTAAATCTTGTGACTTTTGAAATATAGATATCCCTACATATAGACAGATTTATATAGATGTTGGTTATTGGTAGAAATTATGTAAAGCTTTCAGAGATATTTAATTTATAAATTTTACCACAATGTAGAAATCATTGGTAAACTGATAGACAGTATTTATAGAATTACCTACTAAAATTTTTACTGTGTGACATTTTCAGGAGATACCATTCTAACAAAGTATTACTAATTCAGATAATATTTTCAATAATTGTGAAAGATAATCAAATGACAGAATTGTTTTCTTTAATATAATTTTTGAGTGAGGGAATGGGTGAAATTAGGCTCCAGATCTTTAGGTATGATAATGCTAATGCTAGGTTAGTTCACATTTTATCATTAACTATATCCTTTTCCCATTTTTTCTTATGCATCTTATTAGTTTTATGAGGAGCAGGTACACCAGTTGCATTGCAAAGAGCACCAATGGTTTTCAGTTGGTTCACGAGAGAATGTTTTCAGAGGAACAGAGTCTAGCAGTATCTGAAGGAACCATGAAACCTAAGACAGCATGCTCACTTACCCAACAGCAACAGCAAAGTTATTTTCAGCTTTGATTTTAACCAGTTGTCTTGTAGGAAGTCTGTGAAGTTAGAGAATAATTATGTGAAGATTACAATGTTGATAAAAAGGTAACTCTTGCTCATCTCTTTGAAAAGTAGAGGTTCTTCACATCTCCATTATAATTCTGAAGTTTAGCTTATTTATAACAAATATAATTTTAAAACTTAGCTTATGAGAAACACCTTTGGGCTGATGAGAAAGATATTACTGTAATGTTTGGATTTCATAACTTTTCCTCAGCTTTTATAGTTTCTTATTGTCTATATCATTCGAGTCAAATATTTTCTAATATATTCATAGCACAATATTTTTATAGAATCCTCTCTTATTTCAATGTCATATTACTGGTTTAATTTGTGTTAAATGATGAAGACAGAGAAAGAGAAAACAGTGTTAGTCTTATGGGGAGAGTGTCCAATGTTCATCCAGTAGCTTAGCTGAATAGAGTCAGTTGGAACAGCTGGGCCCTATGAAAGCTGGTAAATTTCTGTTATATTGATCATCTTCATTTAAATGAAGTTTTGACCTTTGTTCTTAAGTATATGATGTCATTAATGATGCCTTATTTCATTATACTTAATATTAAAATTTGTGAAATTGGCCTTACACTTGTCAGTCATACTCTCCAAGTATGATGCTCTTAATCAGATATTGTTGTATGACTTCCACAGAACTACTACTTCACTGATTGTGAAATTATGATGTATTATATCATAGGTAAGAAATAAAAGTGCATATTTTTGGTAAAAGTTAATTGGTATGAGTCACATAAGTTGGAAAAAACATGCACTTTCAGAGAGGAAACAGATTTATTAAGCCTGAATTATGTCAAACTACCATTTTGTAATTCTCAGGAGCCCAACACTGTCAAAGCCATATGCTGCAGTGTACATATGTATGTCCCTTTCCCATTTTTTGTCATCGTGGTTTATGAGATAGTGTTATAAAATCTAATTAATTTAATTAATGAATCACAGTATCATTGGACTGTGTTAACACAAGTTAGTCTGTGAAGAAAGTACTTCCACATTCTTCCTGTTTCCAAGAGAAATGAAGTTTAGTGACTTTCACTGACCGGGGTCAACCAAGTCTTAATAAGTTTTCGAAAATGATATACATACATATCTACTAACAAGCTTGAGGCTCGGAAGACAGCATTATCAACAAAGATGCTGTAAATGCTGTGGGACTAGTGAATGAAATATTATACCCAGCTCTCAGCAAACTTTAGAATATCTCATTTTTTCTTCAGAAAATAATTAATTGCAGGAATGTGAAAAGATCTCTCTTTGTAGAATCTGCCTGAGATACAATTTCTGTCCTTTCCAGTCTTTTCTACTTTGACTCAGGCAGTTCCTTTTTTATAATCAAAACCCTTTGGCCACTCAGTTTTCATGCCATCAAGAAATATAAATAAAAAATAGAGACACACTTGTAAGCAAAAGTTTTCATGTCTTTGCTGTTTTAGGTTCCTTTGTGTTGTCTATAAGATGATGAGCCCTTACAGATGTGTGCACATGTGTTTTCAGTTAATCTTTGTCATGCAAAACAGGATTTCAAGTAGCTAAGGTAAAGAAAACTGCAATATAATGAATGAGTAAAATAATATACTACTACAAGAAACTGGTGAATGTTTAAAGAAGAGGGTGATGATTTGCAGAGTACAGACCCTTTCATTCAACAAAATACCACAATTGACCAAATGCATCCAATGGTAATCTTATACATACTTGCTGGTGATATTAGAAAATAGCATGAACAATGAAAAGATGAAAAGCCAGATGAATTTTTCACCTAAATAAATAACAGATAGGTATGTGTTATGAATTCTTCCCTTAATGTATAGAGGAGCATATAAACTGTTCTGATGCATAAACAGAAAAAGCAAAGAAAAGAGCAAAATGTTCCCTGCCCATGTTTTTCAGCCCCACAACTTCTATGAAAGAGTAACATCAAGGGATGTATTCAAAGTCATGAGTACAATTGCTTATTCATACTTTCACCCGTGTATCCCTCAGGTCCGTCTACTAAATGCATTCTTTATCCCAGCTAGTAATAGCCTCCAAGACAAAAAAAAACCAACTCTGAGCTATTCTATACTCTGCCTTCTCCTGTGGGTTTGATCCAATTAAAAGGGCCTTAAAAGCAATTGGAAGGACACCAGCTCTGGGTCCCATTGCAACATATTTTAACATTTTTCTACTAGTCCAAGCTGTTAGATTTTGTTTTTGTTTTTGATTTTCCTTAAATTAATTTAAGTGTGTCTTGAAATACCATGTCTGGAAGATGTGATTGATTTCTCAAGGGCACTGGCTCTCACTGTCATACAAACTCTCACAACCTCCCATCACTTTCTCCTCCTTTTAGACTAGTTACATCCATTAATGACAAGAGTTGTTCCAGCCCAGTTTTCTTTATCAGTTTTCTTAGGTCCACTCATACTTACCCAAGTATCCTACCAATAAACGTCATCTCCTCGACCAGAATAAAACTTCCCACAATTTTACCCAAGCACAATATAGCCTCTGAACTACAACCAAGCATATGATACCAAAAAGCAAATATAATGTTGCAGCTGATGATTTGGTTAAGAAGTTCACACTAACTAAAGCCCTGAGTTTTGAAGTGACCATGATCAGGTATGATCTGCCTCCTACCCATCCCTTGTAAAAATCCTTCTCTGACAAAATAGATTATGCAACTGTAGCATACTCTTTTGATGGTGCAATAATAAATAGAAGTTTGATTCCAGCAAAGACTCCTTGGGAAGCCATGAGTTTATTGGTCTTACAGACGATGGGGTGAAAGATTACTGATATGAACATGGTTGACCTCAAAGTAAATTTCTTAGTAATCTGGAAAACCATGATGCATTTTTCTTCCTCTCAGACTACATTAGACTTTAATTCTCCATAAAGATAGGTTGAGAGTACCATTTGTACGTGTGATCTTATATTTCATAAATAAATTTTCAAATGCCCAGATTAGCTATATATGATCTGTCCTTAAATAGGCTTTCTTTCTCTCTGGAGGCTTTGTAAAACATGAAGACAGTGTTGTGACATATTTGTGCCTCCTTGTCTGTCATGATATCCACTCACTTTTGCTTTGATGAAAAACAAAAAGACAACAACTAAATATCTTGTTTATCCTTTATATGCTCCATTATGAACATTCTAATCAAGACATCAGAAAAACATGTATTAGATGTTGTAATATATGTTAAACAAAAACTTCATTCTTCACCTCAAAGTTCTTCTAATGTACCAAGTTTCAGATCCTTCTGGGAGTAGAATTGCAATCAGTTCCATTTTCCCCTGTTGTCCAATTGCAACTATAAAAAGAAACAGTGCTCATGGTTCTGTGGATTAATTTGTTTTAGCCCATATAATGGGAATCTTGTTCTTTCTTCATAAGTGTCCATTTAAAAATATTCATATTTACTTATGTTTTATAAAGACTTATATGTTGTAGATTATGTTATTGTGATTTTACTTTAAGCAGAAATGTAGATTAATGAAATTTTTAACTGTTGTTAGGGCAAAGCTTCTAAATTAAATATACGAAACTATTCTTCTAGAAGATAATGAAATCATGAGCAAAACACAGGAAAAGAACAAATTATATAAGAAATCTTAGCTGAATTTCAATATGATTATTAAATTAGTGTATGATGAAACAAAGATCCTAAACATGTTTAGATGTCTGTAAATTATTAGATATAGGACATATGAATTCTATCCACAAAAGTTCATCAAATCTGTTATGATATTTTGAGAAGTTTTCTTGCTCTACTAAAACCTGAATTATAATAGAATGAAAGAAAATGGGTGACTGAAAAAGAAAATTATTATTTTCTGTGGAGTAGCTAGTAATATTGTGTATCCACTTGTGTTTAATGAGAAACAAGAGGAAAATAAATGAATAACTTGTTTATTCCTTATATGCTTCCTTTCTAGAAGAAGAGTAACAATAGTGTGTTGGCTTAAACAACATGGCTAGGTATTCCAGTATGTCTGCTCACTTAAAAGTTCTAGGAACACTATCTGCTCAGTTTTCAAGGTTGAATGGCACTCTCTTCCTATCTGGCATAGAATGTCTGGGGAATCCTGGATTGCAAGTGGCATAAGTCACAAACACACACAAAAGCTGTGTGTTTCTGTGAGAGAGATAGATAAATAGATAGAGAGAGGGAGAGAGAGGGGAAGAGAGAGAGAGAGAGAGAGAGAGAGAGAGAGAGAGAGAGAGAGAGAGAGAGAGAGAGAGAGAGAGAGAGAGAGAGAGAGCACTGAGAAACACTGGGATCCTTTATGTGTTTGCATATCTGCCTTTATGGGAAGCAGATTTAACCATTTGTATGTAAAACTTGTAATTTCTTCTCCTCTGTATAATCTTGGATAGACTATCCAGGATGACAATACAAAAAAAACCCCAAACATACATACATACATACATACAAAAACAGGTCCTATGTCAGAGAACAATGGTTGCAGAAACAGCAGATAACACTCACTAGCAAGGAATAAAAGCAGCAGGTAAAAACCAGTTATCCTTTACCCTCAGACATCTTTATGCATGGACTGAGCCAGAAAGTTCCAGCAAATCTGGAAGATAGTCAACATCCATTCAGAACCAGCCAGGAGTATGTCTTTTAGATGATCCCAGACCCAATCAAGTTAACAACCTGACGAAACATTATACAGGAATAGTACTACCCTGAGCACTTTCTTTCTTATTTCCAGAAGTGGAAAAGAGAAAAAGGCATAAGAATGAATCACAGACAAAGTCCAGTGTCATCAAGATAGTCAGAGCTCTTATTATGTGAACTGAAACCTGGTTCTGAGAAGTTTGAATGATGCTAAAGGCAGGTGACAGACATTTCCAAGTAGATACAACATTCATACTCTTACACAGAATTCAGTTCATATCATCAAAATTAAACACATGTCAGTCTTAGGACCAAAGGACGGACAGAAATACATAGACATAGAAGGGAAAATAGCAACAACTATAAAAGTAATAGAAAGAGGGAAACGGGAGAAAAAAAATTAAAAGAATTCAGAGGGAAAAAAATGCAGTCTCTTTTTTCGGGTAGGCCTTCATGCAGACACAGGGAGGATTATGCTGTTCCCAAGCATAGGACTGTGTGTGTATGTGTGTGTGTGTGTGTGTGTGTGTGTGTGTGTGTGTGTGTGTGTGTACCTGTGTGTGTGTGTGTGTGTGTGTGTGTGTGTGTGTGTGTGTGTGTGTGTGTGCTCACACCATGCTTGTGCTGTGTCATCTCTACATCAGTTTGTACTGCCAGGTCCAGGCATTGAGTTTCTGCCTTGCCTTTTCTTCAGACCATACTACTAAGTGTAAGCTGAGATGAGCACCTTCTTCCTCTAAGTTTGTTTAGCAGGTGTGTGTCACATCAACAGAGCAGAAAACTGAGGCATTTACCTTCAATTTGAGCCAAGCCCCTTAAGGTAACTTTTCCATATTGACACAGAAATGAAGGACCATCTCTGTTCTCTGGACACAACAAATCATTCTGTATTAATTGCATTTAGACAAAATACTGTGTGGCTGTGGTTTTATGATTGGAGTATTCATTTCTGAAGAAATAGACTCTGTGTATGATGCTCAGAAAACACACACACACATAGAGAGGGGGAGGGGAAATGTAAATATACTCAAGATACTCCTCTGTGAGGCTACATGACATGAACTTTTACTGGAGGAGAGGAGAGGTTTTATTGACACAGCTGCAGGGTACTGCACTGATGCAGACCCTGTGCTTTGTCACCATGCTGGGGTAGGCATTTGTTGATGTAGTGATACAATCTACCCATGGTGTTGTAAATAACCTTTCATCATGTTCCTGTAAGTAAACCCACCGAATTCATTGATTCATGGAGTAGACTTGAGTAGAATCATTTCATGGAGCCAATCTCAGTCACATTTATCCATCTATGAATAAATATTTATTTATGTCATGATAGAACATCTCATGTAACATGTTGGTAAAACATTCATAACCATATGTATCCTTGCCACCTAGGCATTTCTTTTTGAGTTCTTTTACTTCATAGATAGGAAATGGAAAGCTCCCATACACACTATGTTGTTCCTGACTACCCAATTTTTGCACGTTAGAGTATTTATAATGTTAATATATGTATTATATGTATGATTAATGGTTTAGTTTTAGGGTATTGTCAGTAACTAAAAATCTATGAATAAGGGTGAGCAATTTGGATAATGGCATATTTCTTTCCCAGCAATATCATATAGAACTTTAGTACCATTGTAATACATTCCCTGAAATTCGTCTATCCAACCCCTTTCTCTCCCCACAGATCCACTAGCACTAACTAATCTTTTCACTGCCTCCACTCTTCAGTTGTCATGGCATCATATAATTAAAATTATACAACTGTTTGAAGTTGGCTTATTTCTGTTGCAGTATAATTCAAGGTTTCCCCCTGTCCTTTGCTGGCTTTCAAGCCTTGTTCTTTGTGTGCATTTATGTTCGATTGTTTTTATAGAATGTGGTTTGTTTATCTGCCTCTAGAATGGGAAGGAGCTTGATGAGTTCATGTATTAGAAATTATGAATATGGTTCTTCTAGTCAGTGTGGATATTTTTCTAGGACAAATTTCTGACTTATTTGGCAAAGAGCAAGGAACATATGCTAAGTAAATAGTTTAATAAGAAATTAATACTTTGTGTTTACAAAAGCTGTATCATCTAGCATACTCCCAGGAACAGTTACTAGGCTCATTTCTCTAATATATGATGCTGTCAAAACTGGGGATTTCTGCCACTAGAGGGTTCATAAAGCCATTGGCATGCCATTATTTTAGTTTGCAATTCTCTAATGATAAGAAAGATTGATCATCTTTTAATGTCACTTTTTTATCATTAGATCTGTGGTAGCCAGCACTAGCATTCTTTTTACAGTGCCAGTAAAACTTAGTATTATTTTCTCTTTTGTTTATTAATAAATTATTTTAGTTAGATTTATGTCAACTTGGAACAAACTCTGGTCATTTTGGAAGAGGTAACCTTAGTAGAGAAAATGCCACATGAATTGGCCTATGGACAATTCTGTGGTGCACTTTTGTTTTTACTTGATGATTGTCATGGGAGGTCCCACCAATCTCATTGTGTGTGGTGCCACTCCTAGACTGGTGGTTCTGTGTACTGTGATAAATCAGGCTCCATGAGAAGGAAGTTAGTAAGCATCAGCCCTGCATGGCCTATGCATCAGATTCTGCCCCCAGACTCCATTCTGGAATTGCTGCTATGATTTCCCTGGGTGACAGGCTACAGTCTGTAAGTTGCAGCAAATCTACTCCTCTTCAAGTTGCTTTTGTTCATGGTGTTTTGTCACAATGATAGAAATGTAGCAAGATTTAAGTTTTATCTTAATATATTTAAATATTCATGTAATAACATATGGTCATATTCCCTCCCATTTTCTCCATCTGACTCTCTAATGTCCCTGTTGAACATCTCTCTCTCAACTTTATTTTCTCTCTTGTTCTTCTTATTTTTGATAACCCAGTAAGTACAATTAGTACAAAAAATATGTGCATGAGTGTGGGGTCATCCAGTGAAGTTTGATAAACCCACTGGTGAGCAAACCCTCAGCAAAGAAGGATTCTCCTTCCTCTAATGGTGTCACCTGTCAATAACATCAAGGTCCTAGAGAGCACATAGCCCATTTATGCTACAGTTTAGATGGATTTCATATTCTGTGGGCTGATCAGGTAATGACAGATGATGTTGGTCCATGAATATTCATGTTCATGACAATGTTCATGTCATGCCCAGGAGCCAGTCTTTCCCATTACTTCTTCCTGTCTACCAACACTTATGTTCTTTCTACTAACTCTTCCAAGCAGTTTCCTGAGCCTTGGGGTGCTAGGGACTGAGAAAGAATTTAACTTAAGGCTGGACATTCAGTATCTATAAGGTACAATAAAAGAATGTTACAATTTTGTCTTCAAGTTTCAGTATCTTAAAGGGCAACTCTAAAATTCTCTAAATTTAACCTCATTTTTATGAGAATTTAGTAATTATGTGCATATTACAGCTTTTATTTTGGAGGAGCTAGAATTGAATAGAGTGCTTTACCACTTACCTATAAGTTCTCAATTGACATATGAGAATCATTTATTTTATTACATCATATTTGTTAGTTGAAATTATGAAATGTAATATTACATAATTGGGATAATTTTCACTATACAATTCTTCTTTTTATTCTATTTTCTTTAGGACAACAATAATTTCTTAAAATTTCTATACAGATGATTTTAGTGTTCTATTGTTTAATGCCAAGGTACTCTGATGGGCCATTTTGGTAGCCTGATGAGAAAAGCATCTAAATATAAATGAATAACATAGTTGTTCAACCTGTATTCAAAGTACCCAGTAATCAAATCTAGGTGATTCCTGGGCTAAGCTCACAATTCAGACTAGTAAAAGCAATGGCTTTCAAATTGAGTAAAGAAACCAGTCATTGATCATGAGAGACACCTGAAATCTGTCTTGTGCATGAATCTGCTCACATGTGAACACCTACAGACGATAGGAATAGTAGATATTCTGCAGCATGGAGGCTTGTTTGCACAAAAAAATCAACCTTCATTCCACTCTTAGGTTTAATAATCTCTAGCATAGAAGGACATCTTATGTGTTAACCCACATGTGTATTTCAAATTTTAGAACAGCTTTGCTAAATTTGTTTGTTATTTCTTTTATTTCTTTTTTTAAACTTTATTTTAAAAAACAAAGATAAAAGAAAAAAAATTTAAACATTTTTGCATAAATGTATACAAATACATTTTTGTCATTTCTTGTTTTTTTTTTTAAGGTTTGATACTCTGCATTAAGGTCTTATTAGTTACAATGAGCAAATATTACATGTAAAACAGGATGTAACCCGGAATTAGTCAATATTTTCTTGGTGTGTAAGGATTGAGCATACTGGATTTTTTGTTGTTCTTTTATTTTGTTTTGTTTTGTTTTTTTCTTGAACTTCATACAGTCTGTGAGTTGTTTCTGGGGCAGTCCTAGCCTCTGGGGTTAGCATCCCACTATCAGTGAATGCATATTATGACTGTTCTTTTGTGACTGGGTTATCTCACTCAGGATGATATTTTCTAGATGCAACCATTTTCTTAAGAATTTGTTTAAGTTATTGTTTCTGATGGCTGATTAATACTGCATTGTGTAAATGTACCACAATTTTTGTATCCATTCATCTACTGAAGAACATCTGGGTTCTTTCCAGCTTCTGGCTATTATAAATAGTGCTGCTATAAACATTGTGGTGCATGTATCTTTGTTGTATATTGGAGTGTCTCTGGAGTATATGCCCAGAAGTGGAATAGCTGGATCTTCATGTAGTATTATGTTCAATTTTCTGAGCAATCACCAGACTGATTTCCAGAGTGGTTGTATCAGTTTACAACCCCACCAACACTGGAGAAGTGTTCCTCTTTCTCTGCAACCTCGCCAGCATCTACTGTCATGTGAGTTTTGGATATTGGCCAATCTGACTTGTGTGAGGTGGAATCTCAGTGTTGTTTTGATTTGCATTTCCCTGATGGCTAAGGATGTCTAGCACTTCCTAAGATGTTTCTCAGCCATTCCATATTCCACAATTGAGAAAGTTTTGTTTAGCTCTGTACCCCATTTTTTTAATAGGGTTGTTTGATTCTCTGGTGTCTAGCTTTTTGAGTTCTTTGTATACCTTTTATATTAGGCCTCTATCTGATGTGGAGTTGGTAAAGATCTTTTCCCATTCTGTTGGCTGCCGTTTTGTTTTCTTGACAATGTCCTTAGCCTTACAGAAACTTTGCAATCTCATTAAGTCCCATTTGTTAATCTTTGACCTTAGAGCTTGAGCCATTGGTGTTTTGTTCAGAAAATTTTCTCTTGTGCCTATATGTTCTAAGGTTTTCCCTACTTTCTCTGGTCTGTGTCTTCTTTTTCTGGAATGTTTGGCATTCCGCTGTTTGCTGTGATGGTAGAGCTGGGTACTGGTGTTTCCAGGTTGTCTTGGTTTTGCTTTCTTCTTGCCATATTGTTGTCAATGATATGTTCTTGCCTATGCCTTGTACCTGGTCTGTGTCCCTGGATCTCTGCTGGTCCAGGTGGCGGATGGTTGGAGCCCTGTTCTGTGCCCCAAATCTGCCGGGTGGGGACAGAGGTACCAATGCTGGGTTCCTGGTCCCTGAATCAGCAGAGCAGGGGCACACTGTCTGTGTGCACTCCGCAGAGATCTCTCTGCCCCCTGGCTACTCGGATTCCCTTCTCACCAGGCCTTTACCTTTGAGAACTGCTGGTCCAGGTGGCAAATGGGCCAAGCCCTATTTGTTATATCTAATGGCTCTGTATTTCTCTGTTTGGTGTTCTACAAATTATTGTAGCATTTAAGCACTGTGAAAAGATTGCTGTTTCTTTTACATATTTATAGCTGTGTTTTTCCTGATATTTGTGAAGTTTCTGGTTACTATATTGAACTTAAGTAATAATAATTGTATCATTTATTTTCTTAAAATTGAAGAGAAATATATCCCAAATATCTCTGTTGATTTCATGTATGCTCTGTGTCTGAGACACGGGGCATTATAAAGCTAAGGAATGAACCATATACTCAAATTTATGCAATATTAAAAACCAATGAAACTTGTAACATCTGCTTCATTTAATTTCACTGATATCTATTTTTTCTGTACTCTATGAATATATTGATCTGGTACAACATCAATACTGAGCCATCTAGTTGTATAAACTCCATGCCAGGACTAAGGTTCACTCTGAGGCCATTCTACCTTATGAGGATGACCTGTTCCCCTGCTTCACTAGGGAAAGTGAGCCATTAGAAAGTACTTTGCTCATCTGCTTCCTAAGTGGGAAGAAAACTGGCAGGGCTGTAAAGCATTTTGTTCAGCTTCTTGTCTGTTTCTGACTTCAAATCTTTTTCCTAACAAGGCTTTGGCATTTTTTTTTCCTAAAGAATTTCCTTCTGTTTTGTGTTAGTTAATTTTTGTGGAAACTACATCATCCTCATAGATTGTATTCTTGGTTTTTAGTCTTTGACGTTTTCTTCAAAGATGGTGAAGGGTTTTGTCATTTCTCCAAGTAACATGATTATATTAATTAAATAAAATTTGAGTGAACGAGGCACAGTATGATGGCTAATACATACATTACTGTTTTATGTCATTTTAGAACACATAATACCACCACAACATTAAACATTACTGTTAGGAAAATTTCGTACCCACAATAAAATCACAACTCATTTAAAAATCACTACAATTTAAGTTCTTATACTGCATTCTTCTTTATGAATCAACAAGTTTTTTTTTCTCTATATCAACTCTAACATATTACTTGCAGGCTTTAATTGTGCCAAAAACATCTTACCAAAATCCACATTTAGGTTTTATTTAAACATGCAATGTCTTAATAAACCAAAGCACTTTAAAAAGAAATTTATGGGAAAACCTTCATGGAACTGAAACTATCAAAAGTAAAAAGCTCTTCAGGAAGAGACCTTTAAAATTTTATCAATGTACTTGGTACATCTTTATATATAAGTCTCTTTGAAGCTCAGAAACATCACTAATGTGCAAACACTCATGGTTAATAGAAGTTTCATTATTATAGTTTGTGTTAGTTAATTGTTTTTTTATTTGTTTGGTTTATTTGGTGTTAATTTTAAATAGTATAATATAGTGAAAGTAGTCCTTTATTCTTTCTCTTTCCTACCTCCAACACCTACTATATACACCTCTGTTGACTTTTGCTGGGATTATTTGATTATTTTGCTGGGATCTGAAGACCTGAGAGAATAGGGTGAACTACGTTCTAATACTATAAACAACTTTCCTTTAGTTTAGGGGTACATTTATACATGAATGTAATAAAGAAGTAAATGCTTTAAGGAAGGTTGTTTGAAAGCAGAAAAGCATGATTTGAATAATATGTAAATAAATGTAAGCACATACTAAATATTAGTAGAGTAGCCCTTTCCCAAAACTTTCTGAGGACAGACGGGTCTAAAAGCAATTGTCTGGCACACACTGTAGATTATATCTGGAAAGACACATAGACAAGGCAGAAAGCCATATCTAGATTGAAGGTACACAAACCAGATTGGTTTCTATAGCTACATTTTAATATTCAAGGAGAATAAAGTTGTCTTTTAAATCAAATGTAAATGTTTATCAAAGGAGGTACAAAATCATGACCAAGAACAACCAAAGGAACAAAATGTACTTGGGGTAAAAGGCTCTCTGCACTTTTTCCTGGAACCTCTCTCTCAGGTATTGTTCCCTATACATCTTCCTTTTGACTGTGTTCTAACATCCCTCATTGTTCCCTTTTAAATCCATGGCCTCTTTATCTTTTTACATTAATTTTTGTTACATGCATAAACATATATATGCTTTGGACTTAAAAAACTGCAACAAAATCAGTATTTAGTTTGAAAGATTCATATGAGTACATTTCACCAATACAGCCATAAGAAAAATGAAACCTTCTAGAAATGAATAAGTAGTGCTGGTCCTGTGAGGGAAGAAGTTCACTAAAACCATCCTTTCACTCTTCTGGCATATTGCGGGCTTGTATCTGCTCACTACTCCTTTAGGAGTATTGGCTGTGGATTTTATTTTTCCAACTGACCTTGATTTCCTAGACAGCCAACACACCAAATATTATGAAAGGCCAGATGAGGAGCATAGCCTCATTATACAGACATGTAGAAACAGCATGTGAAATCTAATTGAGGAACACAGTTAGAGTTCTTATGTAATCTTGTGTGAAAAAAAAGAATTATAATTATTTGTAAGCTTTTTTATATGCTTGAATATTAGATGAAATGCTCTACAGTGGAGAGAGGGAACTCCGAGAGTCCACATCCAGTACAAAGACAGGGCATCAAGTGAAGGGCTGGGGTTGCCATCCCACAGTCAAATCTCTGACCAAGAATTGTTCCTGTTTAAAGAACTTCAAGGACAAAAATGGAGAAGAGACTGTGGAAAAGGAGATGCAGTGTCAGGCCCAAATTGAAATCCATCTCAAGGGGAGGCTCTAAGGCACTATTACTGATGTCATGATGTGCTAACAGACAGAAACCTACATGGCTGCCCTTGTAGAATCCCAACAAGCAGCTGACTGATTCAGATGCAGATACTTATACCCAAACAATAGACTGAAGTTGTGGAACCTGTGGTTAAATGAGGAAAAGGCGAGAAGAAGCTAAGGAGGATGGTGACCCCATAGAAAAACTACCAGTCTCAAATAACCTGGACTTCCAAGATTTCTCAGACACTGAGCCACCAACCAGGCAGCACATACTAGCTGCTCTAAACCTCCCCACCACCACCCACCAAGACACATACACAGCAGAGGTATGCCTAGTCTGTTCTTGGTGAGAGAAGATGCATCTAACCTTTGAGAGACTTGAGTCCCAGAGTGTGGGGAGGCCTGGTGGCATTGGATGGGGGAGTGAGTAAAAAGTTGGGGGAGGGTTGGTGTGAGGAACACCTTCTGGTAGTTTGAGTAAGAAAATGGGATGAGAAACTGATGGGGGTGGACTGGGAGAAGGATAATGACTGATCTGTAAAAAATTATTAAACATAATATAAAAAGAAAAAAGAAAAAAAGCATATTAAAATGAGATATTACACTTAAAAAAATTAGTATGTTTCAACAGTACTAAAGAACTCACTCCTTCTCAGCTTGTGCTAGAATCCTCCTCAAGCATGTAGCATAGAAATTCTGAAAGAGTAGAATATGTATACAAAATATTATTTCAAGTTTATAAAATTAATATTACATAAAATAATATAAAACAATGTTCCCCATTTGCATAAATATGTGTAAACTATTTGTTATTAATTTTCCTGTTATATCCTAACTGAAGGTTCTTATTTGGGGCACATCAGTATACTCTGAGGTATAATTAAATGTTCCAAATTTAATTACAAATTTCCTTTCCTTCTCATATACTTACTGCAAACTGCACTTTCTGCCATGCAACACACAGAATACCAAGTCCACATGAGGGTTTGTTCAAGAATTATCAGTATTGGCAATATAAGTGATTCCAATCTCTGCTGACTATATATAAACACTATAAGTTGGTAAAGGTGCACATCAACTGATAGGTCAAAGCCCTTGCTGGACTTTTCTTATTGTGTTTCTGAGAAAGACAGCTCCAGGTACCAGCACTAATCACGTTCAATACATTACAACTAGAGGGGAAGTCTGAGTGTGTGACTAGTAATAAATGCATGGAATCAGACATTATATCAAGCATGAAACTATCCCTAAAACTTCAACAAAATTATTATACACTGTATGAAAATCACAGATAATTCTGTGTCATTCAAAACTGCCTATAATGGGATCTGAGACAGTTTTGGAAATCCATTTCTAGACAGTAGATCATATTAATACTTTATAATAGTATTATTCAATTATCATTCAGACTTATTTCATCTTGCACAACAATGACTTTAATCACTATTATTGACAACTATGAAAATAATCTCTTTAAGCCTGTTACATGTATTTCAATGCTGCTTTGTCTCCAGTATTTTCAGGGACCTTTACCTACATTGAGAAGAAAAGATGATCAGGGAGGAAAAGCTGGAGGAATAACTACCATGGGCTGCCAATAAAACTTCTGCTCCAAATTTTCAGTTGCTTTCTCCAGAATTGTGCTGGTTTATATTAGCAACTTTGCCTAGACTAATAAAAATAAGAATTATCTATTCTATCTTAAAAGAATTATTTTGCCAGACAAAGCAGTAGAAAGAGAAGTCTACCTCTCTTTATGTTAGCAGTCCATGCTTGACATGATAATCAATACCAGATACAAGAAAATAAAAATCAAACATAGAAAGAGAAAGACCCCCAAAATTGGCATTGGGCCTTAACCTGTAGAATTTCAAATAACATGATAATAAATTAAAAATACTTTATAGACTAAGGTTTTTAAAACTTTCTCAAAGAAGTTGGGACTTTCATGGCCCTCAAATTACTATAGCTCTTCTGTGGACTTCAACACATGTTCATTCTGAAAGATATCACTCTAAATGAAACACCCTGGGAAAAAGACTTCTTAGCTTTCTCTTGAGTACCCAGATCAATTCCAAGTGCCCAAATATTTTGAGTGGTCCAGAGTCACTGGAAATTCAAAAGAAGATTGTAGGAGTCAATGTCTATGATTGATGCTGTAGGACTGAGAAGAAATTACAAAATTCAACAGATTGGTGATACGAATTCAAAAGAATGGAAAATAAACATTGAATTAATTTATATCTCTAGAATGTTTCCAGTTGCTTTTCCTTCCTGAGGTAATGAGGAACAACTCAGAGGACAGAGGCAGGTGGAGCCAAAGCCTGAAAATCACACGATCTTTAAATAACAGAAAGATGAGTGGTTACTTGATTACCATTTTGAATGGAAGAGAGAACAAGTTTTAATAAAAAGAAAATTCTAAGTATTATAATATCTACTTCTTAATTGAACAACTTTCTTTTAAAAAACAAAAAAATAATGTACAGACTTTAAAAGCATTTCTGCATAAAAGAATATGAATACATTTTTTGTCTGTACTTGATTTTTGAAGGTTTAATAGTATGCCTTAAAATCTTAGTCCTTATAATGAGCATAAAGTACATGTAAAACAAGATATAACCTTAAAATAGTCAAAGTGTCTTTGGGGTGTAAAGATTAAACATAATGATTTTTATTTTGGGTGGGGTTGTTTTCTTGAACTTCATATAGTCTGTAAGTTGTTTCTGGAGGGTTCAGAGCTTTCCAGGGTTAGTATCCAATTATCAGTGACTGCATATTATGTCTGTTCCTTTGTGACAGGTTTACCTCACTCAGGATGATATTCTCTAGATGCATCATTTTCTTAAGAATTTCATAAAGTCATTGTTTCTGATAGCTGAGTAGTACTTCATTGTGTAAATATATTACAATTTTTGTATCCATTCATTTACTAAAGGATATCTGGGTTCTTTCCAGCTTCTGGCTATTATCAATAGGGCTGCTATGAACATTGTGTTGCAGGTGTCTTTGTTGTATGTTGGAGTGTCTCTGGGGTAAATGCCCAGAAGAGGAATCTGGGTCTTCAGGTAGTACTATGTCCAATTTTCTGAGGAATCGCCAGATTTCCAGAGTGGTTGTACCAGTTTACAACCTTACCTTGTGAGGAAGTGTTCCTTTCTCAGAATCCTTGCCAGTATCTACTGTCATCTGAATGTTTGATCTTAGCCATTCTGACTGGTGTGAGGTGGATTCTCAGGGTTGTTTTGATTTGCATTTCTGTGATGGTTAATGATGTAAAGCACTTCCTTAGATGCTTCTCAGCCATTTGCTATTCTTCAGTTGAGAACTTTTTGTTTAGCTCTGTATGCCATTTTTAATAAGGTTGTTTGATTCTCTGGTGTCTAACTTCTTGAGTTCTTTGTATAACTTGGATATTAGGCCTCTATCAGATGTGGGGTTGGTAAAGATCTTTTCCCAATCTGTTGGCTGCCGTTTTGTTTTTCTTGACAGTGCCCTTAGCCTTACAGAAACTTTGCAATCTCATTAAGTCCCATTTGTTTATATTGACCTTAGAGCATGGGCCATTGGTGTTTTTTTCAGGAAATTTTCTCATGTCCCTATGTGTTCTAAGGTTTACCCTACTTTCTCTTCTAATAGTTTTAGTGTACCTGGTTTAATGTGGAGATCTTTGGTCCACTTGCACTTTAGCTTTGTACAGAAAGATAAAAAGGGGTCTATTTTTATTCTTCTGCATGCTGAGTGCCAGCTGAACCAACACCATTTGTTGAAAAGACTGTCTATTTTTCCATTGAATGGTTACAGCTCCTTTGTCAAAAAGCAGGTGACAATATATTTGAGGGCTTATTTCTGAATCTTCTATTCTATTCCATTTATCCATGAGCCTATCTCTGTACCAGTACCATGAAGTTTTTAAAACAATTGCCTTGTAATATACCTTCAGGTCAGGGATGGTGGTTCCCACAGATGTTTTCTTCCAGTTGAGGATGGATTTCGTTCGCTATTTTAGGTCTTTTGTTATTTCAGAAGAAATTGCACATTGCTCTTTCTAGCTGTATGCAGAATTGGGTTTGAATTTATATGGGGATTGCATTGGATCTGTACATTACTTTTGATAAGATAGCCATTTTTAAATGTTGATACTTCCAATCCATGAGCATGGAAGATCTTTCCATTTTCTGAGATCTTCCTCAATTTCCTTCTTTAGAGATTTGAATTTCTTGTCACACAGGTCCTTCACATGTTTACTTAGAATCACACCAAGGTATTTCAAATTGTTTTCTCTGGTGGAATTTTTGGGATCACTTATGTACACTATCATGTCTTCTGCAAACAGTGCTGTTTTTACTTCTTCTTTCTTTAAAATGAAAAGTTCTCTATATTGTATTTTCAGTAACCAAAAAAATTTTTACAATTTTAATGTTCATTTGAAAAAATGAAAAAATACTTTAGTAAAGATGTTTGAACACTTTTCGGCATTTCACGGAGTAACCAGTGGGTCCCCCACCAATTCAGAATATGGGAGGTGATGAGAGGAAGGATTGTGGGAGAGGGTGACCAGGAGTGAGGTCAAGGAGCAGGAGGTAAAGTAAACAAGTAAAAATTTTAAAAGTTAAAATAAAATAGAAAAAGGAAAAAGAACATTCATTGTAATCTCTCAGGCTTCTAGCCAGAAATGTTACCCAGGCATGTCTGGACAAGGCTGATCATCATGGATTTCATGAGCATTAGAAAGAATCTCAGGAAGACTAGAAATCTAGTTGTAAGAGCATCTTTCATTAAAGCAAGTTGATGGAAAGGAGAGAGGAGAGTTGACAGAGAGGATATAACATTTGAAATGTAAATACAGAGAATATCCAATAAAATTGAAAAAAAAGAAACACAAACAATTGAAGTGACTATGTGACTCTTTAATACTTTTAAGACATATACATAATAAAGAGCTACTTTTATATGATAATTGATTTATTATTATAAAGACTGAACAATTCAATTTTCAGATATTTGATTTTGGTTTAAAAATTTTTAACATCATTCTGTATTATGAAAATAGCTAATGATTCTTTATTCAAAATCTTATGCTACACAGAAAAATTGGTTTAGGTATTATTTCATACAGAATAATTTACTAAAATGAAATTTTCCTTTGGCTATTGGCAATTTTAAATAGGTGTTGAACCAGTAAAAATAACATTTCATATCTAACAGCTTTGTAGCTACTTACAAGATTTATCACTTGTTGCAATTATGACTATTACTTGTTGCAACTATGACTAAGACATTAGAAACCATTTTCAATGAGTGATTATTTATATTGGCTTATGGTTTCCAAGAAATCCTTACATTTTTTACCTGGTTCCCATCTCAAAGACTTTGGGACTGTGGATTATAACAAGGGAAGATTTTAACCTCATGATGGTCAGAAAACCAAGAGGAGAGGAACACAAAACAAAAACAAAACAAAATAAAACCAAAACAAAAAGAAAACAACATAAAACCAGACAGCAATGGAACAAGTAAGAACGTGAGTCCAATAACAATAACCTGCATCTGTCAGGATATTGTAATCCATGCCCTATGCTTTCTAAAACTTTCCAAATAGCAATACCACCAGCTGGAAGCATGAGCTGTAAAGAGAGAAATTGGACAATATATTTGAACATTCAATTTTTGTCACCCCAAAAAACATGTCCATCTCATAACTCAAAATGTGTTACGTTCTTCCACGTGTCCCTGGGGTGTACCCATTTATACCATAGAAACATTAACTTGTTTTGGCCAAGATTTAGGACAACCAATAGTTGAGACATATTTTAAAATCAAAAGAAAAAATATATACCCTAAAGAGATAATGGTATACAATAAATATTGCCATTTAAATGGGGGACTATTAGGGCCTAAGAAGTAGGGATTTTACTAAAGCAAAATCCACATAATACAGATAACATTGCATCTTTGCATTTTGGGTCTCATCTAGAATATGTTGTATCACAATGTGGAGTTGCAAGGTCTCCCCTACCTTACCTCTATAACCTCTCCATTTGAAGAGTCTGCATGGGCCACTATCTCAGGTTGATTGTGGCTTTCATCATTTGACTATTCAAATTCTTTGTATCTCTAGCCACATATCTGTCTCCATATTTGCCTTGGATTGTCACTCCCAGGGTAGAACTTACCTTCTTAGATGATGCCTACAGGAAATACTATGCTACCACACATTATAACCTCCTAGTCCTTGCTTTGCAGTCTCAGTGACACCTGCTAGAATGATGTCATGCTATTTGTTTTATCATACTGTATGTTATTTTCTCATGTTTGGTTGTTACCTCATAAAAGCCTGCACTTTTATAATGAGAGACAGAAACAGAGTATATACAGAGGGGAGTGGCATAGGGAAAAACCAAGGAATCAAGGGAGATAAAACTATAGACAGGATATACTGTGTGAGAAAAGAATTTATTTTGAAATAAAATAATAAAATAAATTACATCAATTCAGCTGGACTATGTTGGGACATGTGCTAAATATATTTTCCTTTGTTTTTACTAGAATGAGTGGCTGATAATATTTTTCCTATCATCTTTACTGTATGTGAAACTTTGTAGAATACAGACAGTGTTGTCCACAGTGTATTTGGAACCCTCAGTCCTAGGTTCCAAACAAAATCACCTGTTAAATCTGAGCTTATAACACACAGGTTCTCCTCACTGTTGCTCCCCAACATTCCAAATTTGTCCCACAAATTCTGTGTAAAGGCCTAAGTATCACACTGCCTGTTGCTCACAGCAATGTTCTCATTCTTGTATCTATATTCTGTCAACGTTTTATTTATTCATATTGCTGTGGTAAAACACTGGACAAAGGCAATTTAGGAATAAAGGCATTTAATCTGGACATATGCTTTCAGTGAACTAGAGTTTGTATGAGTTGGGGTTGTCTCACAGAACTTGTAGAATGAATCTCTCTCTGCATATAGAAAGGGAATTTATTAGAATAACTTACATCTAACAGTGGCTGGCTTGAAAAGGAAAGTCCTAGAATGCACTAGGCTTTCAGTTCACAAGGACTAAAGATCCTGCTGATCTTTTGTAAACACTGGAATCCTGCCTAGTTAAGCTCTAATACCAGAGAAGGAGTTGACTTGCTAGCAAAGTGAAAGCAAGAGGAAAGACTTGCTTCTTCCTGGCCTTCACATAGGCTTCTAGCAGAAGGTGTGGCCAAGATTCAAGGTGTGTTTTTACGCCTTAAAATGTGGGTTAAATTTGTGAGTCCCCCTACTTTAAAGATCACAATTAGAAGGAGGTATAACTAGTTCAAATTAAGCAAATTCCCTCACAGGTGTGCCCTCTATTTTGGTTTTAGTTCAATCCAGATGTAGTCAGGTTGACAAGCAAAACCAATCATAATGATAGAAAAGAGAAATGGGGGCAAGAAGGATCAGCTAACAGCTCACATCTTGATCCACAAGTAAGAAGCAGAAAGAAAGGAATAAATACCCAAAATCTTTTCAGGCTCAAGATTTGTGCCAAGGGACACACTTTCTCCAAAAAGACAATATCTTCTAATACTTATCAGGCATTTCCACATACTGGAAACCAAGGATATTATCCTTCATGGTACGTTTTCCTTTAAACTGCCATAGGCTATGTCTACAAAAACTAAAGATAGGGTCAGTGAGATGTAGGAGTGGATAAATCTATTAGTATTCAGGTCTGACCTGAATTTGATTCTCCAAATCTCACCAAGAGAGCAGAAAATCAATTCCAAAAGATATCCTCTGACTTCATGTTTACTGTGGTGCACATACCCAAGACACAATGCTGCACTTCTGGAATGAACGCATGCACACATCCATGCACAACACACAGCTATTCCATTTCTGGGTATATAACCAAAGGTTCTAACAGTTGCCAAGGAGATATGTACACATCCTTGTTTATTGCTATGTTAGTCATGAGAAGTAAGAAATGAAAGCAATCTATAGACTTAATCACAGATGAATAAATAAAACATGTGATGCATATATAATACATATATTATAGATTTCTAGATTTTTCAGCCTTTAAAACTTATAGAATCATGAATTTGTGCTAAAACAAATGGAACTGAAAGCTATTATTTTAAGCAAAATAATCAAATTCAAAATGCAAACACAGCATGTTTTCTCTTTTATGTGATCATAGATTTTTAATAATAACCTTTGTTTTTTGTGTGGGAAATGAAGGTGGCTGTATGGGTGTATGAGTGTGTGGGTGTTCATAGAGCATGAAATTAGAAAAAGCCTCAAAAACTGGAAAGAATGGATACAATGCAAGTGACAAAGAAGCAGAAAAGGGCCACAGTAGAAGAGGCAAAGGGCAGGAGTGTGTGTCTAAGAGAATTAAGAAAAAAATACTAAATTCTAAAATGGAAGCCACATCTTTTCTATTGTCTCACAATCCCTGTTTTTAAAAGTAATTGAAAACGACATTGTCTAGATGACCATTTTCCCAAATATATATACTGAAGTCCTATTGTTGACACCTCAGAATGTGACATTTGTTGATGTGATGATAAAACCTCTACAGAAATAATGAATGAATGAAATGGTGTGGTCATTTTTAAACCAATATATCTGCTAGAATAGTGTCTAGGTACACACAGAAATATTCCTGGAATTGCTGTATCTACAGCTGTGAGAAAAATGTTGTGTGGTATGGCCCATATATTTAGCTATGGCAGCCTCAACAAACTAATATTCCCTAAATTCAGAAGTGAATCATTACCAAGAATATATAAATAGTTATCAAAACTCAGCTGGAAAAATGAATGTATGGGATAGTAGGCGAGAATGGAATAGACATTTCAATGAAGAAAACCTATGGATAAAAATTAGGATATGAAACTAGTTTAGAAATATTGGTTGTTAGGAAAACACACAAAGACCATAGTTGGGTAATGCTACACATGTGTCAGAACAGTCTCATGAGAAAAAAGTGGCCATGTAAATAATAACAAGATTCAGAGATGATAATTCATTTCCACTGCTTTGAATAGTACAAGATCCTGTACAGATTTTTTTAAACAGTAGTTGTTTGTTATAGAATTAGCTGTAAAAATTCTAGGTTACATCCTGTTTTACATGTACTTTATGCTCATTGTAACTAGTAAGATTTCAATGCACACTATCAAACCTTTAAAAAAATCAAGTACTGACAAAAATGTGTTCATATACTTTTATACAAAAATGCTTTTAAAATATGTACATTTATCTTTGTTTTTTAAAATAAAGTTGTTCAATTAAGAAAAAAGAATCAGCTGTACCACTCTTATCTGTACAACAAGGGGTTGTATTCTTTCTCTTTAAGATAGCCAGTCTGCTGTCAGGGATGCTTCCATTCCTTCCAGTTTAATTTTTTCACACATCACATTTGTCCCTGTAATTTTTTCTTGTGGTTTCCCATATAATATTTTATTAGCGATTTTATGCACTAGATGGGAAGAAAACAGCCTCCTAATATAAGTACTATGATTTGATACAACTACCAAAACTATCGGTTCATTGTGTTAAATTATATTTTCTCGTACAAAAATGATTGGTATTGAATTATGACATATATCTTTAATGGATATATGCTTGCATTACCTGCTGTGTATATGTCTGCATTATATGATGGTAATTTTAATTCAATTTTAAAAAAAATTTAGTTATATGTACATATTTGTGTTGGAAGGGGCTATACAGATGAATGCAGGTGTTCTCAAGGTCAATGAGTGCATAAGTCCCTCTGTGGGTGAAGTTGCAGAAAGACATGAACCTCATGTTAGGGTGCTGTGGGCAGAGTCCTTTGCAAGAATTGTGAATGCTCTGAAATGCTGAGCTTTGCTCCACTTACTGCATTATCTCAATAAAGTATCATACAGTCAAGTCAGGTCCCTAGGATTTTATAGTCTTACAATGTTGCTGTCTCCTTTATCCACCTAAACATCATATCATTTTCATTATACATTCGTCATTCCCATTTTATTTATCAGAAAAGTAGGTCTCTGAGAGAGGTCATGTGGCATGCAAAACCAATCCAGTTTTGCCTGTCTGAAGCTGTTTCTCAGTGCCAGTATACTTTCTATATCATGTTTACCAATTGTTTTCCTAAAAGAGGCACTTGGACAAAACATAATAAACTAGCACAGTCAAGTACCATGGTAACCCCAATTCTTTCACTGCTGACAGCTCAGATATTTTATCTATATATGCTGCAATGAGAAAATAAGACCAGGCATTATTCTCAACATAGATGAATGGAGATTATTTTTCTTGAAAAATAAAGTAACTTATCTTTTCTAGTAGAGTGTATACATGTTTCTTGTTCAGATATCAGCCTGGAAGAACTTACGATCCAGTGTAAGATTGGGAAATTTCACCATTTATATACCCAGTTCCCTGAGGCCATGTATGAATCAGAATTTGTTGCTATGGGTCACTTTCTTTGTTTGAACTGTAAATTCAAGAAACAATAAGAGAGAAGGATGCTAAGAAAGAAAAATAATTCCAAATGAATAAATATGCAAGTTGATTTGATCAGTATGGCTCCAGTCTCCTGACAGCTGATACAGAGATTAACAATTAACAAGAAAATATGCTGACCTCATTCATTATCGGGGAAATTACTGGTGAACTAACTACATGAGGTCCTTGACTCAATGTTTACAGTTTCTTTAGAATTTTATCTGTCTTTAAATTTTCCCAACTCTTGGGAATTTCATTTAACTCCTATTATACTATGCAAATAATTAAATACTATAAATGACAGAGGAAGTCCAGACACAGTGAACCACAGATGACCCTAGAGGAACCATGGAAGAAGAAAATAAAAGGCAATTATGGATAATTTATTCAACCATGTAGCAACAATCCTGCCCCCTTTCTCTTTGTCTCTCTGTTGCTCTGTCTCTCTTTGTGTCTCTGTTTCTCTGTCTCTGTCTCTCTCTCTCCTCAAATTATGTACTTCTGTGTGTTTGTATATATGTATAATATTTATAGAATTTATCGAATTGGCAGATCTAATCTAACACCATGCACAAACTGTGACCTTTAAAGGTAGTTATTTCATGTATGTAAATGTGACACTTGATGAGTTGATGTGCACTACATGCATTCAGGAGCCTACACAGTACAAAAGAGCACATTGGATTCCTTAAAGAGAAGCTCCAATTTCTTGAGAACCATTCTGTGAGCACTAGAAATGAAACTCGTGTTCTTTGTAAAGACTGAAAATTATCTTAGCTGCTAAGTTATTTCTCTAACTCCAAAACACAACTATTTTAACAAATGCTTTACTCATTAAGTTTTGTCCCAGAATGAATCACTCACTTTTGCTTATCAAAGTTCTCTTCTTTATACTTAATGCCAATGACGCAGCAATGTCCGTGCTTGCTGGGAGGAGCTAAAGATTCATCTCAACACTGACTTCGGTGAATGTACATGGCATCTGCCATCTCGTCTGGATGTGCATATCCACATACCTCCATTTACTGGTGTTACAATCTGTCACCAATAATAACATTATGAAAGTGATGAGTCGGCTTTATAATCATGAATAATGGGGCTCTTCTTAAGATGACTCCCATTCACAGTTACTTCTTGCCTTGATTTGTATCTCAATGATGTCAGGCTGCCCAAATCTCTATGAATATCCATGTCTTTGAGTGTCTTTTACATTCTCTCACCATCTTGATATTTGCTCTCCTTTGATTGCCATTCTAAATACATGTCATTGTCACCAATCAAAATTAAGTTGACCAAATTTGGAAAGTCTTCCATCAAAATCCTCTCAGAAAACACTGTTATAAACTATCATGATTTTTCTTCATTCTGGACTATGTAAGCTTCTCTTCTTCCTTTTTCAGAATGAAAACCTCATAAAGTAAATGATTTTAATTATAAAGTACATAATCCCAGGTTCCTATTATGTTACCTTATACGCATTATTAAGGAAGGTTTTAGATAACTTATCATATGACTAGCACAATCTTTAGTATGATGTAGAATGTACAGAATATTTGTCGTCAATATTGAGACATAGATAAGAAAAAAGCTAAGAAACAGACATCTCAGAATAGCTGAGAAACATCTCAGAATAGCTGAGAAACATCTCAGAATAGCTGGTATTGGGACATGTACTGGAAGTGAAGTGTGTGTGTTGAAACATCAAAGATCAGTAAATTTTCCTTAAGATCATTTAAAATATAAGAATTGTTTGCAAGACACTTAAGTATCTTCTGGAAGTTTTCTAGCACCCATAGAGAAGACCACAGACATAACATCCCTGTTTTTCAAATGTGGTTACTTTCCAAATGTAAAGAGCTATGCAACTTTCTCAAAGTTGCACACAGAGTAAAGAGTAGTCAGAGGTCAATCACAGTTCTAATTCAAAGAATATTTGTGCTTGGGAATGCTGGTTTATGAAATGTCTGAAGCCACACCTTTAAGAATGGCTATGGTTACTTTTCTAAATTATCACTTCATTCCTGGTGTGGATCATCAAAGCTCTGAAACACCCTGCATGTCATAGCATATCTATAGATATTCGATGAGATCATATTGATGTATTGTCTGTTACTTATAGAATACAGAACCAGCAAGGTAGGCAGAAAGGGAAGCTGCTTATGTGAATTCCTGGATAGGTATTTTGCTATAAGGTCCTTTGCTATAAATGCACATCTCTACTTTTAGAAATATAACATGAACATAATATATTTTCTAAACTTTAAATAATAAATTTAAAAGTCCATATGACATTTATTCATGTTGAGATGTTTAAAGAAACCATCTTATACTGACGTTATAAAATTCTCCTCTAAGGTCCAGGATTAATCTACAATATTTCACTCTGCAGGGAAGCTGTCACTACTTACCCATGCTCCACTTTCTTCTTTTTATGTTAACATTCACCTAATGCACAATTTCTCCCTCGGTCGTCAACTTCATTAAGCAGAAATTAATGTGACTGTTAGAGCAAATAGTAAATGATTTTGCTTTTCAAATTCTCATTTTATCAAAATGCCAAGAATGAAACCTTTGCGAAATAATTTAGTGTTTGAATTGATTCTTTCTGACTTTCTTTGAAGCACTGAGGTTTGGTCTCAGGTGTCATGGGACATCATACCTTGTTGTTTGCTGTTAAAATTATTTATTTATCAAATGACACTCCATCTGAAAGAACTGTTTTACATTGTGAGTTAAAATATAAGTTCAAGTGCCAATATCTTTTCTATATTCATAATAATTTACATCTGTTTTCCACAAATAACCCATGGCATAAAAGATGAAAGGACACCTTTTGTTCCAATACAGGACAAAATAATCACCAAGTTTAAAGTAAACATAATGTAGTTTTATAGAAGGCAATCTTGCTCATAGAAATTTTGTAATTTCTATAATTTCTCATTGTCATTACACACTCAGACATTGAAAAAAGTGGGAAAACATGAAGGTTGTGAGCTGAGTCAGTAGAAAAAAATCTTTGTAATGCAAATATGAACAAAAAAATTTCAGATCTAAAACTCATAATCTATAATCACAGGATGAAGTATGCATGTGGGTGACTGGGAGAGTAGGAGAGAGAATAGGGAGGAAGAGAGGGAGAAAGAGGGAGGGAGTGAGGAGGGAGGAATGGTGAGAGAGAGAGAGAGAGAGAGAGAGAGAGAGAGAGAGAGAGAGAGAGAGAGAGAGAGAGAGGAGAACAAGCTACATTATTAGCCAGAACAACTGACAAATCCACCCTTACCAAACTACTCAGTTTCCATAAACAAAGGAGAAACCAGTGAGGGAAGATATGTCATCAACTTTGAGCCTCAACACAAACATACAACTGCATACACATGTACCACTACACATATGAACAATATCACTGTACACAAGGATGCCACCTAATAATGCAACAATGATGGGATTATATTGTATTCTTTGAAGTTTATTTCATCTTATACATGAAATGCTAATCAAATGATCTAAATGTGAATTAATATGCTTTGTCCTATCCAAAAACATTCACAAACTTTAAAAACATTTTCCTAGGCTAAAGAAAAGTTACTTTATGATAAAAATTCTAAACATATTAATTGAGGAGAAAAATTATATCTCTCAATTTTATTTGAATCGCTTCATAGTATAAATGAAAGGTTTGGATTAACAACAAATATACTCTTTGCAACAAATTGATGCCATATCTCCAGATACTAACGCCTTTATTGTAAAGCAGATCATGTGCATATACTTAACTTTTGCCAACAGTAATCTTCCTAGAGTACTAATTTTTTTTTCTTTTTCTGTTTTTTGAACAATTTTATTTTTAAAAACAAGATGAATGTACAAATTTTAAGCATTTTTGCATAAAAGTATATGAATACATTTTTGTCAGTGCTTTTTTTTAAGGTTTGATAGTGTGCATTAAGATCGTACTAGTTACAATGAGCATTAACTACATGTAAAACAGGATGTAACCTGGAATTAGTCGAATTTTCTTGATGTGTAAAGATTAACCATAATGTTTTTTTTTCTTTTTTCTTTTTTTTCCTTTTCTTGAACTTCATATAGTATGTGAGTTGTTACAAGGGTGTTCAGAGCTTTCTGGGGTTGGTATTCAATTATCAGTGACTGCATTTTATGTCTGTTCTTTTGTGACTGGGTTATCTCACTCAGAAATATATTCTATAGATGCATCCATTTTCTTAGGAATTTCATAAAGTCATTGTTTCTGATAGCTGAGTAGTATTCCAATGTGTAAATGTACCACAATTTTTGTATCCATTCATCTACTGAAGGATGTATGGGTTCCTTCCAGCTTCTGGCTATTATAAATCGAGCTGCTATGAACACTGTGGTGCATGTGTCTTCGTTGTATGTTGGAGCTTCTCTGGGGTATATTTCTAGAAGTGGAATAACGGGGTCTTCAGGTAGTACTATGCCCAATTTTCTGAGGAACCACCAGACTGATTTCTAGAGTGGTTGTACCTGTTTTCAACCCCACCCACAGTGGAGAAATGTTTCTCTTTCTCCACATCCTCTCCAGCATCTGCTGTCATCTGAATTTTTGATCTTGGCCAACCTAACTGGTATGAGGTGGAATGTCAGGGTTGTTTTGATTTGCATTTCCCTGATGGCTAATGATGTTGAGCACTTCCTTAGAAGCTTCACAGCCATTTGATATTCGTCAATTGAGAACTTTTTGTTTTGCTCTGTAACCCATTTTTAATAGGGTTGTTTGATTCGCTCGTATTTAACTTCTTGAGTTCTTTGTATACCTTGGATACTAGGTCTCTATCTGATCTGGGGTTGGTAAAGATCTTTTCCCAATCTGTTGGCTGCCATTTTGTTTTCTTGACAGTGTCCTTAACCTTACAGAAATTTGCAATCTCATCAAGTCCCATTTGTCAATCTTTGACCTTAGAGCATGAGCCATTGGTGTTCTGTTCAGGAAATTTTCTCCTGTGCCTATGTGTTCTAAGGTTTTCCCTACTTTCTCATCTAATAGTTTCAGTGTAGCTGGTTTAATGTGGAGATTGTTAATCCAATTGATCTTGAGCTTTGTACAAGGAAATAAGAAAGGGTCTATTTTCATTCTTCTGCATGCTGAGTGCCAGTTGGACCAGCACCATTTGTTGAATAGGCTGTCCTTATTCCATTGAATGTTTACATCTCCTTTGTAAAAATCAGGTGACCATATATGTGAGGGCTAATTTCTGTATCTTCTATACTATTCCATTTATCCTTGTGCCTATCTCTGTGCCAGTACCATGGAATTTTTAGCACAATTGCCTTGTAATATAGCTTGAGGTCAGGGATAGTGATTCCTGTGGATGTTTTCTTGTTGTTGAGAATGGATTTCGCTATTCTAGGTCTTTTGTTATTCCAGAAGGAATTGCACATTGCTCTTTCCAACTCTATGAAGTACTGGGTTGATATTTTGTTGAGGATTGCATTGAATCTGTAATATTCTTTTGGTAAGGTAGACATTTTTACAGTGTTGATCTTTCCAATCCATGAGCATGGGAGATCCTTCCATTTTCTGAGATCTTCCTTGATTTTCTTCTTTAGAGGTTTGAAGTTCTTGTCATACAGGTCCTTCACTTGCTTAGTTATACTCTCACCAAAGTATTTCATATTTTTTGTGACTTTGTGAAGGGTACCTTTTCCCTAATTTCTTTCTCCACATGTTTGTCCTTTGAGTATAGGAAAGCTACTTATTTGTTTGAATTAATTTTATCTCCAGCCCCTTTGCTGAACTTGTTTATCAGATGGCTGTAGGAGTTCTCTTATGGAACTTTTGGGTTCACTTAAGTACACTATCATGTCATCTGCAAATAGTTATGTTTTTACTTCTTTCTTTCTAATTTGTATCCCTTTGATTTTTTTTGTTGCTGTCTAATTGCTCTGGCCAGAACTTCCAGTAGTATGTTGAATATTTAGGGAGAGAGTGGGCAGCCTTGTCGAGTCCCTGATTATAGTGGGATTGCTTCAAGTTTACCACCATAAGTTTGGTGTTGGCTGTTGGTTTGCTGTATATTGCTTTTATTATGTATAGGTATGGGCCTTGGATAGGGTACTCATTTCTATATAATTCTAGACATTGCTGACCAATTTGGAAATGGAGAAAAGTGAAAACCTTCTCCTTTCCCTCTCACAACTGTTTGATCAACTTCTCTTCCTCATTAACCACAGCAAATCAGAGAATGCCCTTTCCCTCAAAAAAGAAAGAAAGGAAGGAAGGAAGGAAGGAAGGAAGAAAGAAAGAAAGAAAGAAAGAAAGAAAGAAAGAAAGAAAGAAAGAAAGAAAGAAAGATAAATCTTGGTATTCTGTTCATCAAGTGACCTGTCTAAAAATCCACTTGACAAGCTCCACAGGTGTTTTTGCCTAATGTTGCTCTGTAAGTGCTTTTAATAGATAAGCATACACTATCTGCTCTGGCAAAGGAAAATAGAGCAGACAATCAGACAAGCATCTGCTCTAACCTGAGCTGAATTGTGAGCATAAGTCAAGGGCAAAGGAAGCACAAGTCTTTCTCAGTGCCCTCAGGTAGCAACAAACGGCCACCCTTTCCTTTATATTTATGTATTGCACACAGAGGAAGAAAACAGGGACTTCAGCCAGACAGATGAGAAAATGATTTAAAGATGCTTTCACATATAGCACAAACAGATACACTTTTCGAAGTGCTAAGAATACAAATTTGGCATTGAGGTTGAGCTTTACAAATGTTTTATGTGCTATACACCTATATAATACACCTATATTATTTCTTGGCAAAATGTATTTAATAAGCTGTACTAGAACAATTAGTATCAATGGGAAAATATCTTTTCATTCATATGAAACTTCTATTTGTAATATTTAAGAACATAAAAAATACAATAGTGAAGTCTGTACAGGAATGCCTTCAATAATATATTTTGAAGATAAATATATATCTACCTTTTATCAAAGAAAAGAGCTTTGCATTCAATCAGAAAGATATGGTTGTTGTCCCAGTTAAAGTCAAGATTAATAAAAGAAAGTTCTGAAGCATGAAAGCTATTAAACAATATCCCTATGTGTAGAGTACTGAAGAATTGTACAAGGATGTGGTTCCATTACAACAACTTATCTCTTTTCTTGTACATTCAGTAACATTTTAGTTGTTAAATTTTTTTTCAAGAAAGTTTAGAGCTTAGGATTTTATGCATTTTCATGGATGGGACTGATTTCATGTGAGTGTTGTTGTCAGTCAGTTTTTTGGACCTTTTGTGTGGTTTGTTTATACACAGTACACTTTATCTACAAATTAGTATTGAGATGGCTTTGATCCAGGCAGAACAAAGGAACAAGCAAAACAACATAACAACTGCAAAGAGTACAAAATAATGTACACCCAGAGAGCCAAAGCTAATCCCAAAATCCTTGCCTGGTTCAAGAAAAATTATCAAAATCTAGGTTTACAAAATATGAGCTAATTGCCACTAAAATAAAGGACTATGTTCCAAATATACCCTACAATAGAAGCAAGATACCAAATGTGAGTCAATAAGAAAAATATAACTCTTTTATTTACCAGTATAAGAAATGAATATTCACCAATGACAAAGCACCAAAATAAGTAAATAAAGAGGAAAAATCAATAAATATAACCAAAGATTTTTATTTGGGTATTTTTTTCAGTTTCACTCAATATCCATTTATGATCTACTGAAAATATAACCTGTATTATAGGATAACAGAAACAAGAAAGAGAAACGAATGCTACTTTCAAACTCCAAAACATCATGACCTGAAAATTCATCTGAGATCCTTGGCCTTACACCATCTGATGAAGTAGTAAGAGAAGATCATGGCTTGACCTACTAGGCTTAGAAAGGTTATTCTCCTCTAAGTAATATCAGGAATCTTTCGTAATAGAAAGAAGTATATATAAATTAAGATTAGTAATGGCTAGGGAAAATTATTCCAACATGATGGATTAAGCAAAAGCTTTATTCACACATACTAATAATGTTGTACCTTATGGAAGAAAACACGGGAGGCTTGTAACAGTTACCCCTTCCAGGCTTAATGAGGCAAGAAAACCTTGTGTGTCCTATTCACGATCATTGCCATTTAAAAAATCCTTAATGTTTTCAAGGGTAAAGTTGGAGAAAGACTATTTAGATAGTACACAATTGTAAATCTTTAACTAGAATTTTAAAACTAATATTTTGTTATCTTTCTTTGAATATTATTCTTCTATGTCCAGTTTTACCTCTCATTCCATATCTTTATTTAAAATCTGTGTCACTTCAACATTCTTGCTGATTTAAATGAAAAAAAAAAAAAAAAAAAAAACCATTGCATTGTTCCAAGGAATTGAAAGATATCTTACAGATATTTTAGTAGGCAGCTGATAAGGAATGAAGACAAGTGGATGGATGGATGAATGGATGGATGGATGGATGGATGGATGGATGGAGGAAAGTAAGGGAAGAAGAAAGGAATGAAAGAAAGACTAAAAATGTAGAAGAAAAGACAGAAAGTGAAGGAAGAAAAAAACTTTAAAACATATGTCTTTGATAAATAATTTAAAGGGAAAATACTTTGCCTCAATTTAATATGGCCCAACTAATCCTTTATGTTAACCTATTATTGAAGTTCTGAGCTTATCTGTAACTCAAAAAAATCATGATAGCTATTTGCAGAAATGCACTTGGTCACTTAATCACAAATACTGTATACATTTCTGGAGGAGAGAAACATATTTCTTTAATATTTTTTCTAGTTCAAAGAAATATTCTATTTAATTCTTTCTATGTAATGTTCTCTCCCTTGAGATAAATGGGTGTATTGATGGGATGTGGACAAAATATATAGCAGTAAATATACTGAATTTTTATAGGAATAAAGACTATTTGGAGTCTATGGGTATAATTGAGTAGTCATATAAAGAGAATTCACAGTAAATAAGAATTTCTGAACTCAAGAATATCATTTTTATTTTAAATAATGCATGACTTTTTATAGTATTGAGAATAATATCATTGTTCTCTAACCCTTAAGGGGACACAATATTAATTCCACTACCAGAGCTCAGGGTATATTGTGGAAGAGGAGGCAGAGAGAGTAAAACACCCTGGGGAGGCTATAGAATGATCTAAAGTTTGTATTCCACAAACAGCTTTTGTGGTTACCTAAAAATGGCCTACATAGAAGAAAGCCAACCAAAGTCATAGTGTATGTACTGTAGAGCGATTGGTACTATATAGTTTTTGAGGCTCAGGCAGTGGTACTTAAGAATTGATCTTTTATAGGAGATGCTGTACTGTATAGTCCCCCCCCCCACCACACACACATGTACATACACAGATGGTCAACACTAAGTGGAGTCAGTGCATTATAAAAAAATAGTACATAAAGTTGGGAAGAGATATAAAGAGATTGATGGGTGTAAATGAAGGGAAGATATTGTCATATTCCATTGTATGCATATATAAAATTACCAAAATAAAATATAAATGTTAAAGATAAATACTTTAAATTGAATTACCTAAAAATTGCTAGGTTTTACTTTAACAGAATTTATAAATATAAAAGTAGGTTGGTTAATGACTTATAGCACCCCGTTAACTTACACACACACACACACACACACACACACACACATATTCATGCATGTCTTTCATATCTTTGTGTATGTCTGTGTATATGCATAGTATCTGAAAAAATAGTAATAATGAAGACAGAGCTCTTTATGCTTAATCTATATTCACCAAGAAATCTGTTTCCATGTTATGTTCTGTCCTACATGTACTTTATGCTTAAGGTAACGAGTGGGATTTCAATGCATGCTAGCAAACCTCTAAAAGAATTAAGTACTGACAAAAATATTCCTATAGTGTTATGCCAAAGTGCCTTTAAAAAATCTGTATATGCACCCCTCTTTTTAAAAAATAAAGTTGTAAGAGAGAAAAAAAATCAACCTATCACATATTTACAGAAATACATTTTAGAGTATCTGAAACTCAATTTGTCTTTTATATGGTATATCATATTATTTACATTTACTCATGTCAGCATCCCAATATATGAAATTTGTTGCCCCCTGTGTTTGAGGTCAAAACTCACTTTCTGTAACTGAAACTATGGCATAAATATTCGTATTAGCTCTAAATTTTCAGAAACAGAAACTATGTTCACCTACCCAGAAGAGAATGGTTCCAACTTACAATTGCCTGGACCAAAGGGAGCTGAGTTCATTAACTGGCTGAGTTAATCATAGTCCACAATCAAATCAAGGAAATCAAGTGTCTCTCTTAACTTTTTGCCACTACAAGGCATGGTTTGTTCTTAGAGTGCCTTAATAATGGAGGCACATAGGTATAAGGCCCAGATACTGCTCTCTCTTTCATGTAGGGCTCTTTATTTTCTTTATTTATTAACATACATGTTCCTTTTCAGCCCACAATTAAGCTACAAGGTGAAGAAATTTAGAAAAACTCAAACAATAAATAAATTTATTTATTTTATTTATGTATTTTACATTATATATATATATATATATATATATATATATATATATATATATATATGTCTATAAATATCTGTTTCACAGAAGAAAGTCTTGACATTTCACTGAAGGAAATGAGTACTGTCTATGCATAGCTTGTAAAATTTCCATTCAGTTCAATTATTTCAGAGTCTCCCTACTTACATATTTCTTGGACTACAGATATACAGGGCTGAAAACCCTATTCTCTGTCTTTCTAATTGTTTTTATTTTATCTAGAAAGAATGGTACTTTTGAAGTTTTTTTTTTTCTATTTCAGATAAAATAATTTAGATGCTATGGAGCAAAGGTTGTTTTTATTTTTAACTCCAAATATTATCCATTTAGCTTAATTTTTATTGCTAAATTTAAGTAATTTCTTACATGGAAATAGAAGTCGCATTATTGTTTCTACAGAATTGAGTTAAAGTCTAAGGTGAACAGTGTAAAAGAAATCTAATTCATCTTTTTAATGCTAAATTCATTTTCACACACTATACAATAAAACATGATTTCACCTCTCTTAGATGCTCCCAGATCCTTGTCCAAACTCCATTCACTCCAAATTTTCTTAATAAATATAAAGCGCTAACTTAATCATACTAGCTCTTTATATTTCTGACACACGTTAAAAATGCATAAATTTAAATTTTCAAATAACCTCCACACTACTGATTTTATACTCCCAGACATAAAGAATTATATATGAAAATTGTGGTATATATACATACAATGAAATACCATAAAGCTTGTCGTAAGAAACAGAACTTTTTATTATCAGCACCACATATGAACTTGAATTTGTCACATTAAAGGACATAAACAAGACTCAGAAGGGTAAATCCTTCATGACTCTATCTAAGTCAACTAAAAATAGTGAAACTTGGATAGGAAAAAAAATAAAATAGTGGTTTCCAGGGGTAAGAAGGACGGGGACTTAGAGACCTGATTTTCAACAGCCATGTGGCTTGTGCTCTAGAAGAGAAGTTACGGAGGAGATTTTCACCGCAGGTTGACTACAGTTCACAGTGCTGCTCAGCTTTCCTTCACAAAGATGTCACATTATGCTGACTGTCCTTACCTCAGGGAAAGAAAAGGGAAAGGGAAGGATGGACAGAGAAGCAAGAAAGGAAAAGGAAGGAGGGCAAATAAGAGGAAAAAGAAAAAGAGAGGAGTGTGGGTGAGGAAAAGGTAGGAGGAAAAGCTGGTGGTCCAGAAGAATTGATTATGGAATCAGATCAGATTTCTTTAAAAGCAGTTGACAAAACAAACCTGCATTTAAAACAACTAAATACATTTTAAAAGAAAATTAAAGTGTTCTAATGTTTTTTTCTTCATGAATTAAAACAAAACTTGCTGTTTCATGATGATCCAAGAATTGATATTAAATATCGATATTTAGAAGATAATTACATCATCTCTTTCTTTTTCCTCGTTTGTGATGGAAGGAAGTTGATGCATTATTTGTTTGCTAGAATGGCACTCTTTTTGTAAGTTAACTCTTCTTCTGGCTGCGGACATAAAAGTCATTAGCTTTGTTTTACATGTACTTTCTGCTTTATGGTAACTAGTCAGATTTCAATGCATACTATCAAACCTTTAAAACATCAAGTATTGACAAAAATATATTCATATAGTTTTATTCCAAAATGCTCTTTAAAATCTGTACATGTATCTCTCTTTCTTAAAAATAAAGTTGTAAGGGGAAAAAAGTCATCAACTTTTTAATCCTGGAGAAATATTTCGGTTTCATCAGTTGTGGACAGTAGGTTCATTTAGAAGCAGTGTCAGATTCCAGCCCTAGATTCCTCAATGACTTGGTGCAGCAGTCTATGATGCCACAATGAGACACATGTGACCAGCAAACTGCCTCACAGCAGGAAAGGCTGTTTAAAACAGAGTTGTGTGTGTGTGTGTGTGTGTGTGTGTGTGTGTGTGTGTGTGTGTGTGTGTGTGTTTTAACAAGAAATATAAAACAGAGAATTTGAGAGAATTAAAATCTTAAAAGGAAAGGAGTTGCTAATGGCTTTCGCACTGTGTGCTCCTGGGTGTCTCTTATAAAACAAATCCATGCCATAGGAGTTCTTACTGTACATACTATGCAAACAATGCACAATTAACAGGTTTTTAAAATCAGATTTATTTTGAGATACTTAGTATCATTATCTTGTCTGGACTTCCTGGTGCTTTAATGTGTCAAGTGGCTTGACTTCTTTGAGTATCTGTGCAATATCCGGCTTCCCCATCATGCACTCAGGTATGACACTGAATTTTGCCTCAAGATTGGTATTTCAGTCTCTCTTAAAATAATAGCATACTGTGGCCTAAGGTGTAAGTCTCTCTCAGATTAGGCAGTATCAGAACTCTAGGGAAGGGGGTGAGCTCTCCAGTTCTGGAAACCAAGGCATCATGTGATATTTTGTTTTGACTCCACTGCAGTTAATCCAGGTTTGGTTTAAGACTCACGGAGAGCACCTTGTTCCAAACTATGGGATCCTGTTTAACAAACCTGTGACTACTCAGCACTTCTGTCTTCAAATAGATGGCCTGTCCCAGTGTTTACAGGAAAAGGACTGTGTCTGCTTTGGTCACTCTTCGAAACAGTTGCTTCCTTTAGACACAAACATTCTAAACTATCTTTCAGCAAAGAAACAAAACTTTCCAAGCTTTTAATTTTAACTCTTTTCTGGAAGTACTTTGTGAATAAAGGATGGCATTTATTTTTCTCCATCCCTTGTCAAGTTGCTTTTTAAAACCAGATGATACAATGTCAAGAGCAGAAGTTCATATCCTAAAACAAGGTCAGGATACACAATTTCTTTTAGTAATGTTCAGTGGGATCTTTAAACCCCAAGCAGTACAGCCAAGTAAACGCAAAACTGCTATTCTAAAAAGATCACAATAAAATTGTGAATATGCTAACAAATCGAGGCCCTAAATATGTTTACTCATGGATAAAAGATGGATAAAAACATCTTATGTGAGAGCCCTAATTCCTGAGGATAAAGATGTCACCTGAAATTATACTGGAAGTAGAAAAATAAAATTTAAATACATTTCCTAACCATGTTTACACTTAATTTTGGTAGGAATGTATTCAGACTCCCTTCCTCAAAGCAATAAACACAGACATGGGATATCTATGTTTAAACCACCTTAGCCTAACATAATTTGTAATGGCTATCATTAGGAGTTTATACAGAGCCCTGTTTTATGTCAGGCACGCTAAGATAATGTAGCTTGGGGTGCTCTTTGAAATGTGTACATAAACACACACTTTCCCTGTGTGTCTGCTTTGTCATTTATTCTGCTATGTAAACACTGTTATGAAATTTAGTCTAATCTTTTCTGGTTAATTCAAACATTTTCACTATGCTCAGATAAATGTAACCAAAGCCAGATGTTGGTCTCTGTGCTAAGAGAGCACACCCAATATAAACATAATTCTACTTCCTGCTTTCTCCCTTCAATCCACATACATAGTTCTCTACGGTGTTTCTTCTTTGCCATACCACGGACCTCCCACAATCCAACTCTCCTTCCCAACCATTTTCTGGGTTCGTATCTACCTTTACATTTCTGCTATGCTCCACAGCCTGTAGAATAATGTTGTAAAGGGCCCCATTCCATCATGACAGCAATCCTAAGGAATCCATCTCTTTATTATAAGCTGTCTTCTTTATGGGTCCTCAATGCAGTGGGCGCTCCTTCAGGCTTCATTGGCTGTGCAGACTCCAGCTGCCAGTTCTCTCTCGTGTGAAAAGAAACAATCTCCTTAATGGATTCTGCCAGCTCTCCATTCATTTTCTAAGACTTCATTGGAGAAAGCCCTCTTTATCCTACTGTCTCCTTGGGACCTGCCTCTTCTATTTCCTGTCAGGCCTCAGCACAGCACAGAGCTTTCGATCATGACATCTAGGCATTTTTCCCTGCGAAAGCAGACATTTCACATTTCCCGCTCATTGACTTGGTCTACAGTCCCACTCTATGTGAAGGTGTGTGAGTGTGTGTATCTGTTTCCATGTTCACTGGATTTTCATGTATTTGAATAGAGATTTCTGGGGCATATATGCACGTGTTGCAACTGCCTGCAGAAACAACAAAGATAGCGGGTCCCTCAGAGTTGGAGTTACAATCTGAGTCACCCTAGGCGTTGGCAACCAAACCTGAATCTTCAAGAGCAACACATGTTCTCATCTCTCCTCTGCCATGTTGTCAGTGTTTTCTCTTTCATAATCCTCGATTTATGATTATTGGAGTGAGCTGATTGCTTGTGCTCCTAACAAAGTAGAGCTATAATCTACTAAGAAAGTACCTTAGTCAGGGTGTCTATTCCTGAGCAAAACATCATGACCAAGAAGCAAGCTGGGGAGGAAAGTGTTTATTCAGCTCTCAGTTACACACTGTTCATCACCAAAGGAAGTCAGGACTGGAACTCAAGCAGGTCAGGAAGCAGGAGCTGATGCAGAGGCCATGGAGGGATGTCACTTACTGGCTTGCTTCCCCTGGTTTGCTCAACTTGATTTCTTATAGAACCCAGGTCTACCAGCCCAGGGATGGCTCCACCCACAATGGGTTGGGCCCTCCCCCCTTGATCACTAGTTGAGAAAGTGCCTTACAGCTGGATCTCATAAAGGCATTTCCTCAACTGAAGTTCCTTTCTCTGTGATAACTTCAGCTTGTGTCAAGTTGACAGGAAACCAGCCAGTACAGAAAGTCACACAAAATAAATGATGCTTTAGAATTTATGACTTTTTAGAACTACTTGCATTCCATGATATTTATCTGTTAAACGATATAATCATTCATGAATGTGATTTGCTGTTGTTATAAAGCCAACCACAGTTTCTTTAAAGGTGACTCGGGGAAACTGTCTTTCCTGATGAGTCAGTCTATGGTGAAATTAATTCTCTTAGGTCTTACTTTGTTAATTTAATTTATTATCTAAACTTTACATGTTAGTCAGCTGATACTGAGTGACTATGGATAAGTGAAGATAGTGAAAAGAATTTTCTCTTGATTATCTATTGACACCAATATCTTACGCTTTAATTTTAACAGAATAGCGTTCAGGAAAAAAAAAACACACACACAAAAACAAAACAAAACAAAACAAAAAAACAGTGGACTTAAAATTCCAGAATAGAAGTAACATTTCAAATAATAGAAAACCTGTTATTTCCTGCATTAAAAGAAGTTTCACCTCTAGAAGAATAAAATGGAAATTTTAATTGCTGGCATGCACAGAACACAGCTTTGATACTTATCATTTCAATTTCTGTCACCATCTTAATGTTTTCCCAGAGTAGGATTACATGACTATGTTATGTAACTGTTCTGTTCTTCTTCCAAACACTATCCATAAAATCTCTATGTGCATCTAATTCCTGAATTGTTTTAGTTCATATAGTATAACTTTTGCACAGTACATTTTAATTGGAAAGAAAGCTAGATATTTGATTTGTTTTTTTTTTCTTCTTTTCTCCCAAATGTTTTTTATTGGAAATTCTCTACATTTACATTTCAAGTGTTATCTCTTTCCCACAATCCCATCACCTTTCTACCTCCCACTACCTCCATGAAGGTGCTCCCTCTCCCAACCACCCTCTCCCACCTCAGCACCTTGGAATTCCCCTACACTGGGAAAAATGAGCCTTCTCTGGACCAAAGGCCTCTCTCCTCCCATTAATGTCAGAAAATGCTATCCTCTGCTGCATATGTACCACAGCACAGATCTTTCCATGAGAACTCATTGTTTGGTATTTTATTCCCTGGGAGCTGTGGTGGGTTTGGTTAGTTGATAATTTTGTTCTTTCCATGGAGTTGCAGACCCTTTCAGCTCCTTCAGTCCTTTCTCTAGCTCCTTCATTGGGGTCCACATGTTCAGTCTGATGGTTAGCTGCAAGCATCCTCCTCTGTATCAGTATGGCTCTGGCAAAACCTCTGAGGAGGCATCCATATCAGATTCTTGGCAGTAAGCACTACTTGGCATCAGCAATAGTGATCTAGATATCATCTAGTTTAATTCCTCAGTTTTAAAATTATAACAGGTAGGAGAAGAATTGAAAAAAATATATCAGCATGACTTACACCAGGAAGCATATTTAGTCAAGAAGAGAATTATGGCAATGAGTTTGGTTTTATTTCCATAAAAAAAACTCAGTTCTGCATTGCGATGAATGGGCTCAGTGTTCACATTGGCTTTGAGGTTTTAGTTTGTTTTTTTTTTTTTTTGTTTTTTTGTTTTGTTTTGTTTTTCCTTTTGACCATGGCAATATTTACTTGCAAATGATTCTGATGGGATACATGTTTTGTTCTGTAATCTTTATCAGAGCTACTACTTCCCACTGAACATTCCAAATATTGGCTATTTCTATATTCAGATGTGCTCACCCCAACTAGAGCAATAAGTTCTGGATGTCATCAAATGATGGGAACAGAGTTAAACATCCTGTGTTACCATGTTACAAGTTCTCATATTTTATATCATGTTTTTTCTTCCCATTGCCCTGCACTATTCAAAACATGAAATTATAGATACAGATTTAAGCACTGGAAACCTACCTATAATAAGCCAACATATGCTATAAGTAAGTATAAAACAGAGGTGCTTTAAAGGTTGGAGGACAAATACAATATTTCCATGCTAGCTTTGTCATCTCTGTGGTTGAATGTGTGACAAAACTCATTAAAGGGAGAATTGCTTTTCAATTGCTTATTTATTTATTTGTTTGTTTTTTTACTTACTTATTTTATTACTTATTTATTTACATTTTAAATGTTATACCCTTTCCTTGTTTCCCCTCTGAAAACCTGATATTCTATCCCTACTTACCAGGTTTCTACGAGGGTGCTCCCCTACCCATCCTCTTCCACGTCACCACCCTAGCATTCCTCTACACTGGGGCATCAAGCCTTCACAGGATCAAGGGCCTCCCCTTCAACTGATGCCAGATAAGGCCCCTTCAGCTCCTTCAGTCCTTCCCCTAACTCTTCCTTTGGGGACCCCATGCTCGGTCCTAGGGTTGGCTTCCAGCATCCACATCTGTATTGGTCAGGATATGGCAGAGCCTCTCAGGAGACATTCATACCAGGTTCCTGTCAGCAAGCACTTCTTGGCATCAGCAATAGCATCTGGGTTGGGTGACTGTATATTGGATGTTTAGACAGGCTCTTGATGGCCTTTCTTTCAGTCTCTGCTCCACTCTTTGTCCCTTTATTTCCTTTAGACTGGAGAAATTCTGGGTTAACATTTTAGAAGTGGATGGGTTGACTAATGGGTGGCTCCATCCCTCAAGCAGGGGCCATGCCTAAACTCTGGATGTGATTTTGACAATTTATTCCTCATTTTTGTGGAGTATTTCAGCAAACATCATTCCCATGGGCTCCTGGGAGGCTTTTGCTTTCCTGGTATCAGGGAATTTCTGGTTGCTATGTCCAGTTCCCCATTCCCCATTTCTATACACATCTGTTCAATTTCCTGACCCTCTGTATATCTCCTCTCATACTTTATTTGCACCTCTTTTTCTCCTCCCCTTCCTATCTTCTTCCCAAGTGCTTCCCACTCTCTACTTCCCTTGATTATTTTGTTACCTCTTCTAAGTAGGACTGAAGCATCCAGCTATGGTCTCTTGATCTTTGAGAAATAAGCTAAAACTATGCAGTTGAAAAGAACAGCATTTTCAACAAAGACTACTGGTTCAACAGGCAGTCAGCATGTAGAAAAGTGAAAATCAAGCCATTATTATTTCCTTGTACAAAGGTCAAGTCTAAATGGTTCAAGGACCTCCACATAAAACCAGAAATAGTGAAACTAATAGAAGAGAAAGTGGGAGAAAAACTTAAACACATGAGCACTGGGGAAAGTTTCTTCAACAGAATAACGATGGCGTATGTTCTAAAAATCAGCAACCTACAAATGGGACTTCATAAAATGGAAAAGGTTTTGTAAGGCAAAGGGCATTGTCAATAGGACAAAATAGCAACCAGGAGGTTGGGAAATGATATTTAGCAATCCTAGATCCAACAGAGGGCTAATATCCAATATATACAAGGAATTCAAGAAATTAGACTCCAGAGAATCAAATAACCCTATTAAAATTTGGGTACAATGATAAACAAAGAATTCTCAATTGAGGAATGTGAAATAGCTGATAAAAACCTAAAGATATGTTCAACATCCTTACTCATCAGGGAAATGAAAATAAAAACAACCTTGGGAGTCCACCTTACACCAGTCAAAATGGCTAAGGGCAAAAAATCAGGTGAGTAAGCAGATGCTGGTGAGAATGTGGAGAAAGAGGAACACTCCTCCATTGCTAGTGGGATTGCAAGCTGGTACAACCATTCTGGAAATTAGTCTGTCAGTTCGTCAGAAAATTGGACATAGTACTATGCAAGGAGGAAGCTATACCACTCCTGAGTATACACCCAAAGGATGCTCCAACATATAACAAGGACACATGCTCCACTATTTTTATAGCAGCCATATTAATAATAGCCAGAAGCTGGAAAGAACCCAGATGTTCCTCAACAGAGGAAAGGGTACAGAAAATGTGGTACATTTATACAAAGAAATATGGGTCAAAGCCCTGGCATTCCCCTACACTGGGAAAATGCACCATTACTGGACCAAAGGCCTCTTCTCCCATTGATACCAGACAATGCTATCCTCTGCTTCATATACAATTGAAGCCATGGGTCTCTCCATGTGTGCTCATTGTTTGGGTTTTGGTCCCTGGGAGCTCTGGTTGGTTGATAATGTTGTTCTTCCTATGGGGTTACAAACCCTTTCAGTTTATTTGGTCTTTTTTTTTTTTTTTTTAGATCTTTCATGGGGGTGGGGTGGGGGGGCAGTTCTTGTGCTCAGTCTGATGGTTAACTCTAAGCATCCTCATCTGTATTATTATGGCTCTAACAGAGCCTCTGAGGAGGCATCCATAACAGGCTCCTACCAGTGTGATGTTTTTAGCAATAGCCATCCACTCTCAGCCTTAGAGACAGCCAAGGGATACACTAATAAATCCAGAAGACAAACATGACCTTTCTCAATTGTGCTTTCTAGTTCCAAGTCCTAAGGTATAAGTACACAACATGGAGTATCTGCAGAAACCAAGAAAGTATAAAGGAACCATAGGTGTAGGTAAAGAGAGCTTGAGAGAGTAATATCAGTTTTCTGATGATATGACATAGCAAACATAAAAATTCGGAGGAGCATCCAACTGAGGAAGAGGAAAAAAGGTCAATAGAGTTGGAAAATCAGTGATGGACAAAACCATACAAAGGTTGTCTGATAAAGCTTCAAATAATCATATAATTTTATATTTGCCTAAAACTATATATATGTATGAAGTTATATTATTTAATATGTGTTTACTTATCAATTAGTGTACCTATGTAATATATAAAATTATATGCATATATTAACACATATATGTTCTAAAAAATTAAGTCAAATGGGCTGAAAATGTTTTCCTACAAGAAACACAAAAAAAAAAAGTAAAGGCAGTATCAAACACAAGAAATTTCCCATTGAATGAATGATTAAGTCACTCCATTTAAATCACAAAACAATAAAATCAAGGTAATCCTTTTTTACATACATTTTCTAAACAAATGAACCTTGCCTCTTTTGTTGCCTTTGAAATGACATCGTCAATGTCATTTAAATTTTCATATTTTCTTATCTTTATCTTAAAACTTCCTATTTTAGGTTGATTATTACATTTAGGCCAATTGTTCTCTAACCCGATACTTTCTGAAATCTGGGATTTCTATGTTGAAATTTCTGTAAATTTCTTTTTATGTTTCTCTCACTTTTTTTTTTCTTTTTGTAAACCATTCTACAAAACTACCACAACTTGTTTGGAAAAGAAAACAACTTTTTATTTTCTTCATTGACTTTCTTCCTATACAAAGGCCAATCAATTGTATTCATTTAGGTATATTTCTTAGGTTTCTTTGTCTAACCTGTTGATTATTTTTTCTCTTTTTTATCGACATTACTCTAGTTTGATCAGTTCAGCTGTATTCAAAATCTTGAACTCCAGTTCTCTGAATTTTCTTTCTATGAATGTTATTTTAGTTATACTGAGTCTTTAGTCTTCACTTACAACTGTCAACAGGAGGTTTAAAAATCCAACTGAAACTGAATATTATTTCACAAAAACTATACAGGTTCTAACTACCAATTAGACTATGCTGGAGTAGGTCCTCATGGATGCAGTCCATAACAAAATGTCTGAACCTATTTCAACATAGTTTCTTTCCTCTCTTAATCAAAAGAAAAAGGGAAAAGGAAAAGGAAATTGTATCAGATTTTCACTGTGAGAACATGATACAGTTAATGATATACAATTCCTAACTAAAATATAGTGATATTAACCACCATACAAAAAACAAACAAACAAACAAAAAAACCCATCTAAGTTTTTTTATTATCTAATCAAAAATTGCCACAAGGCTATATTCCTAGCTCTTGGATTATTAATGATTTAAGATCTGGGTTTACCACACTCTGAGAGACTGCTATACACTGTTAGTAAGTTCTAATAGACTATAAAGACAAATGGACAATTCAAATCAATTAGGTAACAAGGACTCATTACCTAAAAAGGAAACAATATAATATAATATCAAAGGATTTAAAATTCTGAAAATATGACAATCCTCTCTACTTGTGTTCTTTTGTTGCTGTGTAGCATACCTCAAAAATGAAAATATGGCTTTTGATGGAACCTTAAGTTTTTATTCTCAGTGGACAGAAATGCCTCTTCTATTTTAGTATCTCATGCTCTGATAACTCAAAGGAATGTGGTTCATTTGTCGCTGCTGGTTGTCCATATCACTTAAACACTTTCTGATGTGATGATCTGATTCTCACTTACTGGTCCTCTCTGTTTTTGTCCATAAACTTCCTTGACTCAGGATCCAGGTAGGTAGCTGATGTTGCCTCATTATCTTGGAGCTCTTTAACACTCAAGCTCTCTGTGCTGTTCTTCTGACCATGTTTCAGGTTTTTCCTATAGTGCCTCTATAAGCAAGGTGATTGATTATAACTTTTCCTGAATTACCAATACTGAAGTGGTGAAATGTTATCACTTGGAAAATAACAATGTAATTCATGTTTTGAAGAAATGAATATTAATTAAATCTATAGTGGAAAGTATTCATAGCATCTGAATAAACATAAAATGTTTGGAGCCAGTTGATATATCTCTGAAGGGAGAACGAGCAAATGAAAACTTTGTATTGTGTTTGTCTTCAGAACCTGATATGCAAAGCATTCACTTTATTATATTGGAATTTGATCTTTTCTTTCTGTACTCACAGCTGAGGAGGATAAATCTCTTTCTATGCTAAATCTTTGTCTTCCAGTGTTTTGTCTTTTGTGCACTGATGCCAATAGGCAGGAAGTTGAAACCACTCTTGTTGCTTAAAAGCATCCATCCATGACATGGACAAGGTTGTCCTTGTTAAAGTGCTTGGTTTAGAGATGCCCTGAGCTGTAACCTTCTTCCTGTTCAGTTGAATTGATTAAAACAAGTTCGATGAAAATTAAACACAAGTACGAGTTATATAATTAAAGGAATGTAAAAGAAACCCACAGCCTTTAGAATTTCAAATGTGGGAATTATCTCCCTGTGACAATCAAGGTTGATATGTCTCTAGAGAATGAATTCCTTCTGCACAATACACATTCTCCACATACACGTGTGCTTTCAAAGAGAGGAGATTGTTTGTCTCATTGGTCTTTAAAAAGAAAGGGATGAATTAACTCCTTATCTTTTTATACATTATTTTGGATGTCATTTGTAGTAACAATAAAACTAACAAGACAACATAATGTTCAGTTAAGCTTACAACAGACATTCAAATCTATTAAGATACCTTTTATTCATGTCATTTGTTTTTATACATGGTATGAGAATTTAAGAAATTATTTAAACTTGCTTCATTAAATCTTAGATAGTAGAATGCAAAAATATCAATGGTCTGGAATGCTTTGCTTGAGAGCATCTGAGTCAGTAGATGAAATTTTCTGAACTGATTGCTTTGATCTCTATCTAAACATTTAAACTTGGATTCTACTTCCTACACATGTATTCATTTTCTATGAATTCTGGTAGTACCCACAATTCTGTCATGAGAAAATCATGGCTTAAGCTATTTCTTGTTACTTAATTCTCAAGTAGTTTTACTGAGAGATGGTCTGGGTGGGACCTTCTAGTGATTTACTCCCGTAAGCTTCAGAGACCCAGACTCATTCATTCAAGGTAGACTCCAGGTTAGTCCTACCTTGCATACTGAGCCATATTGATTCATCCTCTTTCCATTAACTACTAGAAAGTTCTCAGATGAAAGCTGTTATTAATTTCACTGGGAAATAAATTCCCAAAGCCTAACAATATAATTATTAGGAAATACTTTGTATTCCAGTCTTTACTTTCTAAATACCATTCACAATATCCTCTGCTAAAATGTTAATTATTTGTTCAAACACAGATTTTGAGAAATAAAAGGAGAATAGAATGGTAAGAAACAAAACACTCATTGTTCATAAAAACATATACCACAGTACCTGTGCAATTTCCAACAGCATACAATGAAATATTCCTTCGGGATAATCCATGTAAATGGTATAGTTATGCTATTTATAAAATATTATGTAGTGTTCAAATTAGAAAATTTTGTGTTTTTTTTTTTTTATTCTTCTTTCATGGGGAAATATACTCATTTTGGTGGTTTGTTTTATAAAGGCTCCCATAGGCTCAAACATTGTATGAAAATTTGAGAAATTGTTTAAAATTGCCTCATTAAAATTTCACTACTAAAATGTAAATGTATTAATAGTCTGGGATGCTTTGTTTGAGAGTATCTGAAGCAGTACTTGAAATTTGCTTAGTTACCAGGAAGTGGCAATATTTGAAAAGGATCAAATGAATCAAAAGGTGTGGCCTTGTTGAAATAGGTTTAGCCTTGTTGGTGTATCACTGGGAGGAAGACTAAAAGTTTCAAAAGGCTGTATCAGGTCAATGTGTCTCTTTCTCTCTCTTTCTGCCTATGGATCTGCCTATGTACACCTTGGCTACTTCTGCAGTGATTGAATGTTTCCCATCATGATGATTATGAGCTAAACCTCTGAAACTGTAAATAAGCTCAAAATTAAATATTTTCTTTCTTAAAAATCTACCTTGGTCATAATGTCTCTTTACAGAAATGGAATAGGGATGAAGACAGAAATTGCTACCAGGGAGTAGCACATTGCTCTGACAGGTATGAAAATGCAGTTCGTTGGAAGAATATGGGACATTTTGGAACTTTGAACAAAATCAGAGGGACACTTTGGGTGAAGCTTCATGAGGTAGGAGCATGGAATACATTGCTGAGGGTATTTTGAACTGGAGATGCCCAGCTCAATATCTTTTTAGAGGAGAAGAATATTAGTAAGTGAATGAGTGACAATTCTTGTTGTATTTTGACAAAGAATGGGGCTCCCTTGTGTAGTAAAACTCTGACTGAGTTAACTCACTCAGAATGATATTTTCTAGTTATATCTATTTGTCTAAGAATTTCAAGAAGTCATTGTTTTTAATAGTTGACTAATATTCCATTGTGCAAATATGTCACAGTTTCTGTATCCATTCCTTGGTTGAAGGACATCTGGGTACATTGCAGCTTCTGGCTATTATAAACGAGGCTGCTATGAAAAGTTGAACACCTGTTCTAGTTAAATGTTGAAGGATTTTTTGGATATATGTCCAGGAGTGGTAGATCTGGGTGCTCTGGTAGTACTATGTCCAGTTTTGTGAGGAACTGCCAGACTGATTTCAAGAGTGGTTGTACCAGTTTGCAAACCAACCAGCAATGGAGGAGTGTTCTTCTTTCTCCATATCCTTCCTAGCACCGGCTGTCACCTGAGTTTTTGATCTTAGCCCATTCTTATTTGTGTGAGGTGGAATCTTTGGGTTGTTTTGATTTGCATTTCCTTGATAATTAAGGATACTGAACATTTTAGATGCTTCTTGGCCATTTGATATTTTCCAGTTGGGGATGTTTTGTTCAGCTCTGTACCCCATTTTCTTTTTTTTATCCTCAGTGAGGTAACCCAGTCACAAAAGAAAACACATGGTGTGCATTCACTGATAAGTGGATATTAGCCCCCAAACTCATATTACCCAGCATACAATTCACAAAGCATATGAACCTCAAGAAGAAAAAGAACAAAAATGTGGATGCTTCAGTCCTTTCTAGAAGGAGAAACAAAAATATTCACAGGAGAATATATGGAGACAATGTTTGACGCAGAGAGAGAAAGAAAGGCCATGCAGAGGTTGCGGCACTGGGGAATTCCTTCCATATACAGTCACCAAACCCAGACAATATTGCAGATGCCAAAAAGTGCTTGGTGACAGAAGCCTAATATACCTATCTCCTGAGAGGCTCTACCAGAACCTGGTAAATACAAAGGTGAATGCTAGCAGCCAACCATTGGACTGAGAACTGGTTGCCCAGTGAAGGAGTTAGAAAAAGCCTGAGGATTTGAAGGGGTTCAAAACACCTTGGGAAGAACAACAGTATCAACAAACCAACTAGATCCCTAAGAGTTCCCAGGGAATGAGCCACCAATCAATGAGTACACACAATGCCACTCATGGCTCCAGCTGCATATGTAGCAGAGAGTGGATGGCCTTGAGGGGCATCAACAGAAGGAGAGACCCTTGATCCTGTCAAGGGTCAATGCCCCAGTGTATGGGAAAACGAGGGTGAGGAGATGGGAGGGAGTGAGTGGGTGAGGAACCACCCTCATAGAAGCAGGAGGAACAATGGATGGCATAAGAATTTCTGGATGGGAAACAACTGGAAAAGGAGATAAAGTTTGAAATTTAAATATAGAAAAATATCCAATAAAAGAAAAGAAAATAGTAACAAAGAAAAGAAAAATGTCATCACACCTTTTTTCCATAATAATTTAAAAATAAAAAAAAATGGAGTTGATGTGAAAAAAAATGAAGATGATTTTAATGAGTTAAAAAAAAATCTGACAGAGGCTAAATTGAAGGATTTTGGATTAATGATGTTAGCAGAGACTATTTCAAGACAGCTTAGTAATGGACCTCTCATCTAGTTATTAGTAATCACTTTTATTCAGATAAATAATGAAAAGGGAAAACTGATCAAAGAAATGAACATGCAGTTTGAAACGAAGAGGAGAACTAGTCTTATATAGGAGTTAAGTCTGATGCACAAGGAGATAAAATATTTAAAGAAAAACTTGTTGCCAAATAAGATGAAAGCAGTGGTAATGTCAGCAAGACCTCTTTTTCCTAAGTTTCAACTTGTGAAAAACGTTAAGGTTTAAACAGTTGATAAAATCATCAAAATCACAAAGTTAATGCAAAGTACTTTAAATGGGGCCAAGTTTCAGCCCTATCCAGCAGCAGAATTTGACAGCTTCACCTGGGTCTGGCTTTAGAGTCAATGATATAAGAAAGGGAGTGTGGAATCTTCCTCCATTGCTAAAGCAAGCTGTTGATGCCTGGAGTGTGTCAGGGTTGTCACAGCATGAAGAGCCAGAAAAGCAAGGATACAGAGCTCTGGAGTGGAAGTCTGGATTTCACTGGATAAAGAATGTTGGAGATGGAAGAGCCATGAGAAGCCCTACAAGTAGCACTATAGATCATGTATGGGACCAAAGCAAGAGAGGGAAAGAAACACATTGTTGCAGTCAAAAAAGCTGAAAAGATAGAGATCTGATGAGGATTTTGACATCAGATATAGAGAATCAGAATTTGTGGTTTAACTTGTTGTTTTTGCCATCTTGCTTTGGCCCAGTGTTTCCTCCCTATGCCCCCTTTTGTTTGTTTGTTAGTTAGTTTGTTTTTTTGTTTGGGAATGGTAATATTCTATGGCACCGTCTGTCAGGATGAGTGATATATTTTTTTCCTTTTGATTTTATAGTGGTTTACAGTTAAAAAATTGTTATAAGTATCAGAAGAGACTAAGCTGTGGACTTTTGAGAAATGTGGAGACGTTGACAGATTATGAAGACATTTAAAGTTTGACTAAATGCATTATTTTTATTATTATAGTGCTACAAACCTATGGGGACTAAGGATTAGAATGAAGTGTTTTGCTTGCTGATGGCACAATAGCTTCATATATTTGAATGCTTAGCCATTATTATTTGAGAAGAATTAGGATGTATGGCCTTGTTGGACTACATGTATCCCTGTTGGAGCTCCCATTTCACTGGTTGTGAGCATGGAGTTTTCAAAAGCTTGCATGACATCAAACATGTCTCATTCTCCTCTTCTGCATCAGATGGTCTCAGTTACTGCTGCAGAAACTAGTTGAATACCACCATGCACTCTTTGATGATGATAATTCCTAGTCATATAAGACTGTAAGCTAGTCCCCAATTAAATGGTTTCTTGTCTAAAAGTTGCATTGGTCATGGTGTCTCTTCACAGAGGCAGAATAGTGACTAAGCTACAGACAGTCGTGTCTGTAGCTCTGTTTTTGTGAATTTCTTCCTAAGAAAAATATCTTTAGCACCATGATTCAAACAGAAGTACATTTCTATTGACTTCACATTTGTATGAGTCAATTTATGTTTACAATGAGTATGCTCATACCTTCACAGAGACCAATCACATAGTAGTGTTTTATAAAAGAGAAACAGTTCCTTTTATCAATAACAGGCTCCTCTTAAGTGAAAGAGGGGCAGGTGTGAGTTTCATCCTTTTCTTTTTATCACCTCTCTTGTTTTACAATGAACAAATCAATTCTCTATTCAGTTTTTTTCTGCATATTGTTGACAAATGCTTGGTAAAATATTTGCTGAAAAGCAAACAAAACATACATATGCACCGCTTGTCATTTGCTGAGTTTAAACATCCTAGAGAGCTTTGCTTTTCTATTCTCTAAATAATGCTATTGTATTTTAAGCATAGTCAGTTCAATAAAACAAGATTATCCCATTTAATAAATTCTTTTGCTTTCTTCACTGTGTAATTTCTTTTTCTTTAGACAAATAATACACAGTTGGCTGTGTTTCTCTTTGGGCTGGGACTTTCCAATTAAAATCATTTCTTGGCCAGCATACTAACAGACCCATACTGAGAACTCAGTTTAAATATAGTCTAGATAACTTTTGTTTAAGTGTTTATTCTTTTTAAAATGATCTTACCATGGTAAATTATAATAAATACTCTGGTATCCGTTCTCTAATCCATACATTGTATTGTATTCCTTATGAGAGTAATGTACGTAGGAAATAAACTATCCTTACATATCTTGTATTTGTATGTATGTTTGCCTGTGTATTCATATGCATGCATATGTGTATGCACATATTTATGTGATGTATTCATAGGTTCATGTGTGCCTGCAGACAAAAAATTAAAGAACTTATCTTCAATGTCCTTCACTTTCACTTTTTGTCTTAGTCCATTGAGACTGAGTATCTCACTGATGTTGGCCACATTTTACAACTAGGCTAATGTGCAGCAAGTTCTAAGGATCCTCTTGTCTCCATTTTCTCTAGGACTAAGCAGTAAATTAGAAATGTAGCAGTTCTTTTCCAGTTTCTCAGACAAAACAGTAAGCAAACAATATAAAATATAATCTATAATTTTCTTCCCATTTTTGTATTAGTCAGGATTTTTGAGAGTGACTTATAGGCTGTAGTTGACCATTGCCTATCTCCTACCCTGATTCTGGTAGTTGTTTAGTATAGGAGGCTGGATGTCTTAAATTGTCCTCAGTCAACTTGGTCATTTCAGAGAATTAATTTTTAACACCAGTAAAGAAGCACCAACCTCATCAGAAGGATAGATGAACTTGCTTGTGAGAATGACTGGGAGCAGATAAAATGTTAACACTTGTTTTTCTCCTCTCTTCCCTGGCATTCTATGTAGGCCTCCACCAGAAGATGTGGCCCAGACTTAGAACAGGTCTTCTCACCATAAGTGATCCAGTCAAGAACATTCTTCCGAGATATTCCCAGATACTTGGGTTTAAATGGATACCAGTTGTAAGTCAAGTTGATAACCAATATTAGACATCACACCTCTTAAAAATACCTAGCAGTATTTTATATCATTATATATAAGCCTCCACAACAAAATAAATACCATCTATGTTTTTTAATGTTCTCCAAAATTTATGTATCTATGATCCTCTTGTGTGTAAACTCATGTGCCTTCTGTCTGGAGAACTCAGAGATTCATCTTCATCAATTACAGACATGATAGTCATTCAGTATGAAATATGATTCCACCAAGGAAGAGAACCAAGGGAACATGTCTATGTTTACTGACTTTTATTATGAGTTAGAGATTTTACAACTCAAAGACAGTCAGGAGCACCCTTGCAGAGGAAAATAGCTGGCCCTCAGTTCAGGAAGTCAGAAGCCATTACGAATCTATTTAAATGATGAAAGTCTGGAAGCTTCACTGAAAATCTATGGTATTGAGAAATTACTGAAAATCAAAAAAAAAAAAAAAAAATTAACATCATTGGGTGGGGGTGGTAACACACCTCCATCAGACATTAAGAGGCTTACAAGAAAGTCATTATTTCCTTCTTTCAGCAAACTATATTTATTCTGTTGCTAGCCAGTTGGGAGTTGTCAACTGCACTGAAGAAGGTAGTCCTCATCTCAGCCATTGATGTCCTATGTGTCAGTCTTCTCTGAAGAACCTCAGCCATTGTCCTCTGTATCAGTCCTCTCTTACGTGTTCCTAAGACACATTGGTACATTTAAATGAATCTAAATTTTGTTTAAACTAGTCAAGTTGAATCTAAAACACACAATTACACATTCCATACAAGTGTCATGCTTCAAGTATAGAATTAAAACTTCTTCCTTTCATTTGAAGTTAGTGTCAATCAGTGCTTCTCCCTAAATCCATTAAAGTCAATAAGTTTATCTTCCTTCCTTCTTTATCAAATACTTTTGATGTTATTGGACTATAATTCTGGTAGTTATGTATAGAAAATAAATTCATTTTCTTTCTTTTGGTCCCTAGTACTTGGATCCAGTATCTTATCAATCAATATATATTAAAACAAATCAAATGTGTTGTGTAATTAATGTAGAAGAACAGTCAAAATAGCTGCGAGAACAACCAAGGAAACCATAAATATTTGAATAGTTCATATGTCTATGGTATGTGCCAACCACTTAAGCCTTAGGCCCATTAGAAATTATAGAGCAATTCTGAACAAAACAAACATCCAGGAATTTAAGTAGATTCTTGGAAATGCACCTGATTCCATCATAAAAATGGTTCTTTGTAAAAGAACTAGACCTCTTTGAAAACAAGAAAAATAGAAATTTAAATAAGTTGAATGGCCTTTATTTAGATCTGCCTTCATTCAGAAATGTAATATATATATATATATATATATATATATATATATATATATATATATATATATATATATATATATATATTTGTCATAGAGTTTGGTCTCTATTTTTAAATGTATCTCATTGAATGGTATAGATCTAGAAGTTTTTCTTATACTTTTGTTCATAATACTCCACAGGGACAAACACACATAGTTTAGCGTTATTAAGTTTGGATAGCAGACACAAGGTTGTGTTTCATCTCTAGTGCTATAAAACAATAATTAAAAACAAATTAAGAATATTTGCACTGAAGAGCAAAACATTTCTTTAAAGAATATTAGTAACAATTAGGAAATAGAATCTCTGGGAATATTTAACAATTAGAATTAATAATAAAATCACACTAAAATGGACAGGTCCAGGAGAACTCAACTCTACAGCTAATATTTAGGCAAACATGTAGTTTGTTTTCTTGTCTTACTTTTCTCAGATCAAGTATCACATTATCCAATATTTTTCAAACTAGAGTGTAGTTGAACAGTCTTGTTCGGTTTTTTCTGGAAGAGAGTTATGTGGTCCAACAATTTTGAGAAGACATGCATAATTTTCCTCATGCTTGCAAATATAAAATTCCAGTATATTCTCAAAAATCATGAAATAAATTGTTAGACTGACATGAAACATTAAGGTAACTTGGCTACAGTATTCTCTTTTGTTTTTTGAAATTACTCTTTAAATTTTTCATAGATGTGCATAACGAATGTTAACCTGAACTTCCTCCCACTCTCTCACTCCACTTCTGGAACCTACCCTCAATATATCTCCTTTCCAGATTCATGTCTTCTTTTTATGTTTTTGTTTTATTTTGAAAACTTCATAAAAGACTAGTATATTATTTCTTCCATTCCCCCACCCAATTTATCCCCATGCCAAATACTATATTCCGTCATTAATTACTATTGTTACACGATTTATATATATGTAATTATACACATTTTTAAGAAATGAAGTATAAAATTTTAAAGAAATAAATTATACACAAATTATATAAACATATATACTTGTGTGTTTGTATGTGTATGTCTGAACATGTGTATGTATGTACAAGTGTGTATATAAACATATTCCTATGTACATATACATGCATATATTTAGAATTTTTCATGTGTACACATATATACAGTAAAAACCATTTGAGATTGGTACTTTCTTATTTGTGATGTAGTAAAAACATCAAAGGGATAGATCTTTGTTATCTTTGATATGTCAAAATCACTATCAGTTGAGATTTTGTTGGCCATAGCCTCTTTTCATAATACTATTCTTAATAAATCAATTAGGGCTACCTCATGAAATGATTTATGGATAGTTCATTATAGACTTCTAAATGCACATATAATGCACTAGTTTTACTTAGAAGTACATAGATCCACATAGTTTTAAGCTACTTCTCTATGTAAAATGAATTGAAGTTACTCTATATTATCTCTTCTGCTGCACTCTATATATAGAAAATCCAGGTAGACTTGGCAGAAACCTATTCCTGAATGGAGCTAGAGTTTCAAATGGACAAACACCAAAAACTGATTTCTTAAGGACATGTATCAACTGATTTAGCCCATGGTGGGGATGAGACAAATTCAAAGTTAGATTCTGCACATGGTATGCACTCATAGATCTGTGGTTTTGTATTTTTAGAAAATATTTTTTTTTTGTTTTCTTTATTTCTTGGACTTCATACAGTCTGTGAGTTGTTTCTGGGGGAGTGCAAGCCTCTGGGGTAAGCATCCCACTATCAGTGACTGCATATTATGTCTGTTCTTTTGTGACTGGGTTATCTCACTCAGGATGATCTTCTCTAGATGCAGCCATTTTCTTAAGAATTTGGTTAAGTCATTGTTTCTGGTGGCTGAGTAGTATTCCATTGTGTATATGTACCACAATTTTTGTATCCATTCGTCTTCTGAAGGACATCTGGGTTCCTTCCAGCTTCTGGCTATTATAAATAGAGCCGCTATGAACATTGTGGTGCATATATCTTTGTTGTGTATTAAAGTGTCTCTGGGGTATATGCCCAGAAGTGGAATAGCTGGGTCTTCAGGTAGTACTATATCCAATTTTCTGAGGTATCGCCAGACAGATTTCCAGAGTGGTTGTATTAGCTTGCAACCCCACCAACAGTGGAGAAGTGTTCCTATTTCTCCGCAGCCTCGCCAGCATCTGCTGTCATCTGAGTTTTGGATCTTGGCCAATCTGACTGGTGTGAGGTGGAATCTTAGGGTTGTTTTGATTTGCATTTCCCTGATGGCTAAGGATGTCGAGCACTTCCTCAGATGTTTTTCGGCCATTCGGTGTTCCTCAACTGAAAATGATTTGTTTAGCTCTGTACCCCATTTTTTAATAGGGTTATTTGATTCTCTAGTGTCTAGCTTTTTGAGTTCCTTGTACACCTTGGATATTAGGCCTCTATCTGATGTGGTGTTGGTAAAGATCTTTTCCCATTCTGTTGGTTGCCGTTTTGTTTTCTTGACGATGTCCTTAGCCTTACAGAAACTTTGCAATCTCATTAAGTCCCATTTGTTAATCTTTGACCTTAGAGCTTGAGCCATTGGTGTTTTGTTCAGGAAATTTTCTCCTGTGCCTATGTGTTCTAAGGTTTTCCCTACTTTCTCATCTAATAGTTCCAGTGTATCTGGTTTAATGTGGAGATCTTTAATCCACTTACACTTGAGCTTTGTACAAGGAGATAAGACTGTATGAAGTCCAAGAAATAAAGAAAACAAAAAATATACATATATTCACAAAACAAGAAGACTTTGACTATTCCCATGTTGCGTTTTGTTTTGCATGTACTTTACGCTTAATGCAACTAGTACGTTTTCAATGCATACTGTCAAGCCCTTGAAAAAAATCAAGTACTGACTAAAAAACATATTCACATGATTTTATGTAAAATTTATTTTAATGTCTGAAAAAACAGTATTGACAAAAATTTATAATTTTAAGCAAAAATGTTTAAAATCTTTACATTTATCTTTGTTTCGCAAAATAAAGTCGTTTAAAAAGAAATAAATAAATAAATTTTTAACCTACTTATAAACTTGGTAAAACTGCACAGTTAGAAAAAGAAAATTTCTTTCAACTTCAATTATGGCTTTGAGATGTACTAGTTTTCTAACTTCAAACTCATGATCCTATTATATTTAAATTCTAAATATTATTTCCTCTCTCCCCTCTAAGCCATCATTTATCATGATGTAAAAACAGCCTTTTTACATTTTTATCACTTCCCAAGTCTCCATCCACAGACCCTTTGCTGTTCACATGGCCAGGCACTCATCTTTCCATGTGTTTATTCCCAGGATGCCCTCTACCTAAACTTCTCTTTCCTCTTACATTTAGAGAGATCACTACTCAAAGTTCTTCTGTATCAAATGTCCTGTTACTGAGACTTTGCTGAGGAGTTACAGAAATTAAATTAATTAGGCTTTAGCACATCCTGCTATTCTGTACCTTGCCTTACTTTTCATAACAGCAGTTATCAATTCAGTAAACATTAAATATTTACCTGCTTACTTGTTCTTGTTTATCTCACTTGCTTAGCACCTGCAGTGTGAGCTCCACACTAGGGATATTTCATTACTGTTGTCAGAGCCATGGCCATGCTCATGCCTGGTATGCAGTAGGTACTCATTGTATATTTGCTGAATAAATGAAATACTGAGTGTTGGACATGCATAAAACATAAGATGAAGCATTAAAGAGCTATGTTATGAGAAAGATATAGGTTTATTGATCTTTGTAATAATGCTTCACTGGCTAATAGCATGAGAAATACATCACAGACAGCATTGAATTCCTCATGAAAGACTGGTAGGGTATCTATATGTTGAGCTATTTGAGAATGTAAAACACAGAATAAACAAAGATCCAGGGCTGGTTGTATTGAGGGAAAATATTTCTATCTAAACCAAGAAGTAATATGGTCCTACTTGATAAGGAGATAGAATTTATTGGGAGAAAAAAAAGGCCTCATATCTTTTAAGTAATTATTTACAAATCTTCTATTTCTAGTTTTACATTCAAAAGCAGGCTTTCCTTGTGTTTCTCAAATGTATCATTTCAGAAGCTCTTTGCAGGTTTATTAATCTTAGCCTAATTGAACTTTTATGGGTATCAGTTTTCATATGAAAAATTGTGTATATAAATATGTATGTTTTATTCCCTGTTCTATATTAAGAGTTTCCAATAGTAAATATTGCCTTATTGATAGTTTTTCTTAAGGTCAATGTTTTTACCTGGAATGGATCTAATGAATACTTGCCACACAAACACAGGCAAAAAGGGTATTGAGAATACTGAAAGTGTTCTTGGACATTGTTGAGGCCAACAAGTGCTTGCTGACAGGAGCCTGGTATGGAGGTCTCCTGAGAGGTTCTGACAAATACAGAGGCAGATGCTCACAGCCATCCATTGCACTCAGAACAGGGTTCCTAATGAAGAAATTAAAGGACAGAAGGAGCTGAAGGGATTTTCAACCCCATAGGAAGAACAACAATATCAACCAGCCAGATACGCTAGAGCTCCCAGGGCCTAAATCACCAACCAAAGAGTACACATGAAGGGACCCATGGCTCCAGCTGTATATAAAGCAGAGAACGGTATTGTCTGGCATGAATAGGAGGAGAAGCCCTTGATCCTTTGAAGTCTCATTTCTCCAGTGTAGAGGAATTTTAGAGTGGTGATGTGGGAGGGAGTCTGGAGGAGGGGGAGTGGGGATGGGAGTGGGAGAGAAGAAAACCTGGAAAGGGGATAACATTTGAAATGTAAATATATAAAATATCCAATTAAATGCAAAACAATGCTTTGGGATTCTTTCATGTTGCTTAGAATTTCCAAACAAAAAAATGAAACCCAAATAAAATGTTAAAACTTGAAAATCACAGGCCAATTTATAATTTAGAAAGACTAATACTAGACTTTATTACAGCATAGAGATTTCAGGGCACCCAAGCAATATGGGAGACAAATTCAATAGACATCTCTACCTAGTTAAGGGGTAATGAGTATATCAAGTAAAAGGGAAGAAATGAAGACAAAGACAGGAGATCAAAGGCAGGCGATGATCTAGTTGGAGGCTGTAATCTTAGCAACTCGTCTGCTTAGAGGTTGTCACAGTGTCAAGGTGTAAGAGAATTAGGATGATGGTGCCGTGGCCAGAAAGAAGAGAGTATGAGTTATATATTACAACAAACTTTGATGTTCAATCACATGAGCTGACACGGCTTTTTTGATCAGGGTGAAGCTATTAAAATGAAAACTAAAGCATGTTTACATATACGAAATTGGTTCATGCTAGACATAGAAATTTTAGCTCTGCCTGTAAATTATTAGTGGTTTAAAGGTTTGTTGATTATCCAATTTGTGATAGAGTGGAGTGTTAAATAAAAAATTACAGTGAACTTCTGAATTAGGATAGATATGATGGGCTAGCAGAGATGACTAATGGCAATATAAGTAGAAACAGGAAAATTACTCAGGAGAATATGAGAGTGAAAAATTAGCAGAATCTGGGTTAGTGAACATGAACATATAATAAAAAATCACTCTTGAAAGAATTTAATGGTTTCATAGTTGAAGACAATTCTTCAATGTTTAAATTTCAGGCTTTTTTGCTACTGTGTATAACTTAACAGTTGGTGTGTCTGTCATTGTTTAAGTTTTTGCCCCATCCTCGAATTAAAATGTTGACCACACAGTTTGTCTGTCTCTGGAAACTTGTATCTACTAAACAGACATGTAAGTAAGAGAATCTAAAGATGGATTGTTCAAGATAGTACAAAGTTCCCTTTATATTTTCTCATGAATGTGAGTGGGTAGTACAAGGTTCTATGCCTGCAAGATAGAAAGTTTACAAAGGAACCTGTAGTATGAGAATCTGAGTTCTCTGCTCATAACATGCAGAGGTGTGTGAGAATATTTGTAGAAAAGTGTGACAAGGTTTTGCTTTGATACATTGTTTTCCTGAGAGGGACATTACTGCAAACAATATTTCAGGTTCAGACCTTAGAATATTTTGTATGCAGCTTCAGCATATTGTGTAAATAAAACATGGCTGACTGTGGAATAATATGGAGCCAGATCAAAAAGGAAGAAATCTATCCGAAAATGCCAAATATCCTAAAGAGTTGCAATGGTTTGCTTCATTTGGAGAGTGGAACTTAGAAGAGTAAGATGATTTCATCTTGGCTTTAGAACAGTCTCTAGTCTCACTATATTTGATGAATGACACTATTGGAGACACCAGGGAGATTATGACACGATGCAGAAGGATACTTCAATAAATCAGGATCTGCAAATCATGACCATGGGAATCTCAATATTTTCTTCAATGAATGGAGACTTGGAGTTTAAATGTGGGGTGAGCTGCAAGTTTGGTAACAGGTAGTTTTAAAAGATGCACTCTGATTAAAGCCATTTTTTCTCCTTTATACAGTAGTGCCTTCCATATCCCCACCCTTATTAAAGTTCTCTTTTCCTGTTCACTTAATAGAACTTGTGTCCCAATATTTTGGTTTTTGTACCTCTCTGTGGTCCTACTCTATTTTCTTGTATTCTATGGTTACTCCTGTTTACACATATCTGAATGTAGCTCTTATTTGCCAGATGTAATTGTCTCTCTGAGATTCACTGCTAAATCAGCTCACTCATTCTAGATCTTTGTGAACTCTGGCTAGCTGGTTCAAACCTTCTGTCCTGGCTCAAAGTCCTCTTCAAAATGACTGATTCAAGCTTGCTTCCCTTGGCTTCTCAACAAGAGGGATTAAAAGCGTATGCTATATATCTGCATTCCAGTATATTAAACAGATCTAGGTCCTTACATGCGATTTCTTGTCAAAGCAACCTGTTGCTAGGTTGAAATCACTATATGTCTATTAGCATGCAGGTCACAACACTTCACACACCTGAATAATGACAGGAAGTTTCGTGAATTTTCAAGGCTGATGATTTTTACAATTAAATTCTAACAGTTCAGTGTTTCAAAATCATATTATTTGAATACCTACATGGATTCTGTGCATGTAAAGTTAAACACTATATTCATTTTTCTCTAATACACACACACACACACACACACACACACACACATATATGTATATATAGGGTTAGAATATATAAATTCTCTTGTTCTTTAAAAGTAGCCTTTTAAAATATTATTGATTTGTATAATTTATACCTTCAAATACATCACTTTGAGTAGATGAACAAAATCTTTTATTAAAACATCTCTTACTTACCAAATTATATATGTTTAATCAGACTCTTCTGTGACTTTTAAAGTCCAGAACAATAATTTTTCTCTGTAACTAGTCTAACAGAATGGATGGTGATTGTACTGTCATGAAAATATTCTTTACGGAATGAGACATACAGTATTCTACGTGCAACTTTAGAATGCTGAAGAAGGATTGGATCACATCAGTAGAGCTGCCTTATGAAAATTCTTCAGAATGTGCCTGAACTTTTATTTGAAAAATTAATCACACTTCCAGTGATAACAATATATTTTCTTTGTGATGTTAACTTTCACATTCAAGTAAAGGAAGCAATGAAAAATGTTTTGTAATCTTAGAGAGTTAATATTTTCTTAAGAACCACTACATTTGTTTCATTTTTTTTGTTGCTTTTGATTCTCAGTTGCAATCACATTAAACAATTATGCCATGATGTATGTTCTCAGTCAACAGTCTATAGAGTCATCTGAGTGCAATGGGATTCATAGACATATCTCTTTCTGCATTCTGTTTGCATGTTGCAGTTAACACTTTATTGTCTACCAGTAACAGCTTTATTCTTAGTCAGACTTACCCTTGAAATTCCTTACTTCCACGTAAAGGAGGTGCATTTAAGAAGATATTGATGCTACTTGATATTACATACAAATTAATGAATTTGCCTCCTCACTATTGTGACATGAAATCTCAAAATCGCAAGTGACAGTGTTTAGCTTAAAATTATTATCATATAGTAGATCACCTTTTATTGGCCAATTAATTTTTAGCATTTTAACGAACTGGCCTAATGGTAGCTAGTGTTTCATGTGCAAGAGATAAATTAAGACATGCTTCTTTTATAGAAGAAGAAATACCATCAAAGACGTCTAATTTTTTAACCTGATACTATATTTTCAGATTATTCCTTAAATCAGAGATGATAAAACTACTAAAGCATAAGCAAATAAAAATACATGTCATGGGCTGGAGAGATGGCTCGGTGGTTAAGAACACCGGCTGCTCTTTCAGAGGTCCTGAGTTCAATTCCCAGCACCTACATGATGGCTCAAAACCAACTGTAATGGTATCTGATACCCTCTTCTGGTGTGTCTGAAGACAGCAACAGTGTACTCATATGCAAAAATAAATAATGTTTAAAAAAATACATGTCATAACAATTTACTTTAGGCAACAAATAAATATATTTAGCTTTATATTAATTAGAAAGGGAAAGGTCACTTTGTGCTGTTCAGAGAACATGTATAAGAACTGTAGAAAACAAGTCACCAGGAATGTGCACTAACCTCCTTTCTCCCCCAGTAAGTGAGTCTGAACACTGATTATGGATTGTATTGATCATGTATTAAAATGACAAATGATCTTCACATTAGCTTGCACATAGTCTTCTTAACTAAACCCATTGTAACGTGTCAGATGCAAACCAAGAATTGAACTAGACATTGATGGACAAGATCTTCCACTGACTACTGCAAACATGTAGATTCTCTCTGATTAAACTCATACTCCTGACTTTAATGAGCTGTTATTGATTGGACATTGGCTGCTACAATGTATTATTACATTTCTGCTCACAGTGATAAAGTTAGAAGCAAAGAGCATTGTTATGATTAAACCTTTCTTTCAAACTTGAAGCTTACCAAAAGATATGCTAATAATAGTTTGCATTGCATTTACCACCATTTTTATATGGTCCCTGATTGTATATCTCATATTTAGTACATGTTAACTCCAATTTTCTGTGCATAGCTAGACAGATGAGGGCATAAACCATGGCCTGAACTGTATGAATATATAATGAACAGTTCTTGTTAAAAAAGAAGATTCCATATGCTACTAAAGAGCCACAGAAGGCTACGTATATACTGTATCCTGGGCATATGCCCAAAAGTAGCACCAACATCTAACAAGGACAGGTGCTCAACCATGTTCATAACAGCCTTATTTATAATTGCCAGAAGCTGGAGAGAACCCAGATGTCCTTCAACAAAGGAAATTGTGGTACATATATATATAGTGGATTGCTACATAGCTATTAAAAATGATTACATAAAGTTCCTAGCCAAAGGGATGGAACTTGAGGTTGTCATCCTGAGTGAGGTAACCCAGTCACAAAAGAGTACTCATGAAATGTACTCCTTTATTGGAAAATGCTGGTCCAAAAAGCTCGGAATACCCAAGAAACCATCCACAGAAATTATGAAGCTCAAAAGAAGGAAGGCCGGAATGTGGATGCCTCAGTCCTTCTTAGAATGAAGACTAAAACACTCATGGGAGGAAACAAATGGTCAAATAGAGGAGCAGGGATTGAAGAAAAGGTCTACAGAGACTGCCTCACTTTGTGAATCACCCCATATACAGCTACCAAACCCAAGCACTATTGTTGATGCCAAGAAGTGTTTACTGGAAGGAACCAGATATGAATGATTCCTTAAAGGATATTTGCAGCTAACCATTGGACTCAACATGGGACCCAAATGAAAGAGCTAGAGAAAGGACTGATGGAGCTGAAAGGTTTGCAACCTCTCAGGAGAAGAACAACATCATCAACCAGCCAAGGTACTAAGGTGGATAGGGTGGTTGGAAGAGAGAGCACTTTCATGGAAGCAAGTTTAGGCTGAAAAGAGAGGGGAGTGGGGGTAAATGGGTGTAACATTTGAAATGTAAATACAGAAAATATCTAATAAAATTGGAAAAAAGGTTGTGCTACATGTCAGTTTTCCTTTAAGTGTAGTTCACAGAACACAAAGAGAGAAAGAGAGAGAGAAAGAGAGAGAGAGACAGAGACAGAGACAGAGAGACATAGAGATAGAGACAGAGATAGAGAATAAAAGAAAGATAAAGTACTTATGCTAGGTTGATACGCATAAAATACAGACTCGGGACTTATGCTCAGTTGATATATACATAAATACATATAATACACAAACTTTACTTTCTCTAAGTTGATATACAAAAAAACACATGTTCAATACTAATGCTAGTTTGATATACATAAAACATACTTCATAATTTTAGATTGAAATGCATAGACAATTTATCCATTCCTTGTTCCAGGTTAGTATGTGTTAATAATAATAATAGTAATAATGATGATAATAAATAGTCACCAAGAACCATTGTCAAATGAAAGGAAAAAAACCCTGGAATCTGCCATTAAGTAAAGATGATTTTTAATTCCCAAGAAATCTTTAAATGTGCAATGCTTACATTTTTCTTAATTATAAATAGCTCAGGTTATATAGAATTAGTTAAATTTGGTTTTAATTTTTGATGGAAATGCATTTTCTATGTATCAATGCATGGATCAATATTATACTATTTAAAACACTTATTACATTATATTTCTTTTAATTTTGGAGTAGACACCTAAATATATCCTGGCTAATTAAGTAAGCAGGTGGATTAATGAATGAATAAATGCTGTTAAATCAATGGCAAACTTCAATTCTAATGAAATAACATATAATAACTTAATCTTGAGGATACCCTTCTCTTTGCTTTAATCCTTCCATTTCATCTTTACATTTCAGCATTAAATAAAGACCTGCTCTGGTTCTGTCAGATTTCAAAGGGACAAAACCCCAACATACCTGCTTTGTGCTAGTTAGGTGAATCTAAGCATAAAAGAGCATATCACTCATAACCACAGGGCAATTACTTAAATACATGATACATACATAAGATGCATTATATCACATATAATATATATTACATCTCAAACTTCAAAATATTCATATGGAGATAAATTAGGTATATCATGACATAGTAGTAGCCACTTAAATGTTATTATATGTATAAAGCATTTACCAGTTGTCACTTCTGAAAATATCTATCACACAGCAATATATGCTATTTGTGTTTTAGAGATTTTATAAAATTATGGGCTATATTTGTTCATCTATTTATTGATATTTTCATGTATGTATAAGTATATTTTGATAATCTATCTCCTTGCCCAAACCCCCACCCAAACTTTTCCTAAACATGCTTATATGTTCCCCTCCCTTCCCTCCTCCCCTTCTTTTCTGCACTTTCTGTAAATCCAGTTGGTGCTGGGAACATTAACATGGGTGCAGTGGAGCCCCTGGAGCATGAGCATCCTAACAGAGACCAGACTCCAACAGCAAACTATCTGGGACTCGGCAGCTCTCAGCTGCCAATTGCTCTCAGGCAGATTTGGAGGCTCAAGAGTCCCTTGTCCACTCATGCTGGAATGTCAATCGACTTTACCCTGTGTGGGTTCTCTGCAGGCAACCACAGCTACTGTGAGTTCATATGGCTTCATTTTCAATTTTTAATGAAGCAAATCAAGATACCATTTAGATGTGACTATAAAGTAAAGCATCCTAGACAAAGAGGAGTTGGTTATCCTGATAGGCTTTTAGCTGATGTTTTTTTTTTTTAAGTAGATGGATATTGACGTTATTATTAGCATGCTTTTGTCAACCAATTCACAAGTTTTGCAATAGCATCTTTCAGTTATATGTATACACAATTTTAGTTTAAGGTAAATATGTGAAATTAAAGTGGGACGCTTCTACCATTCTTCGACCCATGAGTTTAATTACAAGTTCATTACAGTGCAAGAATCATATTCAAAAACTCTAGTTCACCTTCAGAGTTATGGGATGCACAGGGAAAAACATGGAGAAAAAGTCCAGATTCTATGCGCACTAAAGTCAATGGGAAGTTTACAGCAGAGTCTTTGAAACAAAATTCTTCTCTGCTTATGGAAGAGGCTGTTTCATTGAGATATGCAATTTCATAGTAGCCACAAGTATTGAGCTTGGACTGAATATTTTTGTAGTTTTGTAAAGAGCTGCATAGGTAGATTAAAGCAGAGTAGCTTTCCACAGTTTGCAAATCTTTAAAAGACTTTTTAAGCAATTATGTACCTGTCTATGAATGCATTACGGGTCATTGTCATTCCTATTACTTGATCTCATCTCCTTCCCTCTGGTAGAAACTTTTCATCTTCTCAATAACCCCTGATTGTGTTTGGTGTGTGTGTGTGTGTGTGTGTGTGTGTGTGTTATTTTCAATTATGATTGCTTTCACAAACAGGATTGGGGTAATTTACTAGAACATTAGCAATGTTTCAATGGTCCCGCTATTGAAAAAGTAACATTCCCTCTCCTAGCAACTATTAACTCCTATCATCCTTCAAAGAGTGTGAGGCCTAGTGAACCATTTTTCCCCTATCGATGTAATACCAGCTGAAGTGTTGTCAGGGCATGTCATGAAGCCATTATTTCATAGTATTTCTTCTTGTCCTCTGGCTCTTCCATTCTTCCTGTGCTAGTTTTTACAGTGTTCCCTGGGCCTTGTGAGGGTTACTAGAGCTGTCTGATCTCAGGATAAATATACTACTGCCATTTCTTCTCTCTACAGGATGCTGTTATGAGCTTTAGCAATAACCAATACCCTACTGTAAACAGGAGCTTTCTAATGATGGCTGAGGGTAATCCTAATCAAAGGAAACACACATACATTTTTTTCTTTATTCGTTTTAATTGATTGAGTGGTATTTAAATTTTTTGTTATTAGATATTCTCTGCATTTACATTTCAAATGTACTTTTCAAATGTATATTTTCCACATTCTCATCATCTCTCCCCCTCCCATTGTCTCCATGAAGGTGCTTTCTCTCCCAACCACCCTTTCCCACTCAATACATTGGCATTTCCCTACACTGGAAAAATGAGGCTTCACTGGACAACAGGCTTCTCCTCCCATTGATTTAAAAAAATGCTATCCTCTGCTGCATATGCACCTGGGGCCATGGGTCTCTCTGTGTGAACTCATTGGTTGGTGTTTTAGCCCTGGGAGCTCTGGAGGGTTTGGTAGTTGATCATTTTGTTCTTCCTATGGAGTTGCAGACCCTTTCTGCTCCTTCAGTCCTTTCTGTAACTCATTCATTGGTTTCCCCATGTCCACTTTGATGGCTACCTGCAAGCATCCTTCTCTGTATCAGTATGGCTCTGGCAGAGCCTCTGAGGAGGTATCCATATCAGGTTCTCATCAGTAAGCCCTACTTGGCATCAGCAATAGTGATTAGAAGTCATTAATAGTCATCCCTGAGCTAAAATAATCACATGTCCGGCAAGTTTTACTCATCTTCTAATGCAAAAGTGTCATGGTTACTCTGGGGTAACTAACATTAAGTTGTGATTAGATTTGTAACACAAAGTAACCAACATTATGATTAAATTTGCTGCTAGCTCTCCAGAAAAATAGAAATGCTTGCAATTGAGTTCCTTGAGGAAGACAGGGCAGGGCAGATCCTGTGCAGACCTTATTACTATTATTTTCTTAAATTTATATTGAACTGCCTTCTAAAATGTACGTGCATGTGGAGATCCACCCTATATGCAGCCACTGACCCCGACACTCTGGCTGATGCCAAGAAGTGCTTGCTGACAGGAGCCTGATATGGATGTCTCCTGAGATGCTCTGCCAGAGCCATACTGATACAGATAAGGATGCTTGCAGCCAACCATTGGAGTGAGCACAGGAATAAGAAAGGAATAAAAGAAGACGAAGGGGTTTGCAACCCAATAGAAAGAGCAATGCCAACCAATCAGAACCCCAGAGCTCCCAGGGACTAAACTACCAGCCAAAGAATACAGATGGAGGAAATCAATGACTCTAGCTGAATATATAAAAGTGGTTGGACTTGACTGGCATCAAAGGGGTGGGAGGCCCTTGGTCCTCTGAAGGCTTGATGTCTCAATGTAAGGGAATGCTAGGAGGTGAGGCAGACTGGGCAGGTGGGTGGAGGAAGCACTCTTGTGAATGCAGGGAGAGCTGTGGGATGGGAGATTTTCAGAAAGAAAACCAGGAAGGAGTATAGCAATTGAAATTTAAATAAACAAAGTAACCAATTAAAAACTTAACTATTTCTAGTGAGCAGACAAGAGCAATATTAACAGTTTCATTGCTTTGGGATCCTCTGGAACTCTCTGACCAACAACTACTCGTTAAATATGGCATATCTGGTGATAGGGCATGAATTCATAATGTTTGCTACTGGAAGGAACAACATTACCTCTATGAATATCTCCTTAACATCTTTGATTTCCAAATACCATCTTGCCATGATCAGTGTTAGTTTCTCACCATTTTTTGGTATAAGAAAAGATAAACACATACTAATCCAGATATACAAAATGTGTAGCAATTCTAAGAATTTCTTTTTCTATCATTTAATAATGATTTTATACATGACAAGGTCTTCAACTTATGATGACACTCTACAAAAAATTCATTTATTCTGCATTTTCTTCTTTATTGCTTCTTGAAAGCTGATTATTTATCACTGAAGCCTATCCAACTCAAAATCCATCCTCAACATAAACACATCTGCAGGAATCACAATCCCTGACCTCATACTATATTACAAGGCAATTGGGTTAAAAACTGCGTGGTACTGGTACAGAGATAGGCATGTGGAAGAGAATAAAAGATTCAGAAATGAGAGCTCACATATATGGTCACTTGAATTTTGACAAAGGTGCTGTAAACATTCAATAGAAAGAGGACAGCCTCTTCAACAGATGGTGCTGGTCCAACTGGCAGTCAGGATGCAGAAGAATGAAAATAGTCCCCTTATTATCTCCTCGTATAAAGCTCAAGTGCAAGTGGATCAAAGACCTCCATAGTAAACCAGGTACACTGAAATTATTAAAAGAGAAAGTAGGGAAAAAACTTAGGACACATATGCACAAGAGCAAATTTCCTGAACAGAAATTAAGCCCATGTTCTAAGGTCAAAGATTAACAAATGGGACTTAATGAGATTGAAAAGTTTCTACAAGGCTAAGGACACTGTCAGGACTAATTCCTGGTTACATCCTGTTTTACATGTACTTTATGCTCATTGTAACTAGTAAGACCTTAATGCACGCTATCAAACCTTTGGAAAAAAAAGCCAAACATTGACAAAAAATGTATTTGTATACTTTTATGCAAAAATCCCTAAAATTTGTACATTTATCTTTGTTTTTAAAATAAAGTTGTTCAAAAAATTAAAAAATAAGAAAGAAAATAAAATGACAGCCAACAGATTGGGAAAAGATCTTTACCAACCTCACATCTGGTAGAGGTCTAATATCCAAAGTATACAAAGAACTCAAGAAGCTAGACACCAGAGAATCAAACAACCCTATTAAAAAATGGGGGACAGAGCTAAGCAAAAAGTTCTCAATTGAGGAATATTGAATATCTGAGAAGCATCTAAGGAAGTGCTCATTGTCCTTAGCCATCAGGGAAATGCAAATCAAAACAACACTGAGATTCCTCCTCACACCAGTTAGAATGGCTAAGATCAAAACTTCAGGTGACAGCAGATGCTTGTGAGGATGCAGAGAAAGAGGAAAACTTCTCGATTGTTGGTGGGGCTGTAAACTGGTACAACCACTCTGGAAATCAGTCCGGCTATTCCTCAGAAAACTGGACATAGTACTAGCTGAAGACCCAGTTATTTCACTTCTGGGCATATACCCCAGAGACACTCCAGTATACAACAAAGACACATGCCCCACAATGTTCATAGCAGCTCTATTTATAATAGCCAGAAGCTAGAAAGAACTTAGATCTGTCGTTCAGAAGATGAATGGATACAAATGTTGTGGTACATTTACACTATGGAGTACTTACTACTCAGACATCAGAAACAATGACTTTATGAAATTCTTAAGAAAATCATTGCATCTAGAGAATATCATCCTGAGTGAGATAACCCAGTCATCAAGGAACAGACATAATGTGCAGTCACTGATAATTAGATACTAACCCCAGAAACCTCAGAACACCACAGAAACAACTCACAGACTATATGAAGTTCAAGAAAAAAAAAAAAAGAAACTGAAAAACCATTATGCTTAATCTTTACACACCAAGAAATCTTTGACTAATTCCAGGTTACATCCTGTTTTACATGTACTTTATGCTCATTGTAACTAGTAAGATTTAAATTCACACTATCAAACCTTTAAAAAAAATCAAGTACTGACAAAAATGTATTCGTATACTTTTATGCAAAAAATGCTTAAAATCTGTACATTTATCTTTGTTTTTTAAAAATAATGTTCAATTTAAAAATATAAAACATTCATTAGAAAAAAGGCAATGCTAGCAAAGCAAAAGAGGAAAACTATGTAAAGTGTCAGCATAAGCAGAAAATAAAAGAAAATATATAAAGAATCAAGAATTAAAAGCTTATCTTTTCCATTATTAAATCTCACTATATACTACAGGAGCTTATTAATATTAATCCTCTGCAATGGTATTTCTTGGAGCACTCAGATACCCTGCTATTATTTACTACTAATACTTATCCAATTTTCTAAACTTTTATTGATAACTTGGGTCCAGAACATAACCTGTGTTTGAAAATAACATTGTAATCTCTTAAATTTAGTTCCTTCAAAACTAAGCCTAAAACATCTCCAAGATGCAAAGATTATAGTTCTCCAGAAAGAGTCACATTCTTACATGTTTTTCCTAAGATTGAGTCAGTAACTACTTATTCCATAACCTCCTTTGTTTATAGGCAAGTATAATATGTGTTTTCTGACCTTTACTGGTGCTATGTCCACAACACTCCCATACTGAAAGCATATCTATAGAAACAAAACAAAAATAAATGAGAAAAATACTTATCACTTATATTGTCTAAGGGTATTTTTTATTCTTACAAGTTACTTAAAATAGCCATGCTTATAGTAGGAAGCAGATTCTCCAAGGGATAATGAGGTACAAAGTGTACTGTTCATGAAAAATTTACACATACAAATCCTCTTACTAAACCATAGCATAATTCATCCTTTATTGCAAGTGGAGCCAAGACATGGGAATTCTCCTCCAACTGTGAGCTAATACTTTCCAAAGACTAATTCAGAGAAAGCAAACTGTTTTATGAGTTTGCCAATATGTGGCAACATTTGTAAAGGTGTTCAAGTGAGGTTAGCTTTGAAGAAAACCTTGTTTATCCTGAGTTTCCATGTTTCTGTGAATTTCCTTGTGTGTGTGTGTGTGTGTGTGTGTGTGTGTGTGTGTGTGAGTGTATGTGTGAGTGTCTTTAATACAATGAAAGAGAAAAAAAATATGGAAACATATCTCTAAGATTCAAATGAACTTAATTTGTTGTAAATTTCTCCACCTATGTAATCAGACAGGAAGCCCACATTTGTGATTTTAACATTTGATATACCTGAATAGAAAAATCAACTTGAGTCTTAGGTGAGCTTGGATTTGGAGTTCAAACAGTCATTAATTAAAGTGAAATAGCAAGACCTTGGGGATTTAAAACTGAAAATATAAGAATCTCCATTTTAAAGTAGAATGTGAGAGGTTCAGGTGAAACATGTACATTTACACATCAAGTAACGTTTGGGTATCAGATGAATCTTTAGCCTTCTAACTGTACAGTCCAGTAAGTAGCCAATAGCAAGCTTCAGTAGGATTCTCACCTTAAGACTATTGACATTTGGAAAGCAATTTTCTCGTTCCTTATGTATAGGGATGTCTTGCTTTTGGTAGAAAGCTTAGTTGCATCCTTGGTTTCTACCAGCTGCATGTCATCCACACTATCTCTCTCATAGGTATGGTAAGCTAACCTATCACCTTGGCTACATGAAATATAGTTGCCAAAGCTCTTTACTTTCACTAAGAACCATTGCTTTAGAATTCGGTTATGTCTACGTTTATTCCATATAGGAACAATGTCAATAAAAATTGAACATATTTGCTGGAGTTGTCATGAAGATGAGAACATTAGTGAAGGCAGTACTTTATGACAAGTTTTGACATATTAAAGTTAATTTTTATTACTTTCATCCATTAAAAAATAACAAATGGCAACTGCTTTCATCATGCATAGACCATTCTTTCTTTCAACTATTTAAAGATGGAGTGGGTTGACTTATTCATGTTTATTTTAATTTTTAGGATTACTAAACTCTGTTTATGTATATGATCATTATGTTTACAATAATTATAAATAACAATATTTTCTTTCAACCTGGGAAAATTAATAAGCCAGAAATGTAAATAAAGAACTATTTAATTTATAGGGATAGTAGGCAGGCTTTAAATTGATATGTCATCATAACAGATAGACTAAATGTACTATTATATTTTGGAGGAAAAACGATAGCAATTTCGAGTTGAACATGTCCACAGCAATGGTATGGATATGTTAGCATTTAAATCCTTAGAGTTTAAACATAAGGGAAGCTGTGTTCTTCTGGCAGAATTACCATGTCCTTTACTTAGAAGTTTCATACGTTTTTTTTCAAATTTAGTTTTTATTCAAGTATTCACTTACTGGATGAAACAAGAAATACAAATATTAAATAAGGGGCACATTGGTGATTTTGTTGATGTCATCATGGAACAGGAACAGTCTGGCTAAGTTGATAAACTGACACAAAGAAGTCACTCTGTAGGTGTTTTCTTGTGGTCTGGTTATTGATTCTTGACCCAACTCATGTTGCATACAGATTAGTGAATACAAGAATAGGTCTAATGGCTGATAAATGTATCCTTAAAAAGAGCTTTTAAAAGGCATTAGGCCTGAAAAATGATAGGATTTGCATCCCAGAGAAATTTTACTGCAGAGCAACAGACTTCACTTTGTATTTGCTTTCTTCTTTCCTTATGAGAATTGAATGGACTTCATTAATGGATCTTTCAGTGAGGTGAAAAATATTGTGAACCTAAACCAGAAGTTAAGTTTGCAATTATGAATGGTTTTTTTTTTTTTTTTTTTTTGATACAACTTTGCTTAGAGTAAGTTGCTAGGCCTCTAGTTCCTCCAACACAGAATGGTTCGCCCAAATGATTTTCAACATCAGCCGCCAACATCATCATTTTTAGCTCTATGTAAGCACTAATTAGAAGTGAGACCCTCAAGTCCCACACTAAACATAAAAAATCAGAGACTAGGGAAGAAACCAGAATGTACGTAACCCAAGAAGACCTCTACATGTTTTTTTTTTTTTTCTATGACAGTCTGAATGTTACTGAGCTAAACTGGAGGTCAAACTTATTTTATACAAAGTAGCAGTAATATTTTATGTTACAAAGGCAAACCTCTTATGAAAAAGAGCAAAAAATGAAATTTTATGTGCATGATTTAATATATAATATTAATAACTTTTCTCAGCTATACAGTTCTATGAATGAGAATAGAAATCTTTCTAACAGAAATACTATTTAACTGGACTGAGCTAAGAGTTCATGTTCCCTCTCAAGTTGATTGAATACATTCATGTGTAAAATTCAGTCTTAGCTCATAGGCTGAATAAATTAGTTAACAAACAGCCTTTATCCACAGGTAACAGTCCACTGTTCCTGATGTATGGGGCCTAGAAAGAGTTTTTCATTTCTATTCTTGAATCAGTCTGGCTTCCTTTCTGTGGAACATTCTCAGCTATCTCTGCTCTTCCTTTTTATTTTTTTTTCTGTAAAATTGAGAATTCAAAGTTTACATCTGGAAAATTCATACTTAGGTTAAGCCTTCTACCCACCTAACCACACAAGGCAATTCTTTAAAAGTGTATTGATTTATTTTACACATGTGCATATACATTAGTTGTCTTAAGACACATCAAAAGAGGGCAATGTGACCCATTACAAATGGTTGTGAGCCACCATGGTTGCTGGGAATTGAACTCAAGATCATTCTGGAAGAGCAATCAGTGCTCTTTTTTATTAATTGACTTATTTTTATAAAATATTATTACAGCACACAAAATGTGTTACATAATAATATATGATAAATACATAATTTTTTTCTTTTTTTTTTCTAAGAATGACTGAGGTTTTCACATTTTGGCCTTCCTTCTTTTTGAGCTTCAAAAAGTCTGCGGGTGATTTCTTAGACATTCATAACTCTCTGGGGCTAGTATTCAATTATCGGTGACTGCATATCATGTGTGTTCTTTTGTAACTGGATTACCTCACTCAGGATTATATTCTATAGTTACATCAATTTGCCTATAAATTTTGTAAAGTCATTGTTTCTAATATCTGAGTAGTACTCCATTGTGTAAATGTACCACACTTTCTGTATCCATTCCTCTGTTGAAGGACATTTGGGTTCTTTCCAGCTTCTGGCTATTATAAATATGGCTGCTGTGAACATTGTGGGGCATGTGTTGGAGCATCTTTGGGGTATATGCCTAGAAGTGGAATAGCTGGGTCTTCAGGTAGTACTATGTTCAATTTTCTGAGGAACCCCCAAACTTATTTCCAGAGTGGTTGTACCCGCTTACAACCGCACCAAGAATGGAGGAGTGTTTCTCTTTCTTTCCATCTTTGCCAGCATCTGCTGTCATCTGAGTTTTGATTTTAGTCATTCTGACTGGTGTTAGCTGGAATCTCAGGGTTGTTTTGATTTTCATTTTTCTGATGACTAGTGATGCTGATCATTTCTTTAGGTAATTCTAGGCCATTCAGTATTCCTCAGTTGAGTATACTTTTTTAGCTCTTATTTGTTGAGCCATCTCTCCAGTGCATATATATTCAACAAAAACTGCCCCCCTCAAAAAAAGAAAGAAGAAAAATAAGCACAAAACTATTTCTTGTGTGCCTAGACTTATTTCCAAGAGAATAAAACCTAATTCTAATCATTTTGGTACAATTTATTTAGCAATAACACAATCATTTTTTGCACCACTGATGTATTAAATCTGGAGCCCCAAATACAGTAAACAAATGTTTTGCCCATTAACTAGATCTTCAGTCTTTCCTGTCCCTTCCCCTTCATTTACCTTCCTTCCCTTCCTCTCCCCCCCCCTGATTTCTTCCCCGCTATCTCATGATCTCATCAAGTTTTCTACACATATTTTCATATGACCCCCTTCAATATAAGTGTTATTATAATACTGTCCAACCAGCCTTGGCTAATGTAATGACTTCAGCATAATACAATTCCCATAAGCAATATTTTCCATGATTTCTTTATTGTCAATTAGAAACAAAACTGTCATTAAAAAATCAACAAATATTGCATGCATTAACTGAAATAACGACTATCAATGTCCTGGGCTGTTCTAAAGAAGATAGGAGCAGGAACCTATTATCCCAAGCAATTAGCCTTTATCAGACTCTGAATAAGACATTATCCAGTTTCACTTTTATCCATCCGGGTGGGAATACCACAAATGGATATCTTTTTAATCAAAGTTTTCATCTTAAGTAAAAGTAGAGAGAGCACAAATTAGTTAAATCAATTCATTTGCTTTTGCCTCAAGCTTGCCTCCTACAATTAATTTACTTGACTTGTTTAATTTCTTTGTACATTCATTAGGGCATCAATAGGGATATTATTATCCAGCTTTGAACATCTCTGGGACTCCTCTTCCTCTATTCCACTTAACTCACAGCTACTGCAATGCTTCTGGTTATTGTGCCCCATGCTGTGTAGGATAGGAGGCTACTATTCTTCACAAGAATAGAAAGAATGCCATTTAACCACTGCACTGTGGTCTAACACTACAGGTCATCTATTATAGGTATTCTGTATTTGTGCATCTAGTCATGACCTGAATCATGGCCCATGGCACAAGGTAGGCAATTTTGGTTCTGTGGAAAAGAAGGAAGAGAAGAGAGGTCAGGACAGGAGAGGAGGAAAGGACAGTACATGGGAAGAGAAGAGGAGAACATATGTATTTTGTTCTCTGAAACTCTTTAAAAATGAGTATTTTCACATTATTTTGGAACTTGCATTTGTATATATAAGTAAAATCCTGAAGTTGATTGCTTTGAGACAAACCCGAATGACTGGTAATTTTTTTCACACATGGATAAAGGTTCATTTGCCCTATAGTCTTTATTGGTAACATGGACATATGGACCAAATAATTATTTATATTTTCTTACTTTATTATTTTCTAATGAAGTAAGATGTGCACATAGTGTGATAAAATCTGTGACCCCAACATAGTTATACTTCTCAATTACCTGCCATCATTATCTTCCACCCAGTTGACCTAAGAGACCCTCTGATATTCTTACAGTTATATCTATACCAGTATGGAAGTGCTACTAAGACACCCTTTTCCAATATGCTTGATGTACTCCCTTATTTGAAACTTCTACCATCTCTACCTTATATCATTCCTGACATATAAGTTAAATAAAGTGTTATAAGCTTCGGTGATGACTGGTAACTAGCAAATTTTAAAACCGATGTAGGATTTCCCAATGATGAATTGTTCTACTTCAAGCAGCGTTCTACTATTCATAGATATTACTCCCTACTTGATAAGTCTAATTTTTCAGGATTCATTAATTCACTTTCCTCTGCTGGATTTTAAATTGTGTTTGGATTCCTGTCCCATCATTGTAGTCTTCATGTTTATCCTCTGCTTGTCTGTAAATTCTTGGCTTGTATTCAACCCATTCCTCCATTTTTAGGGCATTTTCCATGCACATTAACTTCATTTTCATGCAAGTCTAAGGATGATAAGTTATTATTTCTCTTTCCCTGATTTACCCAATTAAAAAGTAAAATGAATATTCATTTCCATGTGGCAATTCTTCTGCAACCCTCCTGCTTGTACTTCCCTTCTATCTGGTCTCAAGCCTACTAGCACAGCTCCGGGACTGCCTGTCCAGTCCTCCGACTGCATTTCCTAAGTCACACTCTGATCCTAAGAGCCCCAGCACAGAAATGCTTGCACACATAGCATGAACCACATCTGAGCAACAACTTTTCTACTCAACACTCCTTAAACAACTGACAGCATCCACCTAGTAATTGGCTGAATGACCTGAATCAGCACTCAAATCAATGAGCATCCATTCTGATGGGTAAAGTAACTCATATATCATCAATATCAATACAAATCTGGTTCATCAAAACATAATTTGTAAAGGACAGCATAAACCCATTTAAAATAACTTCTTATTACAGATTATATATAACTATGACAGCAAATGGTAATGAATGCACACAATACTATACAATTCATATAAGTTAAATGAATGAAACATAAGTTATTGGTTTATTTGTTATTGTGTGAATGCTGTTGACTAACTGGTGCTTTTGTATATTGAAAAGCTTAAAAACGTGGCGTAACTGGAAATATTTGGCTGATAAGTTGCCCGATACAGATGCCTGGAAACTAAAATTTGGTTCCTCTTCACCCACAAAAAGACAGACTGCCTGCAATTCTAGCACATGGAGGGCAGAGATTGGGCCTGTCAAGAGAAAATGATCAGCAAAGACTATGCAAATAATATGTTCCTGCCATGAGGACAAGGCGTGCAATATTCAGACACTGTAAAATGTGCAATCATACAGGTTAAGTAAAATGTGTATGCTTGAAACTATCATAAGACTCCAGTTTAAACACTTCAATATACATGACACCGTTCTGATTAGCTATTCACAACCCAAATAATTAGCTAGACTGTGTTTCTTTAGTAGAAACATGTGAATCTTCCCCTATCTCACTAAATAGATTTTAATTCTTTAAAGAAGAAACATCACTTCGGTTCCCCCAAGTTTTTATAACCTTGTCCAAGAACTTATTCTTTTAAGTCTTCATAAAGACTCTACTGATTGATTTTATTCTTAGTTAAAAAAAAAAAAAAAAAAAAAAAAAAAAAAAAAAAAAAAAAAAACTCCTTTAATTTTTCTCTTTCTTTCTGCCTTCTCATGAAGTCAGATTAACTCCCTGGTGGCTCTCTTTTGTATCTGAAACCCTCTCCACATTGAAAAAATACTCTCAGGAAGGTGCCTTTGTCCGTTGCAGATTCCAGTTAAGGTAATTATCTTTAGATATATGCATATATTTAAATCTGAAATTTTATTGTTTGTCTGAGCTGAATCACTCTTGCTTCTTCCATTTGCATTTGTTCTGCCTGTAAAGTCTTGTTATTTTGAAAAGTTTTTTTTTAATGCATAAAGCTTTTTCCACAAAATTCTAGTACCTGGTGTTTGCAACATTTTTCTAGCTTTTATTTTGCTCAGTGGTTTTCAGTTGGACCATGGGTATTTGGATGTTATATGTAAAGGGTACTAGTTATTATTTCAAATGGCTGTGTCAACAGGTTTTCATTACTACTACTACTACTACCACCACCAACAACACCACCACTGCTACCCAGTAATATGAGTAAGATCACCTAGTCAGGAATACTGATTTTGTTAAAAGTCCGTGATTAGCTTATGGGAAAAATTCCTGTTACTTCTGCTAAGGTTAGAAATCTATATGAACACCAGACACCTGACACTTCAAGATTTAGAGTATCCTCATTACCAGTGGGTGTGAGATAAGACTCTGACTCTCCACAAGGTTTCTGTGGTGCTATAGTGCAGGGACCAGAAAGAAACAGTCCATACAGTGGGGAAGAGGAAGCTCAGACTCCCCTCTGATCTCCTGACACAAAAGAGAAGATCTTCATCACAGTCCAACATAGATACTAATCAGTCCCTCTCCTTCTCCATGACTAGTAAGAACCATACCTTCTAGCTGACAGGGTTGAGGCCTAGGCTGCAAACTGGTGCATGGTTTCCATAGCAACATCTCAGAAAATCCAGACCAGGGCATTTTATTTTATTTTTCAACACTTACTAATTTCTCCTTAATTTCTTCTGAAAACTTAAGAGTACATGGAGACAGCTGTCAGCTATGTCCCAATGGTTATCCAGCCACCTTTTTCTGCCAACCTGCATGCATTCCACAGGAAACCATAACAAAGCCCAGGCTTCTAAGCAGTACCTGAACTTCTTCTATCCCTGTTGATATATCTTCAGTCTCGGCCTCTCCTTATAAGTCCAAGCATGCCATGTCCCTAATATGTCTACACTTATTTCCTTTTTCCATTTTTAATTTAATTTTTTGCCTACTCACTTTCAAACCCACATGATGCCCCTCTCCCTGTCATCCTACTTCCATAATCCTTCAAGATTTCCCCCATTCCCTTCTCTTCTAAGCAGGTAAGGGCCTCCCCTGGCATACTCCGCACCCCTGGCACTTCAAGTCTCTGTGAGAATAGGTGACTCATCTGTCACTAACTCCAGACAAGACAACCCAGTTAGATGAACATATCTTACATACTGGTAAGAGCTTTAGAGATAGCCCTGCTCAAGTTGTTAAGGATTCACTATGAAAACCAAGCTGCACATCTTCTACATATGTGCTGGGAGGCCAAGGTCTATCACATGCATGTTCTTTAGTTGGTGGACCAGATTCCAAGAGCCTTAATGGTCCAGGTTAGTTAAGTTTGTTGTTCTTCCTGTGAAGTTTAACCCCATTCAGGCCCCACAATCCTTTCTCCTATTCTTCTATAAGAGTTTCAAGCTCCATCCAGTCTCTGGCTATGGGTTTCTGTATCTGTCTGACTCAGCTGCTGGGTAGAGCCTCTCAGAGGACAACATTCTTCTGTCTGCAAGCATCACAAAGTATCATTAACAGTGCCAAGAATTGGTGCTTGCCTATGGGGTGAGTCTCAAGTTTGGCTAGCTCTACACTGATATCTAGTAAGACACATTTAATTCTATTTTCCCTCCATGAATCCCTCAAACCTGTTTTTCCCAAAATTTCCTAAATCAGAAACAATATTAGTCTTCTAGATGCTCATCTTCAAAACAGTGAATTCAGAAATGTAAGGGTATGTCTCAAAGGGGAAGAACACTGGCTCCTTTTCCAACAATCCTGAATTCAATTCCTAGCAACCCCACAGTGGCTCATAATCATCTGTATAATAAGATATTAGGCCATCTTCTAGCATACAAGCCTACATGCAAGCAGAATCCTGTTTACATAATAAATGAATAAATCATTTTTTTAAAAAGGACCCCTAGTATACTCATATAGGAGTTAACTAGATAAACATTTGCATAAATTCAGACTATAAGATATATGTAAATCATAGTTGCATGAGATTAAAACTATAATTTATATATTAAGCACTGTGCAGTTGCTGGGAGATTACTTCTAATTTAATTCTCTGTCTGAAGAGTGTCTACCTTCCAAACTGTGCTCCCCAAATACTGGCTATATTTAATCTTCCTGAGTTATTAATTCTACAGTGGTCCGGTATCCTGGGGAGGCAGGAGACATTTCACTCTTGCTGTTGGTCCATCATGACTAATGGAGACCCCTTGTTTTGTTCTTTTCTCTCAATGGTTTTAGATGGGGAGTAAATTTTGTATGACAGAAACTAGTATGCATGGGATCTTGGAGCACAATATTTAGCATATGTATACAAGCAGCACCACACCAACCACCAACACTCCACCGATATTTTTAATAATGTTTCATTTCTCCTCAAAGCAAATGTAGCAAGCCACACCTCAATTCATCTTGCTAATTCTGTTTCTCCCCAAGTCCTTTCAGGTCTATGAGCAGAACACACCCTCTTTCTAGCCACAAGGTCTTAGTTTAGTTTGCTCTGTGTTATTTGCCACAGCATAGTACGTTTGTTCAAATCTCAGCTGAAATATAACCTCAGAATGGCTGTCTAGGGTATTCGAGTCCTAATATTCTTAGATTATCTTCAGTCATGACTACCCTATTTTGCTTTTCTACATAGCCCTAATTAACATCTCTCATGGCTTGCATGTTTATTTCATCATTTCTATTTTTACCCATGAAGCACAACTGCAATTTCCTAGATTTCAACATTCATAAACCTTGGTGGCCCATGGTAAGCACACATAATAATTTTGGATTAATTAAATTTAAAAATATTTCAGTCTATATTTAGGATATTTTTCTTTAGAAAACATATCTCCTTCCAAATACAGGTTAGATGAAATCAAACACAAATGTTTATTAAAATATTGACACTTTTTATCTTTCATTTCCATAAAACATGTGCTAAAATTTCTTCCAAAGAGAAGACAAATAACTATTTCATGTTAAAGTTCAGTGTCTTTAAGATTCAATACTGATCTATTGTTTTCCTAAGCACTAAAATGTTCTCTTGTTTGAAAGAAAGTGCTAAAATAGAATCACTCCATTATGCTATAATATCATATTAATTATGGAAAAGCAACAGGAATAACTAATATTTTTTTAATTTTAAATAAAGATTTATTCACAGTTTAGCATGCATACTTTTAAGGGCTTAATATGAGCTCCTATTAGTGGAAGTCGGGATTTAATCTGCATTCTTTTCCTTGAGGATTAAAATTTTATAAGAACAAAGTTAAACAGTGTGTGAGAAGCCACGGTGCTGAGAAAGTATTCATTCATTTTTGCTATTTTATAGATTAGTTGAAAATTTGGGGGCATTGCTTCTTGATAACATGATCAATGTTTATTTCTAACATTATCATTGACTCTATGATGAATTGCTAGAAATAATTTGATAACAGAAAACAGAATTTATTTTCAGGTTGTTTTTTTAGATGAAACCAATGACTGCAGTAGCTTCAATTGGTACAGCAAAATTGATTAAAATATTTGTACCAAATTCAAAATGTTATTTGGAGATAAAATGAGTAAATTGCTTTCATGTTCTTTTGAGTAGCCTAGGCCTTTTCTTTCTTACGGAAGAAGCCTTTTCTATTCCTAACAGACCAGACATTACAAATACGTCATGCTATCTATCACCTAAAGTTTTCTTCTTCTTGCCTATCTCTTAATGTTTTATACATTTACAGGGTTTACTTGATTATTCTTATTTCTTTAATTTGCAGTACATATGGGAGAATGTAGTCATTTAGATATGAAAACTGTGTGATTGAATAGTATATATTCTGTCTCTAGCCCTCTGGGAGGTCCAGGATTGACCACTATTTCTGAATGCCACATATAAGTAACTATTCCTTGTATCATAAAACCTCTTAACCTTATGCTGGGAAATTAGTGGCACAAAGTCTAAAACTAAAACATGTATTGTGTGGGATTGTGCACTCTTTTTCGACATATTTTTTAAAGAAGACTATGACTACTCAATTTGCCACAAAGAAGTAAACTATGTTATTAAACGAAAGCGAGTCATTGTAAGGATATATTTCTTTTATCTAAGGAAAGAATGTTAAAACTTACATGAAGAGATCAAGCAGCTATTTCTTTTAGAAGAGAACTCCTATTCTCTAGGAAGAATTTTAATTGATGTGGAATTTTTATTTGTACTGAAATCTACTTAAAATGGAGCTCCCCATTGTCTTAAATTCACCAAAGTAGAAAAATTAACTTTTCTCTTTTGTGAAATGTGACAGATTTCTCCAGCCTGGGCACACACTCCCAGTGTCTTCTGTTCCTTTATGTTGAAAATGAGGCGCCTAGCAATTTACCCATTGGGGTTTTAATGAGCTGCAGTGTTAGAAGGCTATGAACTGAGTAATGTTATCCATTTGTGGTAGTGTCCTGCAGCTGCTATGTTTTATGCAGCACAATGGGTGACAAACAAAACAGCTCTTTAATCAGCTTCACCATTAAATGCAGCCAAACCATTTCAGGAAGCAATGGCATTTCACAAAAAAAGAAACACAAAGTGTAATGTTCCTAAGATAACAAGGAAGGAAGCAGAGGAGAAAGCAGATCTGTTCAAATAGAGACTGATGAAGACTGCTTGGCCTTTAAGTCACTGCAGAAAAAATCCTTGGAGCTGCTTCTTGATTCAAGTACAGCAACTGGGAGTCAATTGGAGCATATTTTACCAGCAGGTCTGTCTCCTAACATATTTTTCTATAGTGAAGCAGCAGCAACTGATAATTTATTGACTTTTTAAAGGCCACCTTGCAGGCTAATAACCAAATTTAGGATTAATCTCCTGTCCTGAAAATTTCCAGGACATCGGCTATGAACATCTTAGCTATCTCTGTATCCCTCTTCATGTTTCCCTCTCTTAGGAATGTCCTCATGACTTCTCACCTAATTATTTTCAACTGGTCTCTACTGTTGCTTGGGTCCCTCCCACCTAGGAGGTACTAAGGCTAGATCTAATCCTAGCATTCTTCTGTTTCAGAATTTTCACATTTATTAGTCTCCTGTAAGATTCCCATTGAGCTTATAGCCTGCTGGTTGAAATCTGTAATTGCTGGTTCTCTTAATAAAGTACTCAAATAATTTTTTCATGTCTGTTCTGCCCCTATAGACACTAGCAAGCTACTTGAATTTCCTGTCACAGCTGTAACAGTTACCCCAAAACCCAGTATCTTACACACAAATCTGTGAGTTTCCCACTCCCTCAATCACATAACTGAAAATCAAGCTTTTACTGCAGCATATACAAAAAGCAGTTGATTCCCTTGATTGCTTGGCCTTCTGGGGTTTGTTGCTTTTTCTAGAATCTTTAACATAAGCACTGGTGTGTGGCATCTTAATTGTTCTCTCTCTGTCTCTGTCTTCTCCATATTCTCTCAGCCTCTTCCCTTCTTTCTCTGGTTTTACTATCTCCCTGGTTACTTTTTTTTAACCTCATTTTCTTCTCTGTTTCCTTCTCTCTATCTCCCTTTTCTATCCCTCTCTGTTTCCCTCCCTTCTACTTCTCACTTCTAACCCCCAACACACACAGTCACAGACCCTTCTGGTTATAATCACCTAAGAAAGACCCCATGGTTTTATTAAATCACCACAAAGGTGCCATCTTCATAGTTTACAATGCCACATAAATAATATATTTAGAAACTATGGTAAATTTAGTTTAGATAACTCTTTTGGGTCTGTTAGATAATAGGCCATTGTTCTACCTACCACCTGTTTCATAGAATGAATGCATATTTGAAGACATCTTAAAGATATTATTGTTCTCTGTTTCCCAATTTTTCTTTCACTAATAGATACTTTTCATGTTATATAAAGAGACTTTTCATCATTTTTAACTTGGGGAGGGTTGTGTAATTACATAATTCTGAGCCTGTATCTGAAACTTCCTATATACCTTGATCTCTTTCAAATTCATAGTCTATTATTCATTAATTCTTGTTACATATTTACATGCACAGGTACACACACATATCTATCTATCTATCTATCTATATATCTATATGTATATATATCTATACACACACACACACACACACACACACACACACACACACATATATATATATATATATATATATATATATATATATATATATATATATATATATCAAGTACATAAATACAAACTTCTCAGCCTATATAATGAATGTGCTTTCAGACTGATCCTTCTACAGACATTATTTTTTGTAATTGACTCAGAGGAAAACACACACACACACACAAAAACCAAAACAAAACAAAAAACCACCATGTCTTACTCTAACAGACTGCATCCTTTTCTTCTCTGCTCTCTCAGTCACAGTAGAGGACTTTTCTTGATTAATCTCCCCTTTGCATTACTTGCCCTGTCTTGCACAAAAATCTCAGAAGTTTTACTTCTCAGTCTTTTTTAGAAAAGCAACACTAAAAATATTTATGTAAATGAGGCCTGGAGGCTCCAGAATGTGGCATGTTTGTTAGTATGAACTATTAAAATCTTGTAATTATTTTTGAAGAGATACATCAGTGCCTAAATGTCTACCATAGCTCTCGAAATGCATACATTGCTGACAGTGTTGGTGATGAATATATATCCAGGACCTATTTCCTTGACTATATTGCTGAAGTTCCAAAAACTTTCTTATGTGGTAAGAATGACAATTGCAGTGATATTTTACATTTGGTTTTAAATATGCTTTACAACGGGTACTTTAGCTTATTCCATAGTATTTTGTAGATGTGGATTTCTAGGCAGAAGTCATTCTTACAAGGTAACATTTTACTAATGGTAGCTGTTGGTTTGATTTTTTAACAAGTATTTTCTATTAGTTGTCCCAGATTCAGAATAATTACACACATGTCACTTTAATTTTGGTTGTTGTTAAAAAATACGAAATTACCTATTATTTACTAAGGTATGGAAAAGTTAATTCCAAAACCATGTTTCCTTGATGTTAATGCAAATGCCCAAAGCAAAGCAGGTTAGTGAATCATTACCTTAGTCAGTGTACTATTGCTATGAAGAGACACAATAATCAAGGCAACTCTTACGAGGACATTCATGTGGGGGCTTGCTTAGAATTGCAGAAAGTTAATCTGAAGCTTGGTTGGTCAGAATTTTATTCTTATGTATGGGACATGGAGGATTCACATGGCATTGGAATAGTCAGAAGTACTATATCCTGATCCACAGGCAGAGAGAGGAGGGTATGTATCTTCTATCTACAAGTACACTCAAATCGACTATAAATAAATCCCAGTTAGTCATTTTAGAGCAATCAATTTTTATTCTTTCATTTGTTCATATTCTTTTTCCAAGAGATAATAGAAACCACAAGTTCAGTCATACATAAGCTTACACCTCATGATATCTGGTTCCGTGTTTGTGTTTATGAATACATTATATGTGTGTGTGTATGTGTGTGTTTGTGTGTGTGTGTGTGTGTGTGTGTGTGTGTGTGTGTGTATAAAATGCACATAAGCTGTAAGATTTATGATGTAGTATGGTGCTTTGGTTTGTATAAGGTAATTACTAGTTTAATTTATATATGTGAAATATATGTTGCCCACTCACATCTCAAGTCAAAAGAAGAATCAGAAAACATACTTTACCAGAGCATGTGGAGTTGGCCTAGCTCAATTTTCTAGTACAAACTATACAAATTAAATGATCCTTCACCAATCATCTCAGAATCAATTTACTCACCAACAAATTATATAGGTTATATTTAGAAAGATAATGTACAATACAGAAAGGTGATGTATGTATAATTTCTAGACATATTTATACCCGGTATTTTAGAACGCATACAAATGTTAGCAGCAACTTTCTGTTCTAAAGTTGGCATATTTTGCAAGATACCCAAAATCAGAGCATTTCGAATTGAATGTTGCTGTCAATGAAAAGAGTTTAGGGACATTTTATGTCATGAAGCTACAAAGTGTTAATTGCTACAATATTTAAATTGATTAACATACTGGTAAGTAGATAGTGATGTTAACTGTTTTCTGCAGAATAATTTCCTTTGAAGTAAACATATTGGAAACATAGTTATTATATTGTCTTGTCAGGGTTCCCTTTCAAAATCCTTATCATTTAAAAGTCTGTCAGTGATTGCATATTAATCACCTGCTATTACGGGTTAGCTCAAACTCTGTATAAATTGTGTTTCATTTCATATTGTCACATCCTATTACCTAAATGCCTTCAAAGTGCTTGTCCAAAGTGCTAGTTCCATGTTTATGTTGAGGCTTTCCCTGCAGCTCATGCATAAATATCAGTATCACTAACACTGTGCAATTGGCTGCAAAATCAGAGGGGTTGGATGCTAAATATCTACCAGTTGTGATACTTGTCACTTGGTCTAAAATCTTAATTTGCTGCTATCACTACTTGGAAGAGGTTGCCCTCTGCATGTCGTAAACACGTTGCCAGATGGCAATGAAACACAAAATGATAGTTAAACACAAAGAAAAATAAGTAAATGTATTCAGTCAAAATATCAAACCCTGACTTAATGGAAAATGATATTTTTAATTTAGAAACTATTCTTTCTTCTCAAGCAATATATCGTTTAAAGAAATTAAAATAAAACACATACAACATTATCATTTAAAATGAATATAGTATCAAGACCTGGTGTTATATGCCTTATATCCTAGAAACTCTGAAGGAGCTCAAGACCCATGTGAACTATAAGGAAGGGTACTTGCCACAAGGCACAAAGCATTAGTTTCAATCTCTGCACAATTTCAGACCAAAAGTATCAAGTTGATGGCCATAAAGACACAGATTCTGTAACTACACAGTTTCTCATTATTTAAATGACAGAGGTGAACAGAAAGGACATTAAGTGGCCCTTGCAGAACAGATTCAGGAGCAAGACAACGAAAGTAATAACCTCCAGAAAAGTCCTTCTCATTACAGATTATTTTTTTGTATAGTTGACATTCTGAAAATTTAAAATTAAATTAATATCTATAAAATACATATGCATTTATCTGCTTGCTTTTCTCAAGATTTTCTTTTGTGTGTGTGTGACCCGCTAGGCCTGTAAGTGCTGCCCACACTGTTTGGGTCTAGTTGCCATCCTGAAACATGGCCAACCTGCTGGTGTCCACATCCTCAAGGAAGGACTTTTCTCCTTTCCTGCATAGCTATCTGCCGGTACCTACTTGGTAAGATGATGAAGAACTTTGGGCTGTCGAGACCTTGTGTTGGACTTGTATAGTTATCATGAGACCATGAGTTCAAGAGTATGCTAACTATATCATACCTGAAATGAAGATTTGTCAGAGAACCCATTTTTTCCCCCAAGGTCATACATTTTCTACAGCTTCTCTTTCATGGCATCCCCTGACACTTAAGGTATGCATCTCATCTAGGGCTGAATATCCCATTCCTTATTCTAAGTACTCTGATAAGTTATGACTTCTCTTTTGAAAGTCACCCACTCTAGATGATTCTCTCACCAAGGCTGAAAACAGAAAAAGTCAATGGATATAAATGTAAATATGTTAGAGTTCACTTTTGGCAGCATAGCCATTTAGCAAAATATTGACAACCATTTTCATCCTATATTCTAAAGCTGTAACCACAATTATTATATCAGGCATGAGAATCTTTCTTGTGGAGTAGGTCTCAAATCTAATCATAAAGTGGTTTGCTACTGTATCATAAGCATGCATTATTGCACAGGTGAACATTTATTTTTGCTGGTAGTTTAATACTGAACTATATTGTACTTATAGAATACACACACACACACACACACACACACACACACACACACATATATATATATATGTATTTATGTATGTATGTATGTATGTATTAAAGGGTGGCCTTATCTGGCATCAATTGGAGGGGAGCCCCTTAGTCCTGTGATCCAGCATAGGGGAATGCTAGGGTGCTGTGGCAGGAGTGGGTGGGTTGGGGAACTCCCTCATAGAAGTATGGTTGGGAGAAGATACTAGGTTTATAGCAAAGAAAATGAGAAGAGGGAAAACATTGGAAATGTAAATAAATAAAATAAACAATAAAAATAGATAAAAGAATATACATATTATATTTCTGAAATTCAAAACTACTTACAACTAAGTTCACTCAGTATGTTATTTGCTTCGGTTTTTTATTTTTATTTTTATTTTTTATTTTACAATCATGCCACTTACAGTACACGGAATTGAAAGTACTATGCTTGCTTTGGCTGGGGTAGTGGCACAAGCCTATAATCCTTGCTATTAATTAGATTTCTCAGCCCATGCCTGGACAGACCACACCAAGCAAACACAGTTCCACATGGAGCGGTTTAATAGCACGGGATGGGGCAGGTGTCCAGGTCAAGAGAAGAGAAGAGGAAAAAGAGAGAGAGGAGGATTTTCGGTCTTTTGTAGGGGTAGTGACTGCTTGCTCCCAGGTGGAGATGGGATTCTGAACTGATGTCTTCTGGGAATGCTTTGGCTGTTTCCATGGCAATTGATGTGTTAGGTTCCTGTCACCTGTGGGTGGAGCCATTGCTGGGCGAAGGGGCTATCTTAATGCCAACAATCTTACAACTCTGGAGGCAGAGTCAGGAAGATTAAAATTTTAATGTTATTTTGGCCTACCAAATAAAAACTTCTCTAAAACAAAACCACTTTCTGGGTATCTGACACCTTTTCCTAAATTCTCTCAACTGTATTTACAGATACAGTGTGTCTAACTTGTCACATCAAGCTCATCAGAAAGCTCAATGTCATTTGCCAAATTGCAACTGACAGTCACAGGGATTTGATTTTTGTTTAGTTTCTGTGCAAGTTTATTTACTAGAGTAAAAACTTAGTACAGGATCATCAATTCCATAAAAGCATGTCTAGTTCTTATGTGTGCTCAACACATAGAGTGACAGGATAGGTGACTAAAGCAGTCATAAAATTGTCACTGAGTACATTTCTCTTCAGTATTTCTGAGGTAGCCTAAGTACAGTGATGCATGATGGGTTTATGACTAGCTAAAGCTTGCATTCTTAAAATATTTAGATATGCTTTTAAGTTGGCAAAGATGGTTCAACAGTTAAAAACACAAGCTACTCCTCTTGAAGACCCAGGTTCAATTACTAGAACCTATAACCTTTTTTCTGGAAAGGCGTCTTCTACATCTTCTGACTTCCATGGGCATCATACACATATGGTATAGAGACATACATGCAGGCAAAACAGACATACAGAATTGAGCATTAACAAGTTAGCAAAATAAACTATGATTAACTATATTATAAGATACTATGTTAATGTAACAGTACTAAATAGCTGTCAAGAACCAAAGATCAACTAGACATCAAGGTTCCTCAGTTATAATTCTACATAGAGTGTCTTAGTTTCTATTCTATTGCTGTGGACACTAACTTACATTAAGAAGCATTTAATTATTGGCTTACTTGCAAATTCAAAAGATTATTTTCTATGCCAGGGAATAGGGGATTAAGTATACTGTCATAGTGCTGGACAAGTGGCTGAGAGTTATGATCTGATCCACAGGCAGTAGTCGAAGAACTATCAAGAGAGAGTCTCAGAGTTCTCGCTTGGGCTATGGAAAATTCAAAGTCCAACCCCAGAGATATACTTGGTCCAACAAGGCTATACCTGCTGATCCTTCCCAAAGAGTTTCAGTAATTTAGGACCAAGCTTTCAAACATAAGCTGGAGGGTAGAGGATTCTCATTCAAACCACCACAGATAATTCCTTCAAAACGTGCATGTAATGTCAGAGATGACATATATGAATATTATATATTTAATATAGTATGGATAACATTATATCCTGTTGACAGAGTAAAGGAAGCCATATGGAAGGAAGAAACAGAAAAGGAAAAAAGAGATCAGAAATTTAGCTTCACCATTCAACTTATGATCATTTTGAATTGCTTTTCTTCTTTTTTCTTCTTTCTTCTCTTTCTTTCTTATTCATTAATTTTTTCTTCATCCTCCCTCCTTCTTCTCATTTATTTTTTTCCATTTTCTTGTCTCTTTATTTCTTCCTTGGGTAATTTCCTAAATCCTCATTACATGCTTCAGTAATGCTTATACCCAAATGAGAATGCCTCATGCCCATGTGGATCCTCTGATGCACAACAAGGACACACAATCAATGAACATGATTACAGATTTTTCCAAATTACATAAGAAAATGCAAGAAAGCAATTATACACATGTATGAAGTAGGGGCACCAGCACAGCACCAAGAGTGTCTATATTGGAAGTTGCTCATGTACGAGAAATGTCATTAAGATAGCTTTTAGTTGGTTGTTGATGAAAAAATATCTAAACAACTCTGTAGATAGGTACCCAAGACAAGGGTCTTCTAGGCCTGTTGATTGTTGCCAATACAATAAAATAGACAGACTTTATCAGTACCCTAATAACTGTGACAGAGTCTAACAAGAAAATCAAAATGTATATATCAAAAAACTACAATGAAATTTCTTCTGGTTTTATTTTTGTTGTTGTTGTTGTTTTATTAAATCTGGATTTCCCTAACTTGAGTTTGTTTTAACTTTTTATTTTCTTCCCACTAAGCTGTTGAGGCACAGATCTAGTTCCTGGCAGTATGAGAGGTTGAAATAGAAAGTTGTTGAGCCAAAGGCCCACTCAATGAGATTCATTTGAGATAGAGAGAGGAACATATAGAAATAGACATATGACATATACATAAAAGCAGATAGATGGATGGATGGATGGATGGATGGATGGATGGATGGATGGATGGATGGATAAAACTTCAGGTTCTTTAGAAAAGAAAATATTTTACTAAACTACCTTAGAAAGGTGTCATGTAGAAAAAGTTTAATTTTAATAAGGCAATGTAGTCAAAACACATTTTGCTTCTGTATAGATGTCATAACATGAAGAAAGAATGGCAATTCCTCAGAAAATTGTACATAGTCCTACCTGAAGACTCAGTTATTCCACTTCTGGGCATATACCCCAGAGAATCTTCAACATACAACAAAGACACATGCACCACAATGTTCATAGCACCCCTATTTACAATAGCCAGAAGCTGGAAAGAACCCAGATGTCCTTCAGTAGAAGAATGGATACAAAAATTGTGGTATATTTACATAATGGATTACTACTCAGCTATCAGAAACAATGAATTTATGAAATTCTTATGAAAATGGATGCATCTAGACAATATCATCCTGAATGAGGTCACCCAGTCACAAAAGAACAAACATAACTTGCAGTCACTGGTAATTGGATACTAACCCCAGAAAGCTCTGAACACTCCAGAAACAACTCACAGACTATATGAAGTTCAAGAAAGTAAAAAAAGAAAAAAGAAAATGAAAAACCATTATGCTTAATCTTTACACACCAAGAAAACTTTGACTATTTCCAGGTTACATCTTGTTTTACATGTACTTTATGCTCATTGTAAGTAGTAAGATCTTAATGCACACTATCAAACCTTTAAAAAAATAAAGTACTGACAAAAATATATTCCTATATTTTTATGCAAAATACTTAAAATCTGTAAATTTACCTTTGTTTTTTAAAATGAAGTTGTTCAATTAAAAAAAGAATAAATTTTACTTCAATACCAAATCAGTTTTTAAAAACTGAACTTATAATTTGATATTGTCAACATAATCTAGACCATCAGCCTCCATGATCAGATAAACTGAAGTACACACAGTTTTTTAATTCTCCAAAAGTTTTAGTTCCATGTTGTTGTTTAAAAACAAAAACCAGCATCAAAAAGTATCAGAGTCAATGATAAGAAAATAGTGATATGAGAACTGTTCACTTACTCACCTGTATTTGAGATGGTCAAATAGGCTCCAACTTCACTAATATAAGTTTCTCCTGTAAAACAGCAACTTGTTAACCTTTGAGTAGTCTCAAGGTTTATGACTATAATCATGGCTACTAAAAACTCAATATGAGTGCAAGGGTATATTTGTGCTAGTCATAATTATATTTGAAAAATTTAATAAAAGTAATTTTATGACACAATAAAATTTTTATTGAATAACTATTTTAAAAAGCAAAGATAAATGTACAGATTTTAAGCATTTTTGTATAAAAGTATAGGAATACATTTTTGTCAGTGCTTGGTATTTTTTTAAAGGTTTGATAGTGTGCATTAAGATCTTACTGGTTACAATGAGCATAAACTACATGTAAAACAGGATGTAACCTGAAGTTCAAGAAACAAAAAAAAAAAAAAAAGAAAAGAAAAAACCATTGTGCTTAATCCGTACAATACATTTTTTAAAAAGTGATGAATAAAAAAAAAAGATTGCCTCCTTGACATTAAAAGTCAGAATTTATAGTATGCTCAATATGCTATTGCTAAGGCTAGAAAAATTGTCTTTCCTTGAATCAAAATAAGAAAGAAAATGGGGGGGGGACTGAAATCAAACTCTGTTACTCAAAAAGCGATGGACAACTGACTGTTTCATGGGAAACATCAACTATTTGAACAATCAACAAACCCTTTAAGTCTTGATTTCAAATAGTTGATAAATTCCCCAACAGTGAGTGGCCTTCAGTGAGAGAAAATCAGTGACATAAGTAGGCGGGCCTACATTTAGACAGAGCTAATTTTACCAGACTGTCAGTGAATGAGTCAGCTCTGCAGTAATTATAATTAGTGAGTACTGCTACAGGACTATTCATGATTATCTATTATGTAGAGAATTGACTAAAGTTTGTCAAGAAAGTTTTACTGCCACCAGAGTGGAAAACTTGTTAGGATAAAACTTGCCATAGGGAATATGACTAATTACCATACTCCTGCAGGCTTTAAAAGGCTTTTCTTTATTAACTGTCCCTCTTTTCAAAATATTAATGTCTGGGTTAATACTGACTTCCAGTGTGTTTAAAAGGTCACTGCTTGTGTGACATTCTATAGGTAATTATTCCATCAATAGCAAACAACAGTAAGTGCCAATTCTTTTATGTTGTCAATTTTGGAAACTTCTAGAAAATGCCAACTATTGTAACCTTTTTCATGACTCAATTTGGGAGGAACCTGGGGGCCATTTTTATTCTTCTCCAGCTAACGGACAAACAGATTACAATGCTCCTTCAAAAGTCTATTTGAAAGCTGAAAACTCTCCAAGATGTGTCAGGATTTCGTTGGATTTGATTTAAAACTGTTGATAAATTTTCAGACCATATTTTTGAGGGGATATATCTAAAACAGTATTGTCTCAATGTCATATCTAACAGAACATATTGTAGAATATATTTAATAATCTATAAATCTATGCTGGTTCTATTCTTTTCATCAACCTTAAAATATATTAAACTCTGTCCTCAATACAAAGGATTGAGGGACAGGAACCCTTGTATTTTCATCACCATTTCTACAAATTGTTAAGGGACATTTTATATTATAAGGATTTCATTTTTATAGTAGAAAAAAAAGCTATGGAAACTAATTTCTTTAATCTATGCAGCCACAATTAATTTTTAAGAGTATGCTTATATTAACATCAACATCATTAAAAAGTAGCATGGTAAAGCAGAACCCTCAGAGCAAATGCTTTCTAAAATATGCAATCAGTCTATAAATCCATCATGCCTGGGTGTGGTTTATCTGCTGAAAGCTGCAAGAAGTGACCAATGGCTTTATTTGTGTAATCTATTAGGAGGTAGCATGAATCAAAGATAGCATGTGTGTGTTGAATGGAGGTTAAATAAAATCACCACTAGAATAGACTCAGGGGGAAGACTGCCATCTTCCAAACACAAGCTCACAGTTTGTAATGGAAACTTAGATAGCACTTCTCTGCCCACTAAAGTCTTCTGTGGCTCAGTTTCATCACCTGTAACATAAGGGGTCTATAACGTTGCCTTAGAAGTCTGCTGTGTAGAGTAAATGAGCTGCCATATGCCAAGTGAATGAACCAATTCTGGAACATGAATTCTGTAGAATGCACCAATTTTATCTGCCACAATTTTTTATACTACTTAGTAACAATCCATCCGTAGACAAATAAGGTGACTCTATTAACACACATTGTGATAAGAAATTGGTAGGATCAAAATTGTAATATTAATCCAAAACTGTCAATTATTTATCCAACTGCCTTGATATGCTAGCATAAAGTATTTACTTAAACAATTCTTGTACTTATGGTGAAGGCAAGAGTATATGGAGTGAAACAAAATGCAAGATCTAGAAAGGAACTGGACAGAAGCCTGAACAATTTTGAGTTTTGGTGATCTTTGGGAAGTTTCATTTAAAGTGTTCAATGTTGAAATTTAATATGATTTTAGCTTGTATACATGCCTAACAAGAAGTCTATGAGGGAGAATTGAATGAATAAATCAAGACTACACTCAAGATGGCTAGAACCTTAAATATCTCACTGCAAAGAGTGAATATATATGCACATGATCCTTTTAAGAAAATTATTTCATGTCTGGTGTTATAAATAATGTTTGTTTGAATACTGTTACAGTGTTGTAGGTTATAGCATGGTTTAGCCTTACTCTAAGGTTTTCCTTGTAGTTCAGTTCTAAATGGTTCTAACACTACATCTTATCTCATTATACTAATTTGAAATTGCATCTATTTATTACTCTATTATTATTCCATGTGTATAGTGCAATAATGAATAAAATAAGAGACATTAAAATACATGCATATGATCTTTTTGATACCATGTTGATAGAAATATACACAATACAATGTGATCAGTAACAACTCTTTTATTTCTTATCCATTTTCAGAATATCTTAAACACAGAATAGAGAGCCATTTTCTCTTTACTTAATTGTATGTACACTCTTCATCTACTTCTAATAAAGCTTTCTTATCTAAAGTTGAAAAAAGAATTTCCTTCATAGCAGTTTACCAGGTTTTAAGTTTGCTGGGCATCTTCAGTTATTTCAAACATAGATTTAAATTACTTGAAATACTGAACTCTGTGAAAACTGAATCTGTGGAATGTGTCAATATCAGTATGAAGAAAACAAGCAGATAGAAAAATTTTGAATATTTTTTTGAAATGTCAAGGAAATTTTGACCAATGAAAGTTAATATAAACACTCCATATTGACCAATAAACAACAAACATATTAAAGGTATTCCTTTATACACTTACAGGACTGAACACCACTTATATAACACTCACTCTGGTCCTGTGAGAATTTAAAATATACTAAGTACTTAAAGTTGCCTTTGTAGACAAGGGATAGATAAAATGCCTGTGTTTCTTCCTCTCAGGATTAAATGCTCCTCTAAAAGACTTTAATAAAAACAAAGAAAATTAATGATAAAAGGAGCCATCTGTATTATTTATGACTCATTTCCCTTGCTGAGAGAATCATATACATCTGGTATTTGTTAAAGAACCTTGATAAATTTTGAGACTTATTTCCTTTTCAGTTATCAAGGACGATTCTGGGTGAGCATTTCTTCTCTCTCTCTCTCTCTCTCTCTCTCTCTCTCTCTCTCTCTCTCTCTCTCTCTCTCTCTCTCTCTCTCTCTCTCCACCCCCTCGTGTGTTTGTGTGTATGCCTTTCTGTCTCTCTTCTTATTCTTCTCCTGCTCCTCCTCTTCTTATTTTCCTCTTTTTCCTCCTCTTCTTCTCTCTCCTTCTTATTCTTGCTCTTTCCCTTCCTCTTTTTTTATTTTGATTTTATGATATTTGCAGCCCTTAGCACCAGATTATATCACTAAGGGCTTCATTAACTATATTCATTTGTTTGGTGGTTTGAATAAGGATGGCCCCTATAGGCTCATAAATTTCAATATTTGGTTACCAGGGAATGGCACTGCTTAAAAGGATTCATTGGTTATGTCCATGTCTCAGAAAATCCATCACTGTGGCAGGTCTTTGCTATTTCAAAAGCCAATTCAAATCCTAGGTCTTTCTCTTCCTGATGTCAAGAGATCCAGATGTAGAAATCTCAGCTTCTTTGCTAACAGCAGTTTGCCCTCTTTCTGGCATGCTTCTTACCATGATGATCATACAAGAAACCTCTAAAACTCATAGCAAACCTCAGTGGTCTTAGGGTTTTACTGTTGTGAACAGACCAGATGGCCAAGTCAAGTTTTACAAAGAGCAATAATTAGTTGGGTCCAGCTTAGAGGTTCAGAGGTTCAGTCCAATATCATCAAGGTGGGAGCATGGTGGCATCTAGGCAGGCATAGAATAGACATAGCTGAGGTTTCTACATCTTCATCTGAAGGCTGATGGCAGAATACTTGCTTCCAGGCAGCTAGGATGAGAGACTTAAGCCCACACACACAGTGAAACACCTACTCCAACAAGGCCACACCTATTGCAACATGGCCATAAGTTCTAAGTAGTACCACTTCCTCGGCTTAGGATATACAAACGAAAAAGGCAATTGAGGACTTTCCTTTTAAACAGTTACTGTACTCATGTGTCTTGTCATAACAATAGAACACTGAATAAGACACCTTGTATGTTACTTTAGTGCATTCAGACTGTATTGATCACCTGATATTTGTCACTCGTATCCTTCCACCACATATAATGGGAAGTATAATGAAAGTACTCCCCACCATTGTAGGCAATCATATATTAAATATTTACTAGCAGATTATTGGGAAAGAAGTTGAAGTTTATTTTTAACGTAATGTTCATAGGGCTGACTTTGTGTAGCTATCTGCTAGATAAGAAAAGGAGACTAAAACCATAGCATTGTACAATGATAGATCCATGAAAGATAAAATCACTGCAATACTGGTGTACCAAGATTATTTAGAACTAGCACATAAGGACTTCATAGTTATAACTCTATTCAAACCAAGAAAGCTAATTTCTAAGCAAGTTTTCCTTTTTTTTCTTTTCAAAAATTATCTCACAATAACTAATCAATGTCAGATCCATAATTAAATAGTTTAAGCAGGTTGACTTTTCTTTAATATTTTCACATTGAAAAAGTAACTTAGGTAATTATATTTAAAGCTTATCTTAATGCTAGATGTTATTTTTTTAACTTTTTAATTTATTCTCTCATATATTCCAAGCAGTTTTCCCTTCTTCCCCTCTTCCCAGTCTCCCTCCCCAATCCACTCATCCTCTGTTTTTCTTAAGAAAAGAGCAGGCCTGTTATGAGTATCAACCAAACATGGCATGGCAAACTGCAGTGAGACTAGGCACCTCCACTCAGACTGTGGCTGGAAGAACCAGTAGGTTAAAATAGGTCCCCAGTACAGGGAATAGTCTGAGACAGTCCCTGCTCCCATGGTTAGAAATCGCACAAGAACATCAAGCTAACCAACTATAATATATCTGCAGAAGACCTACCTCAGAAACAGGCAGGCTTCCTGATTGTCAGTTCAGTATCTATGAACCCCTATGAGTCCCCGTTAGCCCCTGTGAGCCCGTGTGAGACCCCGTGAGCCCGTGTTAGACCACTGTGAGCCCCCATGAGTCCCTGTGAGCCTCTGCAAGCCCCTGTGAGTCCATGCAAACCCCTGTGAGCCCACGCAAACCCCTGTGATGCAAATTTAGTTGATTCTGTGTGGTTTCCTATGGGAAGGTTGACCACTCCTACAATCCTCCTTTTCCTTCTTCTGTAGAATCCCCCTAATGTTGGACTGCGGGTCGCTGCACCTTTTCTCCATCAGTTGCTAGAGCGAGCCTCTTTGATGATGATCATGCTGGGCTCGTGTTTAAGAGAATAGCAGACTACACTTAAGAATCATTTCTTTTTCTTATCCAAGCATGTTTAGTTCTAAGTTAGGCCTGACTTTTGGCCCTCTAGACACTGGCAGGCTGTACACCCTCTTATAGAACAAGTCTCAAGGCGAGCCAGTCATTGGTTGGCAACTTACACAGTTTCTGTGTCACTTTTAGCCTAGCATATTTTGTAGGTAAGAAAGATTTTGACTGCCCAATTCACCCACTGGAAGTCATTTTGCATTTCTCTGATGAGTAAGGACATTGACCATTTCAAGTGGCTATTTGAGATCACTCGGTTGAGATTTTCACCAAGTCCATATCTGACAGAAGGTTAATTCTCAAAATTATTCTACATGCTGACATCCTGTTAGGCTAGCACCATTTGTTAAAGAAGCTATCTATTTACCATTGTATAATTTTGGCTTCCTTATCGAAACATTAGATACCCATAGGTGTGAGGATTTATGTTTAGTTCTTAGATTCAAAGCCATGAATCAGTCTGTTTGTATGCCAATACCATGTGAGTTTTATTGCTGTAGCTTTGTAGTTCAGGTTGAAATCAAGATGGTGATAACTCCAGAATTCCTTTTATTGTTCAGGATTGTTTTTGCTACTCTGGGATTTTGTTTTTCTATTGAGTATCACTCTTTCCATTCTTGTAAGTAACTGTTGTAATTCTGAGAAGACAGCCTTGAATCTGTAGATGGCTTTTGATATGATGGCTGGTTTTATTATCTTAGTCCTCCAAGTTTTTGAGCACAAGAGTTCTCTTCATCTTATGACATCTTCACTTTCTTTCTTGTAATACTTGAAGGTCTTGTGACATAAATATTTCACATACTTGGCTACAGTTATCCCAAGCTATTATATATTATTTGTAGCTATTGAGAAGGGTGTTGTTTTCCTCATTTCCTTCTCAGATCATTTATATATTTGTATATAAAAGGGCTACAACATTTTTTAGTGAATATTGTATCTGATCACATTGCTAAAAGTGTTGACCAGCTGGAAAAGTTCCTTGGTAAAATTTTCACAGTTATACATAATATGACATTACTTACAAATAGTGATACCATGACTTCTACCTTTCAATTTGTATCTGCTTGATCTCCTTTGTTTATCTTGCTCTAGCTTGAACTTCAAAAACTCTATGGAATATATATGAAGAGACTGGGCAACCTTATCCTGTTCTTGATTTTTAATGGAATTTGAGTTTCCCTCTGTTTAACTTGATATTGCTTATTGGCTTTCTGTAAAATGACTTTAAATGTTAAAGTATGCCCCCTTGTATCCCTGAGCTCTCCAACACTTTTATCATTTAGAGGTATTGGATTTTGTCAAAGGATTTTTCAGCATCCAATGTAATGAACATGTGGGTTTTTTGAATTCTTTCATATGGCGAATTACATTTACTTTCTATAGTTTTATAATAGTCACAATAACTAGTAAATGTCATATCCATGATCAAATCAGTAATGTTGTAAGCATGTTAAGTTTTTTAACATTTTCAATTTGAATAAATAACTTTTTCTTTACAACTTTATTTTTAAAAAAGCAGAGATACATGTGCAGATTTTTAAAAGCATTTTGGCATGGAACTATATTAATATGTTTTTGTCAGTACTTGATTTTTTCAAAGGTTTGATAGTATGCATTAAAATCTTACTAGTTACAATGAGCATAAAGTACATGTAAATCAGAACCCTCTAAATATTAAAAGAACAAATAAAATTTAAAAAGTCAAAAGATACAATATTAATGGTCAAAGGTAAAATGTGCTCTACATGTTAGCAATAGACAACTTAAAATCTAAGAGTATCTATAAACATTTAGTATTAATATTTTTTTAAAACTTTATTTTAAAAAACAAAGATAAAAGAAAAAAATTTAAACATTTTTGCATAAATGTATACAAATACATTTTTGTCATTGCTTGGCTTTTTTTTTTTCTTTTTCTTTTTTTTAATGTTTGATACTCTCCATTAAGGAGCAAAAGTACATGTAAAACAGGATGTAACCCGGAATTAGTCAAGGTTTTCTTGGTGTGTAAGGATTGAGCATGACTTTTTTTGTTGTTGTTTTCTTTTTTTCTTGAATTTCACACAGTCTGTGAGTTGTTTCTGGGGCAGTCTGAGCCTCTGGGGTTAGCATCCCACTATCAGTGACTGCATTTTATGTCTGTTCTTTTGTGACTGGGTTATCTCACTCAGGATAATATTCTCTAGATGCAACCATTTTCTTAAGAATTTAGTTAAGTCATTGTTTCTGATAGCTGAGTAGTACTCCATTGTGTAAATGTACCACAATTTTTGTATCCATTCACCTACTGAAGGATATCTGGGTTCTTTCCAGCTTCTAGCTATTATAAATAGACCTGCTATGGACATTGTGGTGCATGTATCTTTGTTGTATATTCGCGTGTCTCTGCTGTATATGCCCAGAAGTGGAAAAGCTGGATCTTCAGGTAGTACTATATCCAATTTTCTGAGGAATCACCAGACTGATTTCCAGAGTGGTTGTATCAGTTTACAACCCCACCAACAGTGGAGAAGTGTTCTACTTTCTCAGCAACCTCGCCAGCATCTGCTGTCATCTGAGTTTTGGATCTTGTCCAATCTGACTTGTGTGAGGTAGAATCTCAGGGTTGTTTTGATTTGCATTTCCCTGATGGCTAAGGATGTTGAGCAATTCCTTAGATGTTTCTCAGCCATTCAATATTCCTCAATTGAGAATCATTTATTTAGTTCTGTACCCCATTTTAAATAACTCTTAAGTAATATAATTATATTTATATCATAACTTAATACTATATTTTATTTTTAACTATTATTTCACTCTTTTCCCTATCAAAGTATTAGCTCAATAGTTGTGCATTAAATTGTTTAAAAGTAGAAAATGTATGGGCTCTGACTTTACAAATATAAAAGTTTTTGGTGTAGTCACAGTAAAACCTGACTCTTCAGACCATTACAAATGATGTGATAAGAGAAATACCAATCACTGAAACCAATCATTGAAAATGTCAGCACAGAATTTACATTTTCATGCTTAGTTTCTTATTAGGATATCAAAATGTCAAAGCTAATAATAACAATGAATATTAATTTAATTATTAAATGTAATGACTATTTTTTCATAATTAACTGGAAATCATTTATTACATGGAATGTTACACCAACTCTAAAGAGAACCAAGCCAATTTCCAAATCAAAATAAAATTAAATAAAATGAGCAAATCAGTCAGGCTGAAACTGTAAACAGACTTAAGACCTGGGGTAAAATGAAGCTATGGTAAATTTATGACATGTATGTAAGCAGTTCAAACCTACCAGAACCAGTTTATAACCTGGTATGTGGAACCTCAGGAGGTTTCATCAACCTTTACGACAAATTCCTGAGAGTCAGAGGCTTGTTAGTGCTAATGACATGAAAATGTGGTTGAACACTTGCTAAGCTCATGTTCTCCAGTTTTTCAGACCCTAGGTTCTGCTGCTCTAAGAGCCCAAAAACTAATTTGAGGTGTTGGTAGACAAAAGTGAGGGAACACCTTCTGATGGGCAACATAGAAATCAGTGACATTGCATGGAACAAGAGTTTCTGTATGGTTTGGGGAAGAGCTTGTGAGGTAAGATTCATGTTATGGGTGGGTTTGGAAGAAAGAAAAAATCATAATTTTAACAAAATATTAGCACTTTCTGTAGAATATATATTCTCTTCAATTCTAGTGCATTCTGTTACTGCACTCTTGACCCAATCTTCTATAACCTTTCTATGATTTATTTCAACATTCAGCGATTCAATTTCACAATACTTAAGATCACTTTTAGTACAATAATTCTATTATCATACTTTTAGATATGCATCATGTCAGTATGTATACAAATAATTTTCCTTCCTTAGACAGTAAAAAATTATGTTTTTGGATCAGACAAATCTCACCTCAATTTATGCTCTGTCATACACTCGATAAATATTTTTACAACTATTCTTTGTTATTTCTGCCACCAACATTTCTATCTCTGAAATGAAAATGTGAGCAAGACACTGAATATCATGAAAATTCTTCTGAGTTTACTCAATATTTCATACACTGAAATTGAGTGAGCACAAACCAAGTACTGGAAATTGTATATGATGATGTATGATAAATCAGTACTAGACAGATGGATAGAAGATAGATAGATGATAGAAAATATGTAAATGAGACATTGTTATGTAGATAATAGACATTTGGATGGTAGGTGGGTAGATATATGATAGGTAAATAGATACAGAATAATAAGCAGGTAATACACACCATTTCCACCTCTTTCTTTTCATTGTAACAGTCTTAACAATCTCTTATCATCATGAATTTGCCATCATTTTGTGTTGTTCTGCTCCTTTCTGTGTGTGGAAGGCATGACACTGAGCAGAAACAAAGATGAACAGTGGATAAATCTCTGGGAAAAGATGGACAGCACAAACACTAATTATGTAGCTCCTTTATCCCTTCAGACCCTAATACTTGGCTACAGCCTTGCTATTCTTGTTTATGGATAAGTTATTTACCAAACAGGAAATGTGCAGAGCTATCTAGACACAGGCAGGTACTCAAACTCCTCTCTCATAATTTATACTAAATTAATGCAAGCAAATGTCATATAATGTTTTGTCTAAGTTTGAGCTAGATATTGAACCATTAAATGCATTTTACCTATCTACTGGAAAATTAAATATTCTCTATATTAAGGATTTTTAGAATATTTCAGGAAGGAAAATTGTTCAGTGTGCTGTGTGATAATTTAGCCCCCATTGGAATTCAAACAAATACACATCTTAGGATATAAGACTTTGAGACCTTCATACAGGACTACTATATCATCTCTGAGTAGCTTTCATATTTGTTTTGAATTTAATCGTTAAATTGCATCCTGGAGATGGAGCTGGATTATCTTGCTGTGATTTTTAACTTGTGTGACAGATGCCTCCATTTCAGATTTGGTATTCATCATGTCACCTGACAGCTTCTACCTTATGATACATTCAGCAACAAAATCTACAAACAAAAAAAAAATGAAGTCATTTTACTGGGGCTGCTTTCTACTGACCGTGCTGCTGCTAAATTAGGGTCAGGATGGTCAGAGGTTCGGCATCATCCTCAGCCACACAGCAACATTAATGCTCTCCTGAAACAGACCCTATTCTCTCCAGAAACATTATGCTAATTTAATTCTGATCGCACTTTGTTGAAAGTGGCTTTTGGTTGTAGTTGTCACGTATTCTAAGTAAATTCCTGTGAGAAAATATTACTAGACCTGCTACTCTTATTTTTTATTTTCACTCAGAATCTTTGCATTGAAATTAGGAATATAAATCAGGAAAAAAATCTTTAGAGATGCTAATTCTTTAGCAATTTGTCCAAGGTTTAATCATCAGACCTTACAGATTTTCTTTTCTGTTGGGTGAAATAGAAATCACGTTTATAAGTTCTGTCCCCTTTTTGTTGTATAAATAGAAACTGGTTACTCACATGCCACAACACCCACAACTTTCACTAAGCTAGTCCATACAAAAGGACATGTACCAAAATAAGATGATTAGTTTTAATAGTAACATGGAGAAGTACATATAGTATCTGACTCCCATCACTGGAACATAAAGAGGTAATCAGAAATGACTCAGAAATGATGTCAAAAATAAAGGAAATTGAAAATATCAAAGATCAAATGAAATGCAGGGACAGTATTGCAAATAGATAAGGAAACTCAGAAGAGTTCCTTCTCTGGGTCCCCAATATGCCTTGTTGACCTGATATCTCATCTCTTACTGAATGTTTTATCCATGTTCTTCTCTTCTGCCCTAACAACGCAATTCATTTGAGTGCACATTTACCTCATATAAAAGGACAAAAATAACAGAAAAAAGCGATCATCATCATGGACTCCTAAAGCAGGGTGCAACCAGTCAGGTGAGTAGGTCTTAATCACTCTTGCTCTTGTTATGCCACATTCAAGTTTTCCATTTTGTTGTGTCACATTTGAAGAATTTGAGAATTTTTACACTAAGGATGATAAGTAGTGACCTTCCATTATTATCAGTTTGAATTTCAGAGGTATTACAGTTACCTCACACCTCCAAAGTTAATTACTCTCACAATGACCACTCTTTCTTTCTTCTAACAAATGATCTTAACACCATTGACCATTGTAATATGGACACCACTCCAGACAAAACAGCCTAAAATCATAAGCAGACATTCTATGGAACAAACTTCACTTCCATCCATAACATCACTGGGGCATTTGCATAAATGACTGTGTCTGGAGAGCCAGGAAAGGCACTACATAATTCTTGACTCTTACTCCTGTTCTGTCTGCCCCTCTTTGTGAGAACGTGGTCATATCATAAACATGACAAACCAACCTCTTTCTGTTCACTACGTTTCCTAATTTATAATGTGTAATTATACAGCATTTAAGATTTAAAAGCTGTCTCAGTAATTTATAGGAAGAGAGTTCCATGCTCACATGGTCAGTACTGTGTGCCAAGTCAAAGGCATTTCAAATCCTCCTAAACATCTCCTTCCAGTACTTTATTATTTCTGAGCAATAGGAACCACCAAGCTTCCAGGACTATCGCTCACATTTTATGGATGCAGACAACAGGTAGATCAGAAAATAATAGCTATAGCTAAGAAATAATATGTATATAACTTGTAAAGTACCATTTTTATCTACGGAGCCTATTTTTCTCAGAGTAAAGATACAAGAAGATACACAGAGTCTGATATTTCTTCACTAATATTTAATGAGTTAACAGAATAAGGTTTAGCTTTATACCCCCTCCATTTTCAATGACAAAACCTTAGGGTATTAATTCAGCTGTGCTCTCTGGGGAGGAGGAATGTCAAATGCACTAGCTTAAAATAATGGTTTTTAGTATTTATTTTAACAATTTCCAATTCTCCCTATTTTATAATATCTATTGTAAATTTCTGAGATTACCATAAATAAAAAGGGTAAGGTCATTTTAAAGCTTTTTAATTCCCCATTATTGTTGGCTTTTAAATTATATAAGAATGAAAAGAAAAATATTTTTGAACATCAAGATGCACACACACAAAAATATATATATATAATATATATATATATTTGTCTTCCTAGTATGTGTGAACATAAATGGCTGTCAATAATTTTGTCTTGAGTGAATATTGCATATGGCTACAGCACAATATTTATATTTGTGGAAATGAATTCAGTTTAAATTGCTCTCATATCCACTTGACAATTGATATTGAGGTACTTGGAAGCTGAAGCTTACAGTGAGTCCTGCCAAAGAATTTCCTGGAATGTGGGTTTAAGTAGTTTAAATATTGAACAATCAAATTCCAAAGAGCTTTGGAAAATGAGAAAGAAATTCTGTGTAGGTCTGCTTAACTCCACTGGAAAAGTTTAAAATTTTAAATAAAACTTTCCTCAATACATTTGCATTTTTGAAGCAAATGGAAATGCTTTCCTTAGGGCTAAAACAGTAGTTCTCAGAAGTTAAAGTGCCTGTATTTGTAATCATTTTAAGTGTTTTCTAAACATACTTTGTGTGGATAGCAGATCAATACACTTCTTGGTATGCTCCTTTCATAAGTATTAATAACAGGGCTCAATATCTGACTTCAATAGACTTTACTGACAGAAGCAATGCTCCTGCCTCAACTCATAAGTCTAGTGAACACAGACAAGCCTGTGTCATTCCTTTGCTTTTTTTTTTTTTCACTTTAGAAATCACACAAAGTCTCTTTAGACAATAATTTTCTTCACATTTCCTGGGTCTGTACTTCAGTTGAAGCAATGCTGGAAAAATCTTTGCTTTAGTGTCCTTGAAGTAATGATCTATCATTGGCTACGTTCTTTTATCGACTGACTTCCTTTATTTGCCTTATCTGTACACACACCCATTTAAAATTTCTCATGCATTTATTTTTCTCTTTTCTTCCTATGTTCCTACTTGTCCACCCACTTCCAACTGAATTGTTTTGAAGATTCTCTAATTTTGTATTTTTAAGGATTAGTTCATCATATGATATCCACGTAAGTGGGTGGTTGGTATTATAAGGCATGACCAGGCCATTTCTTTTCTATTATATATAAGTACCATATTTTCTGTGCTCCTATCTCTAAGGAGTTTGTCTAGCTTGATAATCCCACTGCCATCCTAATAGCTCAGTCATTTAAAACTGAGAATATTTCCCAAGTTGGAAGGAACCAAGGCTACACCCACTCTCTAATCCAACAGGGAAACTTTACTGCAGCCACTCTGAATTCTGTAGGGTTAACATGCACATCATTCCTGAGAAGCACCAGATAAAGTGCCTGGAGAACACAAAGTATCCTTTACTATTTAGTGCTGCCATATCACTGAAGAGGTTAGCATTAGTTCTCTTAAGAAGCAGTGTGAAGGACAGATGACTATCAGGAGCAGGCAGGTCTATGTCAGTCACATTAACTGGGAAGAGAGATGAAAACTACTTAATTTTGTTTCAACTCAGCATATTTATCTGCACAGCAGAGGTCATTACAATGGTATGCAGCATTGTAGAATTAAAATATACCTATATAAAAACTGCCTAACTCAGCATCTATGATTAAGCAAGTGCCTTAACAGATTTCTTAGCATTATATTTATGTTTTTGCTTAATGAAATAATTGTTAACTCCTTTTTTTAATGCAATCATTTTTTTACTGGATATTTTCTTTACTTACATTTAAAATGTTATCTTCTTTCTTGGGTTCCTGTGTGGATTCTTCCTCTCCCAACCATCCTCCTCTCCCCTGCTTCTATAAGAGTGTTCAATTACCCATTCCCTCCCACCTTCCTTCCCTAACATTCCTCTACACTAGGGTATTGAGCCTTCAGAGGATAAAGAGCCTCTCCTCTCCTCAATGCCTGATAAGGCCATCCTCTGCTACAAATGTGCTAGAGCCATGGGTCTTGAACTTGTTTGCTAGTAATATACACACAGAGAAATCCAGAATGCAATAGTTTGTTACACTACAGAAATTATGTAATTGAAGAACAACAAGATGGCGAAGCAGGAATTGGAATAAAAATCAAACAACACAACCCTTAGTGATCACAGGCCATCTGTGTAACTTGCTCAAGACATTAGTTTATGAAAAAGAGTGAGTTTTTGTTTGTTTGTTTATTTTGTTTGTTTTTTAGTTATGCTTTGAAACTTAGGGTAGATTATCAAAAGCAAGATTCCCATCAGCTCTGTAGTCAACCCTGCTTGTCTGTGCATTCTCTGTCAGAGGTGAGATTCCTTGAGTTTTTAGCTGTTCTTTGTTGGCTTTGAATTGTTTTTGCCTTCTTGTCAAAATTCCGCATTGGCTGCATGAAAGCAGCCGACATTTGTTTCTTCTGGCAAAAGGAAGCTGCAGAAGAGGCTCAGGAGCCTTGTTTATAGAGTAACTGGCATTAGTGAGCAAGTTTGATCTCTCAGCTTTCATGCCAGGAAACCATGAGGGAAAGCACACAAACAGTAGAAAACAGTGTTCTGTGAGTTAAAGCCAATGCACAGATAGATCAGAAGACACATTAGTATTAATACTGTGGACTGCTTTTTTCTCTTTACCTGAATAAATACCCTAAGCATTATATTAAACCAGTTTTAGAAGTGAGTAATTTATTTGACATATAAAGTTTTGTGAATGAATATATACCATCATAATGGCATCAAAATTATTATTTATAGTTTTATTATATGATGTGTATTATTTATATGAATAAATCAGTCAACTATAACTATTATGTCAGCTTTACATAAACAGGCATTAAATTTCTAGTACTTCAAACACTTATACCAGAACATATGAAACTATTAAGATGTAAGTGAATAAAACACATCTGGAAACATATTACACACTTTATTACAATATTGCATGTTTTAGACTCAAAGTTACTTTCTTCGATTGATTTTTTTTCTAAATTTATTTTATATGCTGCTTCTTAGTCTATTTTGAATTTAGATTTCCATTTCCTTTCATAGATGTGTGTGTGTGTGTGTGTGTGTGTGTGTGTGTGTGTGTTTCATTCACTTTTGAATGTGTATCTTATACATGCAATGTCTAGGGAAAAGAAGATGCTGGGTACCCTGTAGTATGTCATAATGGTGTTTGGGTCTGAGTCCTGGCCCTCTGTAAGTATGACAAGCATATATACTTGCCTTTATCTTAGAAAATATAACTGTACACATACAAATATGTTCACATGTCACATATATGTAAACATGCCCCAAACATAAACACATCTACAGATGCGCACACATCTCACACACATGCACAAACAGTACATTTCCTTCTTAGTACTTAATATATTCCTAGTGTGTTAAGAGACATAATTGTCGCTTAAGTTTCAGTAAAGAGGCATGTTCTTGTGTTTCTAGAAATACAATCATACTGGTTATGGTGAGGAGAGGATGAGGATGATGTAAATGACAATAGCAATTTGACAAAGGTTAAGCCCATAAAAGCTTCATTGTAAAAAGTCTGAAATTGTTGCCAATATAGAGAAATTAAATGAATGATATTCTACAAAACAGCCATGACTTGTTTACATAGTAAATTATTTAAAATGATCACTGTAGTATATGCCCAGTTAAGGTCACGAGTTAGCAAAGATGCAATTTGAGATGTGAACCACTGACTTATTTGGCTATTTCATTGTAGTCAGTTTCAGTTTCTTTGTTAACTATTTTTTGCCATTTGAATAACACAATGAGGGGAACTACATCCTAGTAAAAACAAGAAAACTCCTAAGCAAGAAAACCAAAAGAAGAAAGAGACACAGACACAACTCAACCTACAAAAGCAATAAGAACAAGAAACAGAAACCATTATTCCTTGATATCTATTAACATAAATGGACACAACTCCCCAATAAAAACACATAGGCTATCAGACTGGATACATAAACAAAATCCAGCATTTTGCTGCATACAGGAAACTCATCACAGAGACAGAGACAGACACTATCTCAGAGTAAAAGGTTGATTAAAAAACTTCCAAGCAAACAGCCACATGAAGCAAGCTGAAGTGGCTATTCTAATAACTAATAAAGTAAATTTCCAACCAAAAGTTATCAAAAAAGATAAGGAAGGACACTTTTTACTCATTACCGGGGAAATCTGTCAGTAGGAACTCTCAATCCTTAACATATATGCTCCAAATACAAAAGCACCCACATTCATAAAAGAAACCTTAATAAAGCTCAAAAATATATTTCACATGACACAATAATAGTGGGATACTTTAATACCCCAGTCACACCAATGGACAGTTCATTGAAACAGAAACTTAACAAGGACACTGTAAAACTACCAGAAACTATGAACCAACTGGAATTAATAGATATCTACAGAACATATCATCCTAAAATAAAAGAAAACATCTTCTTCTCAGCACCCTATGGCACCTTCTTGAAAATTGACCACATAATTGGACACAGAACGAGCCTCAATTGATATAAGAAGATTGAAATACTCCCATGCATCCTCTCAGATCACCATGGTTTATGTCTGGTCTTTAACAACAAGGAAGACAACAAAAAGCCCACATAGACATGGAAAATAAAAATCACTCTGTTAAAGGATAGCAGGGTCAAAGAAGAAAAAAAAAAGAAATTAAGGATTGTCTAGAATTCAATGAAAACAAAAACACAACATAACCAAACCTATGGGATGCAATGAAAGCAGTACTGAGAGGAAAAGTGATAGCTCTGAGCGCCTCCAAAAAGAAACTGGAGAGAGCATACATCAGCAACTTAACAGCACAGCTAAAAGCTCTAGAACAAAAGGAAGCAGATACACCCAAGAGGAGTAGACAGCATGAAATAATTAAAATTATGGCAGAAATAGACCAAATTGAAACAAAAAGACCATCAAAAGAATCAATAAAACCAAGAGCTGGTTTTTTTTGACAAAATCAACAAGATTGATAACCCCCTAGCCAGACTAAATAGAGGGCAAAGAGAGAGTATACAAATTAACAGAATAAGAAAGGAAACTGGAGACATAACAATTGAAAGTGAGGAAATTAAGAAAATCATCAGATCCTACTACAAAAGCCTATACTCCACAAGTTGGAAAATCTGGCAGAAATGGGTGAATTACTAGACAGATACAAGAACCTAAAGTTAAACCAGGACCAGGTAAACCATATAAATATTCCCATAACACCTAAAGAAATAGAAGAAGTCATCAAAAGACTCCCAACCAAAAAAGCCCAGGACCAGACTGGTTCAGTGCAGAATTTTATCCAACATTTATTGCGGAAATAACACCAATAATCTCCAAACTCTTCCACAAGATAGAATCAGATGGAATACTACCTAACTCATTTTTTGAGGCTACAATAACCCTCATTCTTAAACCACACAAAGACCCTGCAAGGAAAGACTATTTCAGACCAACCTCAATTATGAATATTGATGCAAATATACTCGACAAAATCCTTGCAAACTGAATCCAAGAACACATCAAAAGTATCATTCACCATGAACAAGTAGGCTTCATCCCTGGGATGCAGGGATGGTATAAAATAAGGAAATCCATCATTGTAAACCACCATATAACCAAACTCAAAGAACAAAATCACATGGTCATCTCACTAGATGCAGAGAAAGCATTTGACAAAATTCAACACCCCTTCATGTTAAAAGTCCTGGAAAGAATAGGAATCCAAGGTCCATACCTAAACATAATAAAAGCAATATACAGCTAACCAACAGCCACCATGAAACTTAAAGGTGGGAAACTTGAAGCAATCCCACTAAAATCAGGGACTGGACAAGGCTGCCCACTCTCCACCTACCTATTCAACATAGTACTGGAAGTCCTGGCTGGAGCAATTAGACAGCAAAAGGAGATCAAGGGGATAAAAATTGGAAAGAAAGAAGTAAAAACATCACTATTTGCAGATGACATGATAGTGTACTTAAGTGACCCCACAAATTCCAAAGAGAACTCCTACAGCTGATAAACAAGTTCAGCAAAGTGGATAGATACAAAATTAACTCAAACAAATCAGTAGCTTTCCTATATTCAAAGGACAAACATGTGGAGAAAGAAATTAGGGAAAATATATTCTTCACAATAGTCACAAAAACTATGAAATACCTTGGTGTGACTCTAACTAAGCAAGTGAAGGAACTGTATGACCAGAACTTCAAACCTCTAAAGAAGGAAATCGAGGAAGATCTCAGGAAATAGAAAGATCTCCCATGCTCATGGATTGGAAGAATCAACATTTTAAAAAGGGCCCTCCTACCAAAAGCAATCTACAGATTCAATGCAATCCCCATAAAAATTCCAACCCAGTTCTTCATTGAGTTGGAAAGATCAATGTGCAATTACATATGGAATAACAAAAGACCTAGAATACGGAAATCCAACCTCAACAACAGGAAAACATCTGTGGGAATCACTATCTTTGACCTCAAGCTATATTACAAGGCAATTGTGCTGGAAACTGCATGGTACAGGTAAAGAAAAAGGCACGTGGATCAATAGAATAGAATAGATCCAGAAATGAGCCCTCATGTATATGGTCACCTGATTTTTGACAAAAGAGCTGAAAACATTCAATGGAAAAAAGAAAGCCTATTCAACAAATGGTGTTGGTCCAACTGACACTCAGCATGCAAAAGTATGAAAATAGACCCTTTCTTCTCTCCTTGTAAAAAGCTCAAGTGTAAGTGTATCAAAGATCTCCACATTAAACCAGATATACTGAAATTATTAGATGAAAAGTTGCAAAGACCTTAGAACACATAGGCACAGGAGAAAATTTCCTGAACAAAACACCAGTGGCTCAAGCTCTAAGGTCAAAGATTAACAAATGGGACTGAATGAGATTGCAAAGTTTCTGTAAGGCTAAGGACATTGTCAAGAAAACAAAACGGCAGCCAACAGAATGGGAAAAGATCTTTACCAACTCCACATCAGATAGAGGCCTAATATCCAAGGTATACAAAGAACTCAAAAAGCTAGACACCAGAGAATCAAACAATCCTATAAAAAAAATGGGGTACAGAGCTAAACAAAACGTTCTCACTTGAGGAATATCGAATGGCTGAGAAACACTTGAGGAAGTGCTCGACATTCTAAGCCATCAGGGAAATGCAAATCAAAACAACCCTGAGATTCCACCTCACACAAGTCAGATTGGACAAGATCCAAAACTCAGATGACAGTAGATGATGGCAAGGTTGTAGAGAAAGAGGAACGCTTCTCCACTGTTGGTGGGGTTGTAAACTTATACAACCACTCTGGAAATCAGTCTGGCGATTCCTCAGAAAATTGGACATAGTACTACTTGAAGATACAGCTATTCCACTTCTGAGCATATACTCAAGAGACACCTCAATATACAAGGAAGATACATGCACCATGATGTTCATAGCAGCTCTATTTATCATATCCAAAAGCTGGAAAGAACTCAGATGTCCTTAAGTAGATAAATGGATACAAAAATTGTGTTACATTTACACAATGGAGTACTACTCAGCCATTAGAAACAATGACTTAACCAAATTCTTAAGAAAATGGTTGCATCTAGAGAATATCATCCTGAGTCAGATAACCCAATCACAAAAGACCAGACATAATATGCAGTCACTGATGTGGGATGCTAACCCTAGAGACTCAGACTGCCCCAGAAACAACTCACAGACTGTGTGAAGTTTAAGAAAAAATGAAAACAAAACAAAACAAAACAAAAAAAAAACAACATGTCATGCTCAATTCTTACACACCAAGAAAACTTTGACTAATTCCGTGTTATATCCTGTTTTACATGTACTTTTTGCTCATTGTAACTAGTAAGACCTTAATGCAGAGTATCAAACCTCAAAAAAAAAAAAAAATAAAGCCAACCACTGACACAATTGTATTTGTATACATTTATGCAAAAATATTTAAAATTGTTTTCTTTTATTTTTTTTTAAATAAAGTTTAAAAAATAATAATATATATAGTTTTAATAAGACACTGAGTATGCTTTCAAAGTTTAACTTTAATTTTTATTGAATTCTTAGCACTGTCATAAATAGCGTTTGTCCAAGCATTTTTCAATGTCATTTAGCCACTTTCATAATTCCTTGAAAATTCTTAAACATAAGCCTATTTTACCATGAGAAGCTCATATTTCTGCATGAATGAGGACCACATTCAGCTCTGTACTTACTCCTTAGTATCCACACATTGTTAACCATAGTCTATGACTACAGATAGACTCTGTCTATCCTGGACCCCTTGGGGTTTCCAGAATCAAAGCCACCAATCAAAGAACATATACAGGCTGATCCATGGCCCACCCAGCACATTGTAGCCTAGGACTGCCTTGTCTGACCTCAGTGGGAGAGGATGTCCCTAATCCCTTAGAGACTTAATACCCCAGGGAAGCAGGATGGTGGGGGGGCACCCTCTAAAGGCAAAGGGAAAGGGGGAGGGGAGAAGTCTGGGAGAGGTGATTGGGACCAGAAACACTTGGAATATAAAAAAATATAACAATTAATCAAATATAAAATGAGAGGCTTACTGATTTCTTCATGATCATTCAGAGGTGAACCCTGGACTATGATGTGATCCCCATGTGACTGCACTAACTCCAATAAGTGTCATCCACATGCCTGTTTATCTGATGGGCCATTTGCAATGTAGACTCATATATAATTACTTGCTTGTAGTTTTTTATTAAACTGAATTTTTTATCTCTTCATACCAAATTAAAGGTATTTCTCATATTTATTTTGATTATGTTAATTGTATACTTTCTTGTCCACTAACTGCGTGATGAATTCTCAACATAATGAAGTATATATATATCCTTTTGCTGTAAAGATAACAAGTTCTATAATATGTAAACAATATATGCACTTTGTTGAACACTGCTAAAATGTGTGCATCAATCACTTTATAATCTTTAGCATAGTTCGAATGAACTATCTTTTCATTAATATTATTTCTAAATACAGAAAACTTTTCTGGAGCACTTACATATCCAAAAAAGATTCTCTAATTCATAAAAAAATCCCATTTACATTTTAGCACTTTTTGAAGTCCTATTTTTCACCTTACAAATAAGTCTCTCTGATAAAGTCCCATTTACCTTAATCAAAAACCTTTCTACAGTCAGAACTAATATTTCTGGTAAGTAATAACTGACCTGTGTTTTATAAATCACACACATACACACATTAACTCAAAAATGCATAAATAAAAATGTTTTTAAATATACGTAGCTAAAAAATTATCACAATCTTAAGTACATCATTTATTGGCACTAATTATATTCACAACAGCAACAATAATTTTTAAATCTACACTTCTCTGTTTCTGAATATTTTAACTACGCTTCCAAAAAATTCTGTAGTGATTAAGAGATATGCTCATGGATTCTCTATTAACTTTGTAGTAACATGAGTCTAATAAATTTGTCTATTTTTAATACTTCATGTATGTTGAGAATACCATATTTACCACTTTTTATCTTATTTCATATAAAATATATTTCCTATAAAACAAAAAATCCATTTCTTATTATTTCTTTTTGTGTATATCCACGTTATGGGCAATCTGCTTTACCATTCGTGCATTGAGGAATGTTGTTTTCAGTGGACACATGATTGACATGTCTCAAAGTTCATCAGCACCCATGAATGTATTTCAGTTCCTACATGTTTATTAAAAGGAATTGTGGAAATTATGAGGCGATGTGGTGATTACCTGGTTAACTCTGAAGAGAGAAAAAATGGTTTATGTCCACAATGCTAATGCCCAGTTTATAGTTTCTCTACACACACTTTTCTCTTGCAGATCAGCACCTTTCTATAAGGATAATGCAAACTCATATTGTTTCAGGTGTATGATTGTAATATCCTAATAATTAGCATTTCAGTATGTTTTCTATGTTCTGTATTTCTTGGTGGGAAAATATCTATTCAAGCTTTTTTCTCTTATTTTCCATTCAGTATTGTATTGAGGCTGAATTTGGGGTGTGGATTATGAACATATTCTCTTTGTTAAAAAAAAAAAAAGTCACTGGGGCTGAGGGAATAAGTGGTATGTGTCGCTGGCATGCATGCAGTTGTATATTTGAAACACAACATTGTGGGTATCAGTCTTATATCAGAGTAACATTATTTTCTATAGACTATCTTCTCAAATTATTGATGTTGTACATTAAAATATAAAGTTTTATAATTTGGATAAATAAAAGACCTTTGCTTCTTTGAGGCTGTTGCCCTCACTATATCATGAAGACTGACTCATCTATTTTTTATTAATTTATTCTCTCAAATATTACATTCTAAATTCAGCTTCTTCTCACTCCCTAAATCCCCCTCCCCATCCCACTCATCCTCCACTTCCTTTCAGAAAAAGGCAGGCCAACCAAACATGCATATCAATTTATAATAAGACTGGCAACACCCCTCATATTCAGGCTGGGTGAGGCAACCCACTAGGAAGACAAGGGTTTCAAAAGCAGGAAAATAGTCAGAAACAGACTCCTGCTCCTTCTCTTAGGGGTCCCACAAAAATACCAACTTATACAACTATAGCATATGTGCAGAGGTCCTAGATCTGACTGCTGTAAATACCCTGATAAGTTATTTTCTTTTATATTTCTTCTTTTTTATTGATTATTTTATTTATTTACATTTCAAATGTTATCTGCCTTCCCAGTTTTCACCCAACAAGCTCCCTAAATTCCCCTTACACCTGCCTCTATAAGAGTTCTCCTCTACCCTTCCACCGACTCCTGCTTCAGTGCCCTAACATTCCTCTACCTTGGGTTTCCAAGTCTCCATTGGACCAAGAGGCTCTCCTCCCATTGATGCCAAATAAGGTCTCCCTCTGCTATATATGCAGCTGGAGTCATATGTCCCCATATGTGTACTCTTTGGTGGAAGTTTAGTCCTGAGAGCTTTGGGGGTGGAGTCTGGTTGGTTGATAATGTTGTTCTTCCTATGGGGTTGCAGAGCCCTTCAGCTCCTACAGTACTTGCCCTAACTTCTCCATTTGTGGCCCCATGCTCAGTCCAGTGTTTGACTGTGTCCATCCATATCTGTATTGGTTAGACTCAAGGCACACCTATAAGGGGCTTCTGTCAGTAAGCACTTCTTGGCATCAGCAATAGTATCCCGGTTTGGTGTTTGCAAATGAGATGAATTCCTAGGAGGGCAGTCCCTGGAGAGCCTTTCCTTCAGTCTTTGCTCCACTCTTTCTCTGCATCATCCTTTCACAGGAGAAATTCTGAATTAATATTTTTTAGGTGGGTGTGGGACCCATCCCTCTACCAGGGGCCTTGCCTATCCACTGGATAGGGTCTCTAAAGGTTCTATCTTCCCTTTTTGGATATTCTGGCTAATGTCCTCCTCATTGGGTCCTAGGAACCTCTGTGTTCCTACCATGTGGGATATTTCTTGTGGCTACCTCCAGTTCTCCCTCCTCTACTTCTACAGACCTATTTTCAAATTCCTAACCCTCTTGTACTTCTCCCCATCTCATCCCATATCTGAACTACCTACCTTCTCCCCACCCCCGCTCCTTTTTCTCTCTGAGATTCCTCTCTCCCTCGACTTCCTGAGATTGTTTTTTTTTTTTTTTCGCCTTCTGAGTAGAACTGGAACAGCCACACTTTGGTGTGATCTTCTTTTTCTTGGGTGTTATATGGTCTGTGAGTTGTATCATGGGTATTTTGAGCTTCTTTTTGGCTAATATCAACTTATCAGTGAGTATATACCATGTTTATTCTTTTGTGATTGAGTTACCTCACACAGGATGATATTTTTTCGTTCTATCAATTAGCCTGTGAATTTCCTGAAGTCATCCTTTTTAATAGTTCAGTAGTACTCCATTGTGTAAATGCACCACAGTTTCTGTATCCATCATTCTGTTGAAAGACATCTGGGTTCTTTCCAGCTTATTATAAATAAGGTTGCTATGAACATGGTGGAGCATGTGTCCCTATTAGATGTTGGAGCAACTTTTGGGTATATTCTCATAAGTGGTATAGCTGAGTCCTCAGGTAGCTTTATATCGAATTTTTTGAGGAACCACCAGACTGATTTCCAGAGTGGTTGTACCAGCCTGCAATCCCAACAACAATGGAGGAGTGTTCTTCTTTCTCCACATCTTTGCCAACATCTTCTGTCATGTGAGTTTTGAGCTTATCCATTCTGACTGGGGTGAGGTAGAATCTCTGGGTTGTTGTGAATTGCATTCCCCTGATGACTAAGGCTATTGAACATTTCTTTAAGTGCTACTCATCCATTGATATCCCTCAGTTATGAATTTTCAGTTTAGTGCTATACCCAAATTTTAAAATAGGGTTATTGGATGATCTGTAGTCTAACTTTTTAAGTTCTTTGTATATTTTGGATATTAGTTCTCTACTGGAAATAAGACTGGTTAAATTTTTTTTTCCAATCTATGGATTTCTGTTTTGTTCTAATGACAGTGTCCTTTACCTTACTGAAGCTTTTCAATTTTATGAGGTCCTATGTGTCAATTATTGATCTTAGAGCATAACTCGTTAGTGTTTAGAAAAATATTCCCTATGCCCACATGTTTAAGGCTCTTCCCCATTTTCTCTTCTATTAGTTTCAGTGTATCTGGTTTTATGTGGAGGTCTTTGATCCACTTGGACTTGAGCTTTGTACAAAGAGAATGGATCAATTTTGATTCTTTTACATGCTGACTGTCAATTGAACAAGAACCCTTTGTTGAAAATGCTGTCTTTTTTCCACTTGATGGTATTAGCTTCATTGTCAAAGGTCAAGTAACCAAAGTGGGTTGATATCTGGGTGTTCAACTCTATTCCATTGACATACCAACACCCAATGTTTTTTAATCACTACTGTGCAGTAGTATAGCTCAAGGTCAGGGAAGGTGATTCCTCCTTTATTGTTGAGAATAGCTTTTATTATCCTGGGTTTTTTTTTTTTCCTTGTTACAAATTTGACAACTGCTTTTTCTATCTCTGTGAAAATTGAGTTGGAATTTTGATGGTGATTGCATTGAAAATCAATCTACAGTTCCCTGATATTTTCTTTCTGTTTAATCTATTGATCTACTTTGAGTTTATGATATGATTTTTCAAGGAACATTATTTTAAAATTAAAATTCAGATCTATTTGTGGGTAAAAACTTCTTTCTCAAGATTAAAGAAACTTTATATCCTTGACCCAAAAAAAGAAAATTAACCAGATTTCTGTTTGGACACTTAGTTCTTTTGGGTGGGTGCCTGTGGTAAATTTCTCACAAGATAATAGCTCACAGTTTTGACTAGTATAGCTTCATGGTATATTTTGCAAGCAGGATGTGTAAGTCTCAGAATTTTATCTTGTTTGTTAGGACTCTTATGGCCTCCTGAATCTCTATTATGACTGTGAGAACTATGCTTTTTAGTTCTTGGGGAAAACCTGCCAGATTTAGATAGGAGTGTGCTATGTATTGGTAACAAGAACACTGTCTGCAAATTGTGAAATGAATTTGTATGTATTTTTCAAATTATTTATTTTTTAATTTTTTAGAGTTTTTCCAATTTTTTAAATTTGTTTATGAATTGCTCTATAGTTTCAAATTTGCAAACATTAAATCAGCTTGGAAACATTTTTTGTATATTTTATTTCTTATATAATTTTAATAGAATCATTTTCTTAATATTCCCTGCATTTTAGAATCCAAAATCAACATATTATGTTGGCTATGTTTTCACAGAAAAAAATATAATTTGATATTATTACTTTTATGCAACATTTTTATGTAATTTAATTTTTTTAAAATTCTAACTTTTTTCAATTATTTTTTTGAAATTCTCTAAACATACCATTCCCGATTTTCTTCAGGATAAGAAGTGATTTTCTAATGTGCTATATACTAATTACTGTGAGAAACAGAAGATTTCCTATTATATAAGGAAAATGACTGTTGGAGTGAAGGGAAGAACTCTGCGAGGTAGGACTATAAGAGGGGCAAGATTTGTATGTAAATAAATATGACAATTAATTAATTAAAATGAAAATGAATAAAGTAAAAATTCTTCCATTTCCACTTATCAGTCATACCTCCTCATAATGTAGGATAGCATCTGTCCTGATTCATTTGGCCTGACTGTGTACACCTGGTCTTCTCCATTGTTCTGTCTTATTGCTTTAATGTTTGCTAGTCAGAACTCAGGCACCGGAACAATCCCAGTAAACATTCATTTTGCTTTGTTGTGAAATGTTGGAATTCACTAAGAAATTAAATTAATGAGTGCAACTTCCAGCTATGGAATATTATTCAAAATCTTTTAGTTCTGACGCTGGTTACACTCAATCCAAGGCAAACACCATATTTTAAATAAACACCAAATTCTTTCATGGAATTCCAATACTCCTATAGGCCAGCATTCCACACCATTTCTCAGGGTTATCATTATTTACTTAACATTCCCACTGCTTCTCACTGCCACCCTGGATTCCCCAAATCCCAAACAACGTTTATGTAAACACTTGGGGTAGGTTTGTTTATGGGAACTCATCAGCGTGAGAGCATTAAGTGAATTCAGTTAGAAAGTGACAGGTGTGTGTTTGAGAATATGGATGAATCAAAGATGTTACAATATTTTTAGTGAAAACTTCCCTCCCCCATAATGTAAACCATAGCTCTCTTTGAGAAAATAGTAAAACTTGCCAGATATGTGAGTCTGGGACAGGGAGAGCTATAAACCTTGCCTAAGGGACAACAGATGCCACAGTGAAGACAAAGATGTATAACTAATGATCCTGTTTCTAAGAACCAAAACAAAATGTTACAGGAATTAACAGAAACTTAAGTTAACATAGAATTACAAGAAACTTTAGAATAACTGGAACAATTTCAAAGAAAAGTTACAAAACTTTACTGCCCGACTTAGGAGAAAAGCAGTAATTAAATAAGTAATGCTTGTACCAAAGTGGACAAATGCACTCAAGGATCAACCTTGAGAACATGGAAACCAAGAAATTTGATTTCTAAGAAATTTTAAGAAAACTGTAGGAAATAAAACTAGAATCTGAGCTGGAAAAGGAATCCAAGAGCCAAGGGCATTCGGAAGATATTTAAAGTCATAGGATGAAACAAGTTCTAGTAGGTAATACATGTTTTTAAGAAAGTCTAAACACTGGCGTTTTAAATACATCTCAATCACACATATTGCCTTCCCTTTGTACCTTGGTACCTAAGGCAGTGTTTCTAAACCTCTAAATCACAAGCCACCAAGAAAACATCAGTAAATGCAAATATTTATATTAGTATTCGTATCAGTAGTAAAACTACTGTTTTGAATTAGCAAGAAAAATAACTTTACTGGCAATCAGTATTACATGAAAAACTGATTAAAGGGTTGCAGCATTAGCAAGGTTGAAAATAACTGGATGAGTTTCCTATATATGTATCCAACCAATGGTCCACATGTCACAATGACAGAAAACGTTATGGAGAACTTTGATAGAGAAAGGTCATCCATACTCTTACCCAGGTATAGACACTGCCTGCATATGAACCAACTGCCATGCAAGATGTAGCTCTATTGTGATGATAGCATGACTGATAAGGGGGCAAACAACCATTTTCTAACTGCATTGAGGATTCTTCTAGGAAATTCATACTCTAGACCTAGTTGAATGGCCATGACTCTGGCTGGCACTTTCAGAGGAAATGTACTGTAGTTGTTTTGCTAGTTGAATACAGTATCAAATGCTTCTGAAAATTTATACCTATAACACATATAAAGTAGTACTGTTTTCAGTATTGTTCAGGAAAACTCCTTTTTAAAAGCTCAGTACACAGTGGTTAACAAACTCTTAACTACTCAAATTCCTAGGAATATGTGGCTGTTGAGGCCTCATTCCTAAATGTGGATTCTATTTCTCACCTACCCAATCCCGAGGGACATTGAGAAAGCAGGGTAGAAAGAATATAAGGAGTCTAGAAGAGCAAGGGACACTATGAAACACTGCTTTCTTGGCATTATATGGACATCGAAATCATGACCTTCTACACAAGAACAGCTCATCAACATTCCAGCAAAGACAGAAAACAGAATCATGAGCTACTGTCCCTCTTCGAGTAATTAGGCCGTTAATGCATTGCTTGGTCATATTTCTCAGTGACATAGTAAACTGCCCAATACCTCTGGTATTATAGTTCCTTATCCACATGCATGAAAGCAATTCTAATTAAAGTCAGTAGGACACACTCACACACATACCGGGTAGGGAGGGTGGAGGAGACAAGATTGAGGAGAAAGTAGTACAATCTTGGAAATTTAAAAAAATTTCAACAGGAAAACTATCAAGCATTGCTTAAAAATTAAGAAAATAGTTATTGGTGGGTAAGTCCTTTGGAGGTAACTTTGTCTTGCCTGTTCCTTCTCCTTCCTGGTTATACCTAGGAGGGTTATTTTCCTTCACCATGTATGTCCTCCATAATACTGTGTAATAACATGGGACAGAGTTAATTATATTTTTATAAACCAAAACAAGTCTTTTGTAAGTTTGTTTATCATGTCTATGGAGTCAGAGCAATAACAAGTAATAAGAAGATCTTTAAGACTTTTATGGAGAGGTTGAGTATGGTAGAACATGTAATCAATGTCATAATATATGACAGAACAAACAACTCAAGGATTCCTATAATTTAGAGATTGTTAGGGATGCTCACAGTGGGCTTCTATGGACATTAAGGCATGACTGCCTAACAGGAATATCTTCTCTTAATGCGCCTGTTATGGACAGGGCTCCAAGCTGGTTCATTCTTTTATGACACTGGAGCCATAAATATAAAGTATTGATTGGAAAGTTCACAGGAAAACAGTCATTTAACAATCTGGACCTATTTGTAACATTATCCATAGAATTGAGCCATGTGATTTCTCTGGACTTCAGGTTCATGTATAAATTATAACAATGAAGCCTGTTGACATCACAGAAGGAATAAGGGGAGAAGAACCTAAAATTAGCCTTAAAGTTTGAGATTTGTTTGCTGAATGACAGGAAAGCTAGTTTAGAGAGGATTTAGGGACATGGACCATGACCTGTGTCTTCTACAATGACCTGGAATCCTTCTGCAGCTGTTCTTGACTAGGACTGGTGTCTTCCTTTCCAGACTCATTGTCATTTAAATTTATTGCTCTGTAACATTCCAAGGATAGAGAGGATAAAATTTCAAAGACTAAAACTGTTAAAACCAGTTTGAACAGAAAATAAAAAAAAAGTAAAGAGCTGTTATAAAAACTTATAAAATAAGAATGAATCAAGATTTAGAATGGTCTACTAAAATTGTAACTAAAAACCTGTGAATTATCATATTGATTTTATATTATTCTGATCCAGCATCATTCACACACACACACACACACACACACACACACACACACGCACGTACGCACACAAATTATGTTGTTGTATTACAAGAAGTATAAAAATATGTAAATGCATAATTTTTGTTTTCTAAAACACCAGAATATTGCCACCCTTAAAATCTTTCCATTTGAGGACTTTTATAAACTTTTTCATATATTATTAATGCCATATGTTACATAAAGTGAAAACCACAAAGGAAATATTATAAGAATGGTCAAAGATACAGTTATCTTAACACAAAATATTTCACCTATTCTTTGCATTCCAACAAATACTATTTATTCATTCAACAATAGAGTAAGCAACTATTATGGATGTTAAATGTCCTGAATATTTAAAAACAAGTCATTGCCCTTGTCTTCTAGAACCTAGCCACTTCAATAAAGTCGAACCTTTATAAAAATCAAATATACCAGACATTAAAAAGATACCATGCTGCATGAGAGCATCAGTAAAGTTCTACCTGGGCTGTATGAAGAAGGATTTTTTATGAACTGCGCTACCTGATATACCAACCATTCTTTCTGAAATCGTCCACCCATTGTAAGATTGCTGTCCAATATATTCCTTAGCCTTTTACAAATGATTTCCCAACTTTTAATATTAATAGTCATACCAGCTAGCAATCACTCATAATCAATAAATGTCATGAAATGTGCATATATGCAACCATGCTCAATATTTATAAACATTCTGTATGTCTACCATAGATTTCTACAGAATAAGATGAAGTAAGTAAGGTCATGCTCATTAGAAGTTGACTGACATCTGACATCAATACCAATCTTATATAGATGACACTATTTACAGTCCCAGTTGCATCCCTTCCTGTTTTATTCCCAGTGAGTAACTTGGTTTCTTGGTTTTCTGTAAAGGTTGATGTCACCTTAAATAGAAATTTCCCACCTTAATGTTTTCTGCATCATTACTCTGCCTTTCCATAACCACACAGAACTGTATATCACTGTCACCTTTATTTGACCTTAATGCCACCTGTCCTCTATGAAACTGTCCTGACTTGAGATGTATTAATCACCCTTTGTTAAATGCATCTGCCATTATTCACTCTTTTTACCTTTACTGTTTCTTAGGGAGATTAAGGTGTTAGTATTTTTAACTACCACAGTATAGAGTAACAAAATACTCACAAGTGGGTTATGGATAATTATTTATATCCAAAATTTTAATTGTTATTAAAATTACAAATAGACAGGGTTGTGTAATGATGTGATACATATATATTTTTCAGATGGAACCCGTATAACACTTCTAATATTTAATTTTCCTTTTCTCAAGATATTATTTATTTGCCATGAAGTATAAAATTTAATGTCTAAGACACCGTGAAGAACAGCCTTTTGATTGCATGGCTTTCTAAGTTCCATGGATTGATAATTAGTTTAAATAAGAAAATCAGTAAAAACACTTCATTTATATTTCTGAAGACATGACATGGATGGATATCTTCAGTATGCAACTCAATAATATTTGGAAACTTAGTGGAAATACCGAAATGGTTGTAAAGCTTGTCATGGCTACTACCTTCTAGAAGCTCCTCTTTATTGTCTTCATGTTGCTCTGCAGGTTTTACTTCCTAGGTCACCACATTTGTCCTTCCTCAGCACATTTCGAAGGGAGGCAAACACAGGAGTCTCTCACAGGTTTGAGCAACAGGGTTAATATTTACTCCTTTACCCTAGAAAATAAATGAAAAAGGCAAACAATTTTAGCATGCTTTTTACTACTTGATCCTTCCAAGCTCTTTCAGTTATTCGAGACATTCAGAACAACAACAACAACAACAACAACAACAACCTTCTATTACCAAAGAGTACTTGTGTTCTCTACAGTTTCTTTCCTAAGTATTCTGCACAAATGAATATTTTAATTAGAAAAAAAATCCTTTTTTATGAAACATTACATCTAGGTAACAAAACTTCACCCAACTGCTTCTCACTCTCTTTCCTTTCATGTTTTGAATTTTCTATGAAACTCTTGAGTTCCTTGTTTTGTATGCATCTGTAAACAAACTTTCACTGACTACTAAAAACTAAATGCCTTTCTCCCTGCTGAAAGGAAGGCAGGAAACAGCAGCAGTCTTCTAATGGATACAAGGTTCTTCTCTGGGGAAGGAGCTCGGCCTTATTAGTGAGGGAATCTGGGAAAGAGGAAGATGAATAGTCAGATGGCTGGAAGTCGGGCTTAACAGCTGGTACAAAGTCAACACTCTGCAGGTACCGCAGACGCTCGGCTTTCCAGTCCATTTCCTTTCTTGCAAAATGCCTGGCTCCTGTGTTCTTTATTCAGATGGGCTCATACCTGGCAGAGAAGTTCTTTGGCCACATTTTTTGTGGCATATCTGTAGGAAATGAGTTGAGAAACTTGACAGGAACAGCTTGAGGTATTTGATGAATAATAGAGAACTCCTTGCCTTCAAGTGTTTGACTAGAATGAGAAGTATTAGGAACTTGGAAAAAAGGAAGGATTGATTTAAAACTAATAATGCTGTTCGAACCCACTGGCGAGTACAGTTTCTTCTGAAGCATTGTACACAGATCACATAGGAAAGAGCTTAAGTTAGCTTTCCTCGGGCTTTATTTGGACTGCTTTCTTACTTGTTTGCTGCTTAGTAGCAAGGAATAATTTAGAGATGCAAAGTGAACCTTTGCACAACAGGAACCAGTGTTTTAAAGAAGTGCCCTGTATTTCCTGCACCTCTGAGGGCTGATTTTCTCTCCTCGGTCCTGACAGTGGTACAGTTATTGTGGCCACTATTTCATTTCACACTGACCTGGAGACCCACAAGGAATGACTTTTACTTACTACTCCTTGATCACGTCGATCACATCGGTTTTGGTTTGATGTTTTCTTCATATATATATATATATATATATATATATATATATATATATATATATATATCTCCAATGCCTAATGTGGGTTGACCAAATTGCCCTCATATCGTGCCCTGTTTCTGGACTTCTTGGTCACTGAAAAGATGTTTAAAATCCAGCATGCAGCAAAGGAATGAGGAAGATATGAGAAAAAAGAAATGGGATGTTGGTTTAGGATGCCTTTACAGAAATCTAATTTCCCTCATTGACAAAATGAGTTGTGAAATCTATTTCATCTCAAGGATGCTGTGTGTCTGAATTGCTTTCTATTAATAAAAGTTTAGTTTTAATCACCAATTGACTTTTTTTTCATTTAGATCATATGTTTTACTACTTTTTTATAGGAGTATAGATTATGTTTCCCTTGGGGTAAGTATGTGTTGGCAAAGAAAAAGGATTTAATGAAATTCAGAACATGAAGTACAGTATCATTTTCTATTCTATTCATTGTGGGTTCGGGAGAAATCTTCTAGCTAAAACGTTTTAGAGCTATTTGTGGCTAAATTCAAGACACACTTTTCAGTTTTAATTTTACCTTAAGGATAAGCAAATTTTAACATTGCCTCCCCACCCCCTAAAGTAAAATAAAATGAAAGTTGTGTGTACACTGTCACTGTAATCTGTCTCTGTTACTGCATTGAGTCTGTTCCATCCTCAGCATATTGTCAGTTTAACATTGCCCCAAACTCTCTCCTCTTCTGTCAATCCACACTTTAAGAACCTCATTCACATTCAATGCTTCACTGTGTTTTGCTAATAGGTATTTTGATCAATTCTCCCCAGTCTTTCTTTCAAGTGACTGACAAGTATCTATACATTGTAGTCCCTCCTTAATTTCCTTAGATGTTCAAATGACACTTCATATACCTTCAAAGCTCTGCCCTATGCTCTACCACAGTCTTCACACATACTGTGTTCCTTTGTAAACAATATCCAATCATCTATCACGCCTTCTCTAAGTCAGTCCTCCAGCCCACCAGCATCTTTGACTCAACATTAAGCAAACCCCATATGCTTTTATCTTGAAAAAACATAGATCCCATTTTCTTGGTTTATTTTATTTCTATTATCTGCATCACTTTCAAATGTTTCTAGATTCTTCTAAGATACACGCTTTAGCTCCCAATATTCTTTCTCAGCATACAAAATGATGATCTTAAAATCTAGGGCTGAGAGGAAGACTCAGAACTCTCACTTCCTCATATCTGCACCTGAACATTTAGATGCATGCACCACACCACACAGATACACACCACATGACTACTCCACACACTGATATTTAAACATGCATTATCTAGTCTTGCTATTCTGACCTGTACCCATGAACATTAAAATTATTCAAAACTTATTAACAAACTCAAAAGCCCTTCATTCCTTAACACATGTTTTTGGATCTTCCCCCACCCCTGACCCCATCAACCATTTTTCCTACCCTACACTTAATGTTATTGCTACACATTTTTTCCAATTTCCCAATATTGTTCTTTTGACAATCCTCTTCAAACGTTTCTGTAAGTTGCAGTCTGCCTGTCAACAGTTTTTTCTTGTCAACTCTCAACTTCTCACCAGAATCCTAAGACTACCAACAAATTCTCATGGTTTTTTTATGGAGTCTCCCCAGATATTTTTATAACTATGAACGTCCTTAATTCCCACAAGCACCTTATTTATTTTGCTAACAGGAGTATTTTATATTAGTGAATATTTTCAGCAACTGCCCAAGATCAGACACATACTCACAAACAGAGCAGTCAGTTGTCTCTTTGCTTCTGAGCCCAGCGACCGTACAATCATTAAATTTCTCTGTTAAGATTTGTACTCTTAAATCAAACACATTCTGACCCCCCCTCTCCAACTACCAATACCCTCCTGAGGGTCATTGTCATTTTTACCTTATCTTGCTTGAGGAACTAGAGATCTCGGACTACAATCACACTAATTGAAACAATAAATAAATAAATTTGGTGAATCGAGGAAAGAAAGGAGGGAAGAAAGTAGGCAAATTATTAATATAGTTTACTACTTGACAGATAAGATTATTGACGCTTCAGGAAAAAGTTTTATCTGTGTTTATAGGATGGCTTTTCATAATTTGTAAAGTAAGACTCACATACATATTATCTTATGAACAATTAATTCATAAGCATTTGTGTCCTTCACAAGTCTCATGTCGACACATTCTCTTCCTCTGTCCAGCAGTGAATTAGAACTGAACTCCCAGGCTCCTGCTGCTTCCTCTTTATAATGTCTTGCTCTACACATACAGGACTGGGAAATGCCTGTCTGCTACACAAGGTTTCTTTTCAACAACAGCTGATACAGCTGAGTTGGAAGCCTTCTCTTTCTGTCTCTTTGTTTGCATTTCTTTTGGTGTTCCCCCATGCTTGTTCTCCATTAGCTATAGAGTGCTTTTTCTAATAAACTAATATTTAAAAAGCATTTTTGCATTCCTCAGCTGGCTTACAAACACATATTTCATTTACCAGAATGCTGAAGCAGTTTAGATGAAATAACCAAATGCTGTCTCAGAAATGAAGAATTTTTATTTATTGGTTAACTTTTTTCTATTCTCAATGACCACTTTAAGTAGTATTTTCCTGTTGCAAAGCTAATTTCATCATTTCACTAATAGATTTAGAAAAGGCTCTGAGAGCCAATCTAACTGTGCATTGGAGATCTGTTTATATTGCCCCTCAAAGAATGTCCATAAATTAAAGACTGTAAGAAAGTATAAACAGGGATTCACAGGAGGATGCACTTGGCATGATGTGTAATCCTAGAATAGATTAAATAAATCACATAGTTTAAAACAAAATAATACCTGTGTGACTTTAGGGAAGTTGTTTACTATTTTCTGAGAGAGTATGTCTAAGTGCCACAAAAGTCATTACCAATTTTAAATGAATATAGATGAAAAAGAAAGAGAAAAGTAGATACTACTTTCAATGACTTCTTCTTAAAGATTCGTGTATCTTTATATGGTTATGCCTGTATGTATATGTGTACACCATAGGCATGCCTGAAGGCTATGGAAACCAGAAGAGAGCATCCCATACCCTGAAACTGGGATTATGGATGCTTGAGGGTCTTTATGTGGATTATGGAATGTGATCCTGGTTCCTCTTCAAGAACAGCAAGCGCTCTTAACCACTGAGACATGACAACTACCACCTACAAAGTAAATACATAGTCTAAGTACAATGATTTTCATAGCTAACATTCAGGTAGGACACACTATATGATCATTATGAGGCTGACTAGGCCACAGCTGATGAGCTGAGGAGTGTTACTTGTGTCATTCCTCAGAGGAGCACATAAAATGAGGGAAGAGAATGGAACCTTCAACTAAAGCCAACATATCCCTATCAGTGCATGGTGCTCTGTGTTCATTGCTTAAAGAAATTTTACACAGTCGGAAGGTCAATGACCAAGATGTTTGTACCAAACATAAAATTGATGAAGAACAGGCAAATCTGTTGAAAATGAAGTTACTACAGCCGAAGATGATTTTACATTTATCTCTGAAGTGCAGACCTGAGGTGGTAGCATATAAAAGGAGCTGTGATTTTGAAGAAATAATCTGTCTTACCAAGGCATCACCATCATCCCCTCATGTGAAACACCTGCATTTTCACCTGAATAAAAGAAGAACTGACCATTGTACAGCTCAGTCCTCTGTCTTTCCCCATCTCAGAGAGAGGTTGGTGCCATTCACTGAAACAGCACTTTCCATGGCAGGCTGAATCCATGGATTACATGTTGGGTTTGGTAATATTCCTATTCTAGAGAAAGGAAGATTCATTATTAGGAGCTACACAGTTTACTGAGAAAGCATGAGGGGAAAAGACCCCATGTGGGGAAAAATTTTTAGAAGAAAGTTTAGAAGGTGCCACAGTGATTGAGACCACTTGTTGCTCTTGCAGGTGACCCATGCTTGGCTTCCAGAATCCACATGGTGGCTCACAACACCTGCAATTAGAGTTCCAATGAGTCTTAAACCCTTTTTTGGCTTCCAAAGGTACCAGTTATGCAGGTGCTGCACATACATAAATCCAAGCAAAGAGCTCAAATGTACAGAATAAAATAAACAAATAAATCTGTTTTTTTATCTTAAATGTCCACAGAAGATGCTGCCACAGATCTGAAAATTCATCTTCACTAAAATGTTAAAGATAGCTGTATTTAGGGAAAGGACAGAAATTATCACCAGAGAGACATAACCAGGTTTTTCTTTCCTAAGCTTTGAGTTAAACTTTAATTTCTTAAAAGGTGTTATTTTCAAAAATGTGGAGTAAAAAAATTGAAGGGTCATGTTTAAATGAGGAAGCCAGGTGCATTGGGAATATACTTGATTACAGTAAACCTCCCTACTAGGCAGCTGTGCAAATACATCTTTCTCCCCAAATGTCAGAAACTATATGTATATTTCTACTCTTGTTCAGATGACATAATGCATGAGAAATGGCATGGTAAATAAAAGGACCACACAAACAGTATATTAGTGTAATTACTCACATTTGAGAGACTTGACTGAGACACAGTTTAATAAATATAGAAAGAACATGCCAAGGAAATTATGTGAAAACTAGATTGAACAGAGAAATAGTTCGCTCTGGAAGAATTTTAAGAGCACAGACTATGTTTCTTGAATCAGTTCATATACTTAAGCAGCCAAATGCAGAAGAGATGCTAGCTGTTGTCCTAAACTGGCAGCCATCAGATTTTATCCAGCCCACCGTTCAAACCACACTGCTAACACTGAATCTTCTCCCAACACCACAAACACAGCTCTGCGGATGTTGACTTGTCTTTAATTGAAGCACATAAACTTGGTTACCTAGAATGTGGGCTTTTAAGTGTACAGTCTGTGGTATCTTCGAATAAAAAGATCTTGAAGCAGTGTTACTAGGTCGACAAGAAGTAGCAGATGAGAAAGGACATAAAACGTTCTGAATGCCACCATTCTTTGGCTCTTGACACTATTGCCTTTGTCCAATATTTTTACTTCATGAATCAATACAATAATGCCTGTAATTTCAAATAAATGTCTCATCTTAACTACAACTAGGAAATGATTTTTGAAGATAATCAAATATTTTATGTATGTGGGTATGATATAAATACCTATCAGAGACTAAAGCTACCCTTGATAGATACATTCTACACTGTCATTAATCTTGTAGAAAAAAAAAGATTGATTATTATTACACATAATTTTCCTGGAGTGACTCTAAAAATAGGAATGGTATTTTGTTCGTATTTTGCTTATAGGAAACTTTTGTCTTAGTTCTTTTTTCCCAAGCAAAGTAGATAATTTTAAAGATTTTTGTTATGTTTTTAGCCAATTAAGGCAACTCAGATAACTTGTATAATTTAGGTATATGACTATGCCTTAGGCAGTAAAACATATTGGGCCTAAAGGTAGAAATTCTGCTATGAACCCCATGTGAATATGGACAGTCTCCTTATCCAATCTCCAACCATGATTATTGCCTGCACTCCCTTCCTTTCTGGGGATCCTGTGAGTATGTATGACATTAAGAATGAAGGACTCAGGAAAATATTCTATAAATTATGGTGCATATCAGCTTGTACTGTAATACTATTCCGAGGATATGGAATAGTGGAATCAGTATCAATGAGAGAGGCATACACAGACGTTCATTGACATATGAGATGCCATTCCCCTACGAAAATCCACAACACATAGGGAGCTTCTCATGTTTCATCGCTAAACATGCTAAAGCCATTCTAAATCTCCATTTTACTGCACAGTCCTCTGTGAAATCAGACTTGTTCCACAGTTACCTCACGGCTTTCTGAGAGCTGCAGCTGGCCATGGCCACCCAGAATCACAAGAGAAAACCATCGTGTAACATATTTACCTGCACAAAGATCAAAATTCAAACCTTGAGTTAAATTTTCTGCTGGAAGCTTACAGCTTTCATATAAATCAAGTTGCAAACTAAAACCACTAACCTGAATGTTCAAAAAATTAAAACCCAACTACAATCTACATGTTAATAAAAAGAAACACAAGTCCTGTACAGCAAGTTTGAATATAAAAATAACACTAACTAATTAAACACATATTACAGGCAATATACAATCATTTTTTGACTCTGGTGGCATTCCCTAGAGTATTAAATACTATAATAGCTTTGCAGTACATTAAATATATATTATGTGCAGAGTATAGAATATGAATTATATATTTTTAGAATATAATATGTATATTAGTTGTACATACAAAGAATAAAGTGCCTTTTCAAGTATTTATACGTAACCAATTAAATTATTTATTTGGTGTATATGTGCGTGCTGGAAATCAAACACAAGGTCTCCTGTACTCGGAAAGTACTCTTTTATTAATCTACTCCATCCCTGATTATATTACTTTAATTTTATTCTCCTTCATACCTCACTTTGTCTAATTCTTACATGTGATGGTGAGAAATTTCAAATACAAGAAGGCCTTTATGGTACACAACTATTCACTTTCAAGACCTTTCCTCAAAGTCATGAATCCATAACATACATGCTACTGCAAATATGTAAAATCCATTGATTCCAAATGTTATAATTTCATTGAAATACTTTTCTTATGGTTTACCCTTTTAGCCTGCAGTCACAGTCCTCAAGAGTGCTCTCAACATCTTGTCAGAACGGAACGATGTTGCAATGAGTATTCTTGTGAATCTAAGACAGTGGCAATTGCCAGGTTTGTGTGCAGTTCCTTTGTTATGAGTAAGTAGGGCTTATGCACATGCCAGAAATTCACTCATGTGATTATATTGCAATATGCAGCACAACCAAAGGAATTTTGTGTACCTAGTTAAGGTCCCACGTCAGTTTGGTTTTGGTTAATCAAATGGGAGATTATGTTGTAAATGTATAGTTTTGGAAAAATAATCTTCCTAGGGAAGAGCATACACTTGATTCTCAAATACTGCACCGATAGTCCTGAAAACATATGCATGTAACAAACTTTATGCAGACTGAGTAGGTTGAAAATAAAATATTTAGAAACACACATACACAGGTATATGTATAATTAATCTTACTATCAAGAAATAAATTTGAATATTTCAAGATTCTTAGTAACATTCAACTTTTATAAGACCAGAATAAATTATAAAAATGTGTAATTAATATCCTGTGTTTCTTTAATTTCTTCCTTGAGAATTCAATTTGAATGTATTACAATGCCCTTGCCATCTTGAGTACCTTCCATTCACTGTAAATATTATTTCCTAGTTTACCACAGAGTCTGCTAATTTTTACTGTTCTTTTCAAAGAGATTTAGACATATTTTAATCATCATTAGTATTTGATATTTTGATATATTTTCACTGCATCCTGTCTAATCATAATATCAAGCTGACGTGTTGGAGTAAATCGATACTTTTTATATCATAAAATCATTTCATATTTTTCTTCAAAGTTTGACCACTATTACTTAGAAAATGTAGCTTGTCATTTAACCATGATCTTGAATCTCGAGTCTCATGTGTCTTAAAACATGTACCAAAAGACTAGCAGTGTTCTAGTGAACAGAAGGAGACATGAAAAGGCAAAGGCAAATGGCATTCTGTCTCTCACCTTCAGACCTAATTCTGTCTACAGACTGCAGCCTTTCAAACCATCACAAGTGACACAGAAAATAAAGCCTCAGGTCTCTCACCTCAGTGGATAATCCTGAATGATAGAGATGAAAATTCTTCCCAGTATAGAAAAAGGTCTGTGTGACTCCTAACACTCAGAAGCTGGATGTGTGAGAACTGACATGAGTTTGAACCTAGCCTGGATGACATAGTAAGACCTTGCCTTAGAAGAAAATAAACTCAAGGCACAGGGACAATGAGATGGTTCATTGACTTGAAGCTCTTGTTTTATAAGGTTGATCATCTGAGTTTGAGTCATCAGGACACACTGAAAGGAGAAAACTAATTCCTGAATGTCGTTCTTAGATATCTCCACAAGTCCACCAACATGTCTATGTCTGAACTCACACTATATGTGTATCATATAATTTAATATAATTTAAGACATCTTTTAAAAGGCACAAATATAAAGCATCTATATTTGTAAACATATTGGTTAGGGGAAGGATGCTATCACATAAAAAATTAAGCTTGCAGCTCTCTAATTTGGATGATATTAGAGAATTAAACTGATGTAGAAATGGGGACATGTTTATATAGTTCTGAGTTACAAGGCAGAGATGGGTATACTTCATGTGTTAATAATGAGGAGAGGGAAGCAGTCCAGGTCCTGCAGAATATTACACTATAGAAAGGCAGTGTTTTGTGTCTTCACTAGTACCAGCTCCAGTGACTGCTGAAGGATGAAGCCATGGCAGTCAGAGAAGAAAAATATGTTTATCTTGAGCATAAAATAGCTAAGAAGTCAAGGGAGTCTAGGTACCATTTCCAATCCACAAAGCAGGCTTCTGTGACCAAACTGCATGAACAACAAAAAACAGACAAGAGGCAGCTGGGAATAACATGAACCCAAGCCTGAGAGTTCTAGTTTTATTAACAATATCCAGTTAAAATAGGCACTAGAAACATAAACGGTATGGTAGAGAAACTATGTCTGATGAATTTTCAGGTCTCGTCAAATCTGGCTTATGTCAAACTCCTCCTCTTGTATGAAAACTACACTTATCCAAAGGAAACTGACAACCTTCCAATATAACTGAGAAAATTAAATAGTAACCCTCTCCCCACCCATGTTTCTGAACTCCAAACTAGCCTCTGGAGGCTCAGAGAAATCTGGGTCTAGTAAGGCAAAGCGAAGAGGTTGCAGGATTTCTCCCCACATTTGCATGACAGTGAGACTTAAATATTTCACTATGCATTGTGTCAGTAGGAGAACACTCAGAAAAAGTGCACATTTGTGTGAACCACATCTTTGGTTTTCTTTAGCATAAATTTGCTATTCATATCATACCAATGTCTTTCTTCAGGATGTCAGCTAACATACTTGGGATTTCCAGATGTTTCTTCCCATATTGGCATGTTTGCCAACTGTATGTAAAACATCTGGCTGGCTGTCTACATTTCACACTTTCCCAGTGTCTGTTTGATGTGATACAAACACAGCCAAACACTTTGAAACATTTCAATATAATTCAGTGCAGCTGTAGGTCATTTAATGCCACTTTGAATCCCCCTGCCGTCGATTTGTCTTGTGACTCTAGCTGTTGGAGCATGACCATACACCTAAGGACAGTTCAAGCCAATGTAATATTAGAAGGTTCTTCTGCACCCGCTGACACTTTGTAAAAGTGAGCTGAGTATTCCTCCATACATCCCATCCACTCAGACTTGCAAGTACAGGTATAAATTATGGAACACCCTGGGGGAACAATCATCATGGCACTTGTAATCTACAGGGTCAGCTCCCAGGAACAGGTCAAGGAATATAAGGGAGGAACAGGAGTAAGTGCAATCTGAGACTATGTGAAGCAGAGGCCTTGATTAGACTGTGTCAGTGCTCTGCATCTTTCTGCAGAGAATCAGTGTAGGATGGGTTGGTTTATGAAAATTTGAAGAATGTTGCATAGGGATATGATGTGAAGAGAGAATTTCTGAAAGATAAGTTTGTTCAGTCCTGACATTGCACCATAAAGATACTGTGTCACACATGCCCTGAAATATTATCTCACATAATGAGACTTTCTTTCAAATTGAGTAACTCTTGTTTACACTGAGCTAAATTTGATGAATGTGCACATAGAACAAAATGGCTACTTCGTTTTTATACCCGGTGTGACCAGAGCTCATTTTATGAAGAATAAAATGCATGCATTTCCCAAGAGGTCTTAACTTCCAGGAGCAGAAAGACAATCCACTCTTCAGTAAAGATGTTTGAACCTCGTGGAAGTCTTAGCAGCTTTAGCATAGAACTCATGCTTCTGAGAAATTGATTTCAATATAAAATGAAATCAAACAGGAGCTCATCAGAAAAATATTTCAGTGTTGATAGTACTTACTATCTCATTAGAGCAAAGTCTTGCTTTACTAACTTTATATTGTAATTTTTGAAAAAAATAGGATCAAGATAAAACTATAACAAGAACATAATTAAATGATCATTAAGTAGTAATTTTTTACTTGTTGAATATTGAGCTTATGAAAAATAAAATTTTATCTTGTTGTTTTTTAAACTGTTATTTTATGGCCTACTTTTAATACAAATTAATATGTTGGCTCAGCCACATGTATAAAGAATAATAGTGATTTGAACAGTAAAAAGTGTTAAAGTTACCATCTAAAAGTAATCAAAAATTCAAATTGAGGCTTTCATACCTCATAATGAGGAGAGCAGCCATTGTTTCTATGTGAATGTACAAGTACCGTGCATCCTTGCTTAATGATGTGTGCTCAGGGAAATGTCCTTGGCAAGGTCAAATTCCTGGTTTATATTTTAAATCAGATTAACCATTTTCCATGTTCCTTATTTTCCATGTTTCATTTCTTGGTTAAAACTGCCTTTTATAAGCCAAAACCAAATTGAAATAGGATGTGTTGGAAATGTTTGATACATGTTCTTGGATCCTATAAAATATGTTTTTATATTCTTTTATATTTGAAAATGTATTTTTCTTTCAGAGATGTTAGAGGTTTCATTCACAGACCATCTACTCCCAAGCTCACATGTCAAGTTATATTCTGAACTACTGTGGTCCAGAAGTTAAAGACCTTTAAAAGCAATGTGCATTAAAGCAGAAACAAGAGCACACTGCCTCCCAACCTCCTTTATATACAGAACAATGAGAATAAACTGCATTCAGGAATCTAAGCTTGAATCTAAATGCCTGTGCATAGCGCTCCTATTTAAAACTGTAATGCTATCTTACATGCTAAAAGACAAAGTCTTTTATAGAAAAACTACCAGGAAGCTTAATGTATGCTGACTCAAAAAAACACCCTTCTAAATTGTTTTTAACTACTCTTGGCATCTGTTCAATTGAAAAAAAATTAAAAGTAGATTGTATGCAAACTTTACAATATGAAATAATAGATCCTGTAAAATGGCTCAGCAGGTAAAGACACGTGGGCTTGATGAACTCACATGGAGAAAGAAGAGAACCTATTCCTACATGTTATTTTGTGATATCCTGACTTGTCCTGTGATCCTGGCCTTTCCAATACATACATACATACATACATACATACATATATATGCATGCATACATACATACTAACAGACATACATTTAAAACTTTAAAATACAAGTAATAAATTATTTGAATTCTGAAATATCAATGACAAATCAAAGAGAGTTTTTCTATTTTAGGGTAGATTTTTAAAGAAGTCTGTTAGAAAAAATACAACATATTTGTCTTGGGAGAGAAAAACTGCCTTTTTATTTTTAAATAAGAATTTTTTGTTTCAGAGCAGTGGCACTTGGCTCTCCTAATGTAGATCTGTTTGATTACAAATCCAAAGAAAATATTGTGAGAACAGTAAGTTGTTTGCTCTGGTTTTAGAACTTGATGTAAGCTTCACCAGGTTGGTGAACAGTCTCACATGTTTATGTTAGCAAATAACACCAGGAAATGATCCCACTGAGAAAAATCATACAAAGTTGTATTCATGGGAAAGTTTGGCTGGAATCAATAAAGTGATTTTTTTTAAACCAAACACTTTTACTATTTGGGGAGGGGGTGCAGATTCTAATTATTCCAAATGAGAAGAAGTCACCATTCTTATAGTTACAGTGACCAACCCTAATAGTCATGAAACTTTGCATTCCATATTAAAACATACTTTAGAACACCTACATTATTTGGAGATAATTAATTTCAAACATGTGTATTTACATTTGCCTCTTGATTTACAATACTGTGTAGCTTTATTGCTTATGACTCAAGACTGAATCCTGCTAGCTCAAGATATTCCTTACATATTATATTCAAGGATATAATTGGCATGACTGGGAAGCTTTAGATCAAGTGGATTTACTAGCATAATTTGTATGGAGAAGTCAGAGAACAACAGAGAGAAAGGGCCTAATAGTTTTGTAGGTTTCGAGGCAAATAACAGAAAAACAGGGCTGGCTCAAGTAAACATTGTATTGATTCCATGTAGGTGAATGTACATGCATGCGATATAGCTCCATCAGGGAACGTTGGCAATGCCATCCAAGTGTCCTCTCTATTCCAAAATAGGAATCTTTTTTAATCTATTCTTCTTTTTACAATTATAGGAGACACTACCATATAGCTGGAAAAGGCAGATAAAACTAGCTTTAATTAAAAAAAAATTGCATACATTACAGCCTCCAAGCAATCCCTGTGACCTTTTTATATTAGCATGGTTATGTTAAAACTGTTCTGATAGACTGTACAGAAAATATAATGTCATCTATAAATCAATAATTGTGTAGATAGGTAGATTTGCTAAACATGGATCTTTTATGTTAATAGAGTCTCCGATGAGGAGAAATAAGTCAGAAAATACGTAGCTTAAAGCAAGTCACGTTGGAAAAGTTAATAGCATAATTAGATAATTCTGAAAGAGCTTTAATGTTGTGCTTGATAATAAATCAGTTAAAATGAAAATGTTGTAGAGAAAATGCAGCATGTATTTACACCGTGCCTGCCTTTTAAAACATGAATATATTCAAGCACCTAGTTCAGTGTGACCGTAAATTAGTAAAATTGGCATTTCCCTGCATGAATTGCCTAAGGAACTCTTCTTTTGGGGAATTTATTTCAGCATCCAGAACGTTGTTAGAGATAAAATCAAGGACAGATGCCATCAACTGAAAGGAGTTATTTCATAGCTAGTAATGTATAATGAATTTGTTGAGAATCACAGAAGTAAAATTATTGTAATTTTATTACTATTTTATTCCTTACTTCTTTCTGACTTTCGACATTGCTATCTTGCTCTTTGAACAAAGGCAGTATTTAGTCTTTTAATTTGCCAATTTTCATGTTAAAGTCATATTTAATTCCACAGATTTTTGCCTGTGCTTCATGACCCCAAGGTGATCACAACTCCATCTACTGTCTACCAAATTTTCTTAAAAAATCCTAATGTTTTAATTCTCTGAAGATTCAAGGTAGCTTTCAAATATCCACAACAAACCTTTATAGCAGAAGTACAAAATAAAACAACCGAAAATTCAGATGAAATATAGGTTTGGGTGAATGTAGAAAACAGTTCTGCAAGTCCTTTAGTCTTAGAAGAACATCAGATAAACATTTGAATTTTAACTTTTGAGAAACCAACAGAGGGAAATGAGGTCCCTGTCATCTAAAGCAGATCAATTACTAAGGAATAACATTGCTGTAACTGCTCCCCAGTCTAAGGGGAATCACCACAAAGTGTTCTTGACTATTGATAGAGAGGAAATGGTGTCTTTTAGAAATAGGACAACATGGGAGGTGACAACATGACAGGTGGAATGATTGTAGAAAATTTCGTTCACAAAAACATCCACAATACAGTTAGGCCATTTATTTTTACAACAGGCTTTGGAACCCTTGAAAAATTATAATCTATTTCTTTTTTACTCAATCATTAACTGATTGATTTCCCATTGACATTCTACTTTATCCAAAAGGCAGAAAGAGTACTTGTTGTTTCTTGACCATGTATGGCAGGCCTACTAAGAACACTTTAACTTCTTCATAAATGTAACTTAGTTACTTAATAGTAACACTTATTATGATAACAGAGTATTATTGTAGAGTTGTATAAAATGATAAACCAGTTAAGATTTGAGAAGGGCTCACCTGCAGTTAAAAAAGGGGGATAGAGAGAGCAGACGAAAAGTATTCAAAGCACAGGGATAACATTTGTCAAGACATGAATGTATTTGAGAGAAATTTAGTGTAACTGCAGTATAAATACAGTGGCAACAGTAAAGGTAAACAGGACACTGAACCCCTGTCATCCACAGCTTTGCTGGCATAAGCTGAATGAAGTTCAGATTGCATCCCACAACTGACTGAGTCCCCTGAATTATATTACAGAGCAGACAAAGTAGCCTAAGTGGAATTCTTGTAGCATGCTCTCAGAAGTCAGGAAAACATCAATAAAGAACTGGGTTGAGCGAAAAGAAGAGTGAAGGTGTGAAGTGTGTTTGGGACAGAAACTGAGATGTCTGAAACTCTATTTGGAGAGACAGGAAAAGTAGGTTTTTTTTTTTTTTTTTTTTTTTTTTTTTTTTTTTTTTTTCCCTTCTGGGCAGTTAATAAGTGAAGGGGAATTTGTGAAAACAAACCTTAGTTGTTAAAAATCACATTTTGTTTACTTCCAAGATAATCATTGTGTCTTATTTTCTATAAAATTAGTATATACACAAAGTGAAATATTTTCCCCAAATGACAGTTTGTATTTTTAATGTGGGATTAAATTATATTATTTTTCCTTCTAATGCTGTTACCTGACTCATCTAAATACTACATTTTCTCACAATGACCTCAAAAATTATGGTCCCTGCTAGGATAGACACAAGTCTTGGTAACTTGAGTCTGTGTAGAAATTTAAAACTCATTAAAATAACTACTGCTAGTTATTAAGCAGAAGTTGGACATATGAGAATATAATTGATGATCAATGACTACAAATCATTTGTGACACTATCCACTAGTCTAAAATATTTACATCAACTATATTGATAACTAAGAACCAATAGCAGAAAGAGAAGGTCCAGACCTCACCAATTTCTTACCTGATGAGTTTGTATGTAAAACAGAAGCTACATTTTGTCCATTATATTAATTATGATGACATCATTTGCTTCATTATTGTACTTATCAATGAATTTAGATAATGGCATATCAGCAATTTAGTCCAAAGCCCGCTTTATAATACATAATGTGAATTCTATAAATATGCATGAATGAAATTTTATACACATCCTCAACTGTATTTCTGTGACTCTGGTAGAGCCTCTGTCAAAGCATTCATATCTGACTCCTGCCAGTAAACACTTCTTGGTATCAGCAATAATGCTTGGGTTTGGTGGCTGCATATGAGGTGTTTCCCCATGTGAGGCAGTCTCTGAATGATCATTTCTCTAATCCCTGCTCTGCTATTTGTCCCTTTATTTCTTCCAATGAGTGTTTTATTCTCTCTTCTAAGAAGGACTGAGGCATCTACATTAGGGCAGTCCTTCTTTTTAAATTGTTTCTTGGGTATTCAGAGCTTTTGGGGGCTAGTATCCACTTATCAGTGACTGCATAGCATGTGTGTTCTTTTGTAACTGGGTTACCACACTCAGGATGATATTCTCTAGTTACATTCATTTGCCAAAAAATTTTGTAAAGTCATTGTTTCTAAAAGTTGAGTAGTACTCTATGGTGTAAATATGCCAGACTTTCTGTTTCCAATCCTCTGTTGAAGGACATCTGTGTTCTTTCCAGCTTCTGGCTATTATAAATAAGGCTGTTATAAACACGGTTGAACATGTGTCCTTATTATATGTTGGATCATCTTTGGGGTATATACCCAGAAGTGGACTAGCTTGGTCTTCAGGTAGTAAGTACTATGTCCAATTTTCTGAGGAATCGCCAAACTGATTTCCAGCGTGGTTGTACCAGCTTTCTGGGGGGAGGGGAGGCTTTTGATAACTGTTTCTATTTCTTTAGGTATTATGAGACTATTTAGATGGTTTATCTGAATCTGATTTAGCTTTGCTATCAGGTATTTCTCTAGAAATTTGTCCATTTCTTCCAGATTTTCCAGTTTGTTGAGTATAGACTTCTATAAGAGGATCTGATGATTACTAAAATATCCTCATTTTCTGTTGTTTCTTCCCTTTCATTTCTGATTTTGTCAATTTGGATCCTCTTTCTGTGCCCTCTAGTTAGTATGGCTAAAGGTTTGTTGATTTTCTTACAGAACCAACTCCCAGTTTGGTTGATGCTTTGTGTGGTTCTTTTCATTTCTACTTGGTTGATTTCTGCTCTGAGTTTGACTATTTCTGGTCATCTACTCCTCTTGGGTATATTTGCTTCTTTTTGTTCTAGACCTTTCAGATGTGCTGTCAAATTGCTAGTGTATGCTCTCTCCAGTTTCTTTCTGGAGGCACTTAGAGCTATGAGTTTTCCTCTTAGTACTGTTTTCATTGCATCCCATAGGTTTGAGTATGTTGTGCTTTCATTTTCATCAAATTCTAAAGAGTATTAAATTACTTTCTTTATTTCTTCCTTGACTGAATAGTGTGTATTGTTTAGCTTCCATGTATATGTGGGCTTTTTGTCATCTTTGTTTTTTATTAAAGATGAATCTTAGTCCATGGGGATCTGATTGGGTGCATTGGAGTATGTCAATCATCTTATATCTGTTGAGGCTTATTTTGTGACTGATTATATGATCAATTTTAGAGAAAGTTCTGTGAGGTGCTTATAAGAAAGTATATTCTTTTGCTGTATAATGAAATATTGTACAGATATCTGTTAATTCCAATTGGTTCAAAACCTCTGCTTTTCACTGTGTCTCTGGTCATTTTCTGATTCCATGATCTGTCCTTTGAAGAGAGTGCGGTATTGAAATCTCCCAGTAATATTGTGTGTTGTGCAATATATTCTTTGAACTTTAGTAGGGTTTCTTTTATTAATATGAATGCTCTTTTATTTGGACCATAGATGTTCACGATTGAGAGTTCCTCTTGATAGATAATTTTTCCTGTATAGAGTAAAAAGTATTTTTCCTTTCATTGAAAATCTATTTTATTTGATATTAGGATGGCTACTACAACTTTGTTTTAGGGACCATTTGTTTGGAAGGTTTTTTCCCAACCTTTTACTCTTAGGAAGTGTCAGTCTTTGTCTCTGAGAGGAGTTTCTTGTATGTAACAAAATGCTGGATTCTGTTTATCTATCCAGTCTGATAGTCGATATTTCTTTATTTAGGAATTGAGTCCATTGATGTTATCATATATTAAGGTGTAGTGATTGTTGTTTTCTGTTATTTTTGTTGTTAGAGGTAGAGTTATGTTTGTGTGCTTTTCATCTTTAGTGTTTATTGCAAGAGAAATAATTTCTTGATTTTTCTAGGGTGAAGTTTCCCTTTTGTGGCAGAGTTTTGCATCTATTCTCCTTTGTAGTGCTGGATTTGTGGACAAATATTGTATAAATTTGTTTTTGTTCTGGAATATCTTGGTTTCTCCATCTATAGTGATTGAGAATTTTGCTGGATACAGTAACCTGGGCTGGAACTTGTGTTCCATAGGGTCTGTCTAATGTTACTCCTGATGCAGCTCCACCGGGTTTGGCCTTGATCTGGAAGTATGTGCTCCCAAGCTGCACCACCACCTGTGCTGTAAAACTTCAGGGGATTCTCTTCCCTGAAGAGATTGGGCAGAAGAAGTTGACTTACCCTTCAAACTAAGATAGAGAGCACTCCTGCAGCTCTTCTGAACACCCAGAGACCTGTGGGCAGATCTCAGGCCTTGACAAAACTGTGCAGGATATGGCCTTGGGAAGGAAGTGTGCGACCCAGGAAGTACTGACACCTGCATTGTGAGAGTTCTGGGTGGTCTCTCTGTATGTCTTTTTCAATAATTTTCTTGTCAGCAACTCATGGACATCTCTTCAGTTTAATCTGACTCTTATGAATTGTAATGTTTAAATAGTACTCTATAATGATATACTAACATTTATCTCAACTTTTCCTTACTTAAGAATATCTACTTGAGGTAAAGGATGAACAGCTGGTGAGTGGGAGACCTAGGATGCTGAGAAGCAGAGGGATCTCTGCGGAGTGCACACAGAAAGTGCACCCTCTGCCTTGACCTGCCCTGTCCTGCCCGATCCAGTGACTTGGAACAGAACTTAGGAACTTCTGTTTCCACCCGGAGGCGACTTCAGGACGCAGAGCAGAGCCTGGCCCATCTGCCACCCGGAACGGCGGCTAGTAGAGGCTGAGCAACTGGTGGGTGGGAGACCTGGGCTTCCAGGGAGCAGAGATCACTGCGGAGTGCACACGGAAAGTGCACCCCCTACCTTGCCCTGCTCTGCCCTGCCCGACCCAGCTACCAGGACAGAAATTTCGAACTTGTTTCCACCCGGTGGCAACTTCAGGAGGCAGAGCAGAGCCTGGCCCATCTGCCACCCGGAACAGCAGCTCGTAAAGGCTGAGCAACTGGTGGGTGGGAGACCTGGGCTGCCAGGGAGCAGAGAGATCTCTGCAGAGTGCACTCGGAAAGTGCACCCCCTGCCTTGCCCTGCCCCGCCCTGTCTGATCAAGCTACCAGGAATAGAACTTTGGAACTTCTGTTCCCACCCGACGACTCTGAGGCACAGAACAGAACCAATTCTGCCACCTGGACCAGTGGAGATCCAGGGACACAGACCACATACAAGGGAAAGGCAAGAACATATCACTGACAACAAAATGGCAAGAGGAAAGAGAAAGAGTATATCCCAAAGAAACCAAGACAACCTGGCAACACCAGAACCCAGCTCTCCCATAATAGCAAACAGCGGAATTCCAAACACTCCTGAAATCATACCTCAAGATGCTGATAGAGATACTTAAACAAGAACGGGAGGAAAAGAAAAAAGATTCAGAAGCTTTTAAAGAGGAAACAAGTAAAACACTCAAAGAATTCAAAGAACTAGAGAAAAACAGAATCAAAGAGATAAAGGATTGGAAGAGGGAATTTAAAACGGAAATTGACACAATAAAGAAAACACAAAAAGAGATAACCCTAGAGGTAGAACACCTAAAAAAGAAATCAGGAATCACAGAAGCAAGCATTTCAAATAGCTTACAAGAGATGGAAGAGAGAATCTCGGGGGCAGAAGACCACACTGTAAACATAAAAAAAAACAGCCAGAGAAGATGCAAAAAACAAAAAGCTCCTAATCGAAAATGTCCAGGAAATCCAGGACACAATGAGAAGACCAAACCTAAGGATAATAGGAATAGAAGAGGGAGAAGAGTATCAACTAAGAGGCACAGTAAATATCTTCAACAAAATCATAGAAGAAAACTTCCCTACCCTCAAGAATGAGATGACCACGAGCATAAAAGAAGCCTTCAGAACTCCAAATAGGTTGGACCAGAAATGAATTACCTCCAGATACATAATAGTAAAAACATCAAGTGCCCAAAGCAAAGAATGAATACTAAAAGCAGTAAGGGAAAAATGTCAGGTAACATATAAAGGCAGGCCAATCAGACTCACACCCGATTTCTCAACAGAGACTATGAAAGCTAGAAGAGCCTGGACAGACATCATGCACACCCTAAGAGAGCACAAGTGCCAGCCCAAGCTTCTATACCCAGCAAAACTATCAATCACCATCGATGGAGAGATGAAGATATTTAAAGACAAATCAAAATTTACTCAATATCTGACCACAAACCCAGCACTACAACGAATTATAGATGGAAAACCCAATACAATGAGGGAAAATACAGCCTAGTAAAAACAAGAAAACTCCTAAACAAGAAAACTAAAAGAAGAAAAAGACGCAGACACAACTCAACCCACAAAAGCAATAATGGCAGGAAACAAAAACAACTATTCCTTGATATCTTTTAACATAAATGGACTCAACTCCCGAATAAAGAGACATAGGCTATCAGACTGGATACATAAACAAAATCCAGTCTTTTGCTGCATATAGGAAACTCATCTCAGAGACAAAGACAGACACTATCTCAGAGTTAAAGGGTGGGAAAAAAACTTCCAAGCAAACAGCTCCAAGAAGCAAGCTGGAGTGGCTATTCTAATATCGAATAAAGTAAATTTCCAACCAAAAGTTATCAAAAAAGATAAGGAAGGACACTTTTTACTCATTACTTGGGAAACCTGTCAGGAGAAACTCTCAATCCTTAACATATATGCTCCAAATAAAAAAGCACCCACATTCATAAAAGAAATCTTACTAAAGCTCAAAAAATACATTTCACCCCACACAATAATAGTAGGAGACTTTAATACCCCACTCTCACCAATGGACAGATCATGGAAACACAAACTGAACAAGGACACTGCAAAACTAACAGACACTTTGAACCAACTAGAACTAATAGATATATACAGAACATATCATCCTAAAGTAAAAGAATACAACTTCTTCTCAGCACTCCATGGCACCTTCTCAAAAATTGACCACATAATTGGACAGAGAGTAAGCCTCAATCGATATAAGAAGATTGAAATACTCCCATGCATCCTCTCACATCACCATGGTCTAACAACAACAAAGACAAAACGGCAACCAACAGAATGGGAAAAGATCTTTACCAACACCACATAAGATAGAGGCCTAATATCCAAGGTATACAAGGAACTCAAAAAGCTAGACACCAAAGAATCAGATAACCCTATTAAAAAATGGGGTACAGAGCTAAACAAAACGTTCTCAGTTGAGGAACACCAAATGGCCGAGAAACATCTGAGGAAGTGTTCGACATTCTTAGCCATCAGGGAGATGCAAATCAAAACAACCCTGAGATTCCACCTCACACCAGTCAGATTGGCCAAGATCCAAAAATCAGATGACAGCAGATGCTGGAGAGGCTGCGGAGAAAGAGGAACACTTCTCTACTGTTGGTGGGATTGCAAACTAATACAACCACTCTGGAAATCAGAAAATTGGATATAGTACTACCTGAAGACCCAGCTATTCCACTTCTGGGCATATACCCCAGAGACACTTTAATACACAACAAAGATATATGCACCACAATGTTCATAGCGGCTCTATTTATAATAGCCAGAAGCTGGAAAGAACCCAGATGTCCTTCAGAAGATGAATGGATACAAAAATTGTGGTACATTTACACAATGGAATACTACTCAGCCACCAGAAACAATGACTTAACCAAATTCTTAAGAAAATGGCTGCATCTAGAGAATATCCTCCTGAGTGAGATAACCCAGTCACAAAAGAACAGACATAATATGCAGTCACTGATATTGGGATACTAACTTCAGAGGCTTGCACTCCCCCAGAAACAACTCACAGACTGTATGAAGTCCAAGAAATAAAGAAAACAAAAAATATATATATTTACAAAACAAGAAGACTTTGATTATTTCCATGTTGCGTTTTGTTTGCATGTACTTTAAGCTCATTGTAACTATTAGGTTTTCAATTCATACTGTCAAGCCCTTGAAAAAATCAAGTACTGACTAAAAAATATATTCACATAGTTTTATGTAAAAATTATTTTAATATCTGAAAAAACAGTACTGACAAAAATGTATAATTTTAAGCAAAAAATGTTTAAAATCTGTACATTTATCTTTGTTTTGTAAAATAAAGTCGTTTAAAAAAAAAGAATATCTACTTGAATTTTATGGTTATTCGTTGGGAGGAGGGAGCTAAAAGTTGTCCCTTCATAAAATTTAGTAATAAACATGTTTGAGAACATGTCTTGATTTTTGTTACTTAAAAGTGTATTTATAATTTTTAAGAATATTTTTCTTTTTAAAAAATGTTTTTTATTTATTTATATTCTAAATGTTGTTCCCTTCCCAATCTCACCTCCAAGAATTCTTCATATATGCTGGGGCCATTAAACAGACCAGGTATGGCCTTTGGTTGGTGGCTTAAGCTCTGGGAGCTCTGTGGAGTCTGATTTTGTTGATATTGTTGTTCTTCCTATGTGGTTGTAATCTCCTTCAGTTCCTTCAATCTTTCCCTTAACTTCTCCTTAGGGGTCCCTGGCCTCAGTCTAATGCTTGCCTGTAAGTATCTGCATGTGTCTCAGTCAGCTATTGATAGAGCCTTCCAGAGGACAACCATGCCAGGCTCCTGTCTGCAAGTACAACAAGGAAGTAGAAAGTGTCAAGTTTTGGTGACCACCCTTAGGATGAAACCCAAGTTAGGCTGGTCACTTGATGACCTTTTCTACAATTTTTGCTTCAGTTTTGTCCATGTATTTCTTTTTGACAGGAACAATTATGGATCAAAACATTTGAAGGTAGTTTTGTGACCCCATCCCTCTATTCGGCACCCTATCTATCTACTACAGGTGTTTGTTCTCTTCAAGTTCCACTCCCCACTGTTGAGCATTTTGGCTAAGTCATCCCCTTTGATTCATGGAAGACTCTCACATCCCAAGTCTCTGGAACTTTCCAGACTTCCCCCTGTCTATATCTTCTGCATCAATTGAAAATACTTCTAAGTAACTTAATCCAAACTACATTCATTCTTAGTTACTATATTCATTTTAAAAATGTATACATCTGGTATTTATTTTATATATCAGTTTTTATTTATTTATTTACTCATACAACCCACATATAAATTTGGTTTTATTATTTTTGAAAAAATACATAGATACCCAATAAGATAACTATTTTTGTAAAAAACATAGTTTTAAAGATATTGACATTTTATTTACTGTTAAAATATCTATGCAATTAATCTTTTGTGTAATATTGCCGCATATACTAGCTAAATATTGCCCAAGACTAACATAATACTGAAAATTTAATACAAAATTCATTTTTAATTACAAAACATTTTTATAAAGTATATTGTGATTTTGGTTTTTCATTAACAAACCCCTTTCAGATTCTCCATTTTTTCCCCACCTACCCAAATTTTCACTCTTTATTTCATGGTCTTAATGGAATGCAAATAGGTGCCTAAAAGATAATGAGATAAAATGTAAACAAATAAATTAGAGGAGGACAAAACAACAGAAAAAGATCCAAAGAAAAATCACAAGAAGTACATATAACTGTGTGACCACATCCACAAAGAGAGAAATACCATAAAAACACAAAGCCAGAAGGAAGAATAATATTTTTGTAAAGGATCATAAAGTTAAAAAAGCAAATGGCCTTGGCACATAATTATTACTCGAAGAATTTCCAAGATGCCATTTTGTTCCTGTTGTGTTGGTTGTCTGATGCTGGGCATGAAGCTTGGCCTTAGGTATGGTTTGTTGTACCAAGTGAAACAACATTGGAGAAACCTAGTTGTTCATTTCCAAGCAGTGATCAATTGGAGTTAGCTTCTTGGAGAGGGATGGGGGCTTCTGGGTTTGGGATGGGGGCTTATGCCAAATTTTTCACTCAAGGCTCACACCTCATCTGCCACAGACTTACTCAGACTCTGTGCATGCTGTCTTAATTTCTGTGAGTTTATATATACATTGGTCCTGTGGCTTTTAGAGGGCCTTTCTTCTTTGTGTTCTCAGGACCTCTGGCTCTTCCAAATTTTCCCTCGAAGGATTCTCTGGGCCATGAGGGTGAGATAGCATTTAGTACTGAGTTTTTGCAGGACTCCTAATTTCACACTGACATGATATGGGTCTCTCTTTGTTTTCTTATCTCTCACAGAAGTATGTTTCTCTGATAATGCCTGAGCTAGACATTGGTCTATGTATACAGCAGAACCTTATTAGAAGTCATTTTGTTGTTATGTTATTTTAACAGAACAGTAATATTTGTTTTTTAACCTATGTTTATGACTTATATAGTCATGAAATCTTTGGAAACCTGATGAATTTTATCTCAAGGCATGGCCATTAAATTTAATCAAATATTGGTTGGTCACTCCCAGAATATTTGTGCCAAGTTGCACTAACACATCTTGTAGGCAAGTTACTATTTGTAGGTTTTCAAAGTCATTGTTGATAATGAGAGTTTTGTAATTAGGCTGGTGTTTACCTTTCTCATTTGGTCGCATATAGAGTAACTGAGTATCATGAACACTATTCAGTAGGAGTTAAAGTGTCGGTTAGGCACAAGATTGAATTCCTCATGTTCAATGAGCCATGTAGGTATTTTCTTCAGTAATAGGACCGTAACATCAGCTTGTGGAGAGCAACCAAAAGCCTTGGTGATAGTCTGGGTTTGAGCAGGAGGGAGTTTCCAAGAGGTACCTTTAACCAAAGTTTAAATTATATGTAACTTAATTTTAGAATTGGAGGGTTTTGGTTTTCTGATGATGGAGATGTTTAGTTGGGTATCTTTCTCCCTCCATTCAGATCACTCTCATATATTTTAAAATGCTTTGACAGATTTAGGTTTCCATATGACCCAGAAACAATTTTATGTTTAGCTACTGCTTTCTGTATTCCTCTTTTATACTCATAAATATCTATTTATTTCATTTCACATTTATATGGAAATTCAGCCATCTCTCCTACTTCATCTTAATACATATAATATCTACCAATTTGAAAACTAGAATGCCTCTAAGTGACCTGTATACTCAAGTTATATGATAACTTAATTATGATAATTAAAAATAGAAGTTGTGAAGGTAAGTCCATAGAATGGCTGATAGGCAAGTAATATGATGTTCAAAAAGAAATAAAGGGATTAGAAATTAGTTGAGTGTAAATTTAAAAAAATGGAGGACTTTTCTTGATTTCTGTAAAAGAGATTAAGTTGCAAGAATACAGCTGTCAGGAAAAATTTTCTGTAGAGGACTGATATCAATGTTAATAAGAAAAGTTTAGAAGCTTCCAGACTCAAGGGCAACACTATGTTCAGAGGAAAAATAATTAGTTCGGATGGCCTCAAATTTACATCTATGAACTGGAAGTTAGAAGATAATAAGATGCTGATAATTGAGATGAAAGAAATAGATTCTATGCTATAAGGTACCCTCATACAAAATTATATAGTTGGGAATTATCAGTTAGAAAGAGCCTCCTATTTCTTGTGCAATGGAACTGTAGGCAACATAACACTACACTACTTAAAAAAAAATACTAAAGATAATAAATGTAAATCCTCCTTCTTTATAATCTTTTTTTACCGGGATAGTTTATGTATTTACACTTCAAATGTTATTCCTTTTCCCGTGTCCCCTCTCCCATCCCCCTGGCTCTATGAGGATGCTCGCCCTCCCACCCACCTACTCCCACCCCAACATCCTGGCATTTCCCTACACTGGGAAAATGAGGCTTCTTAGGACCAAGGGCTTCTTCTTCCATTGATGCCAGACAATAATCTCCTCTGCAACATATATGATAGAAGCCATGGGTCCATCCATGTGTAGTCTTTGGTTTATGTTTTGGGCTTACTGATACAGATTAAGATGCTTGCAACTAGCCATCAGACTGAGCACAGGGTCCCCAGTGGAGGAGTTAGAGAAAGGACTGAAGAAGGTGAAGGGGTTTGCAACCCCATAGGAAGAACAATATCAATCAACCAGACCCATCCCCCAAACACACACACACACTCAAAGTGCCCAGGGACTAAACCATCAACCAGAGAGTAAATCCCCTTATCTAAAGATAAGAGGAAGCTACTGAGAGAATTTCATGAAGAAAGGGAGAATTGTGTGCAAGACTGTTAGAGAAGATGTATTCATTTACCCCAAAGTTTTAATCTGATTTTGTTTGCATCCATATTTGCTAAGCAAAGTTTTGGTTATGTTGGTTAGTTGGTTTGGCTTGACTTGGAGTGGCTTGGCTTGGCTTGGCTTGGTTTGCTTTGCTTTGCTTTGCTTTAGTTTGCTTTGTTTTGATTTGGTTTGGTTTAAAGAACAGATTGAGATGCTATACTCTACTTTGTGATTGTTTAGGAATACCCACAATAAAGAGAAGAAAGGCCAGATACAAACTTTCTTGCAAGACAATGGACGAATTTTGCGAGTAAGCAACGTTGGGTAAATGTTTAAAATGTAAAATGTAGATCTGTTTAAGGGATGTGTCCATTTCAGTAACTTCAAAGATGTGTGTTAGTGTTCATTTTAAACAAAAGCTCAATCATTTGATTTTACCAATAAAGACTTGGAAGCCAGATGCTGATGTGAAAGCCTGCTAGTTCACAGAAACTGAGAAAATAGCCAGATGACCTTTGTCCTCAGCTGCTGTCCCACCCTCTTTACACCATCTCAATCAACCTTCTTCAAAGTGAAAATCCACCCCTTTTACATCCTGTGTGTCTTTCAGCTCTCCTGATTCCTTCTTAGTCTCTCTGGATTTTTTCTTAATAATTCTATATTCATTTCCTGGCAACTGGTTGTTTACTCCCCCTCTTGACCCATGGTTGACTTTATTTAATCCTATTTACAATATTACAGCAGGAAGCCCTTGGATTAATGGTGTGCTCTAAGGCTGAGCCTTATCTCAATTGAAAACTGTTTCTTTTTTTTCCTAGTAAATAACACAATCTTGGGGCTCACAGACCTGTCAGAAGGGAAAGAATGAATAATTCTGCAGAATGAATGGAAAATCAAGGAGACCCTGAAACTCTAGGCATAACATGAACCTTCACATGACAACCTAATTCATCCTTGACACCTATTTATAGCACAAAAGCTAAAGCTACTTCATAGAAATGTCAGATAATGTATAAGTAATTTTCAGGAAAAAACCTGAATATGTCTGCAAAAGGACTAAAGACTGACACTAAAATTTCACATTTTAAAAAAAGAATAAATTTGAATACACCTGCGATCTTTGCATAGTTTATCTACTGGTGCCTTCAATTAACTATGATTAATGCCTCTCAGTATAAAGACTGGGGGAAAGTCACAAACAGCACAATAGGGCAGTAGAGAGAAATGTGACTGGATATAAAAATTTGAATTGCAAAACCACACATATAGTATCAGAAACTAAGAATGCAGACACAATGTTACTCATAAATCTCATGTGGAAAAATTAAAAAAATATATATTTCTGAAGAATTGAGAGAGCACAAACTGCCATGAAGCTTAGATCTTAAATTCAACTTAATAGTCATTCTTGTCACTTTATCACCTTCATTCACAACTATTTGCATCATTATATTCACAATCCTTGCTAAATACATTGCAAAAACATCCACCGTGACAGGAAAGATTTAATATGGGAGAATACTGGTGGTTGGTTATAAAATCCAGTTGGTGTCATTCAACCAGTGAGGGAGTTCATGGATTGCAATATCCATTGCCTAAACACACTCATGTCTGCAATGTGTGCACATATGATCACTTATGAAAAATACATGTATTTCAACATTAAATGCTGAAGTGATGTATATATGCGGTACATAAGACATTTCTGCTACAGAAACCCATGCAGTGGTTCAAAATTTTTGTAATTGTGGTTAGTATATCCACTAATTAGAAAACTCACAGGAGAAATCCTTCCAAATCTTAGTAATTTCCCTTTTTATGTATTCCTTACAAATGCGATTTTATAAAACACACATAACACAAATCTTACTACTGTAACCTTGTTTAAGTTTGTACTGTAGTAGTTGGGTTTACATTTTTTGTAAACATGGCTTCATAACTTTGATTGTGTAAGTTCCACTACCTATTAGAACAATGTTCCTTTTCCTCCTCTTCTGGGCCAATTATTGTCTCTGTTCTACCCTCTGTTTAAATGATCCTGAGTACCTTCAATAACACTTAAACATGGAAACTTACAGTAGTAATTTTAGGATTGTTGTGGTGATGGTGGTTCTTTGTTTTGCTTTTGTTTTATTTATTCTTTCTGGTAGGCTTCCTTTGATTAATATAATGTCCTTGATTTTTGTTGGAAGTTATATGCACTATGTGACAAACTTTCTTCTCCATCGAATGCTGAATGCTGTACAGTTTTATCATATACTCAGGTATATATCACATATTGTTTACTCATTTATTTATTAATGGATATTTTTATAAATACTTCTCTTATTTATAAGAATAAATGGGAACGTCAATCACTTTCTTGAAATCCATTATCTATCCAGGTGAAGTGTTCAAAAGTAAGACTGTGATATCATGTTGTATATATTTAAAGTTTGTAAAAAATATCCACAGTGTTTTATGCAGTGATTATGACATTTCACAATTTTACCAAGAGAGTATAATAGTTCAACTTTATCAATGTCCACATCACTAACTTCTAGACAGAAGGTATACTATTGAATGTGCAGTAATGTTTTTCCATAGTTTTTGTTTTCAGTTCTTTTATTTCTGGTGATATAATACATCTACTTCATTGCCAAGTTATGTCTTATATTCAATGAGAGAAATCTAGTGGTCTCTCTTTCATTAGGTTGCTTGATAATTTGATTTTTGAATTGGTTAAGTTTTCTTTATATTCTGTTTATTACTCTTACATCAGAAAAAAAATCTACAAATTTCTTCCTATTTTGTAACATGCCATTAATTATGTCCCTTGATACACAATATTTTCAAAGTCATATAAAATTCAGGGCTCTGTTAGTTGCCTCTGCTTTAAATCACTGTCAAGATCATATTTGGACCATCATTACTATTTGTTTATTTTGGGATTGTTATACTTTGAATTCTTTGATGTAGCAATTTAATCCATTATAATATATTTCTGTTAATATTTAAGATGAATCACTTCCTTTTTACATATGGACACTCTGCTTTTTATACCTTTTATTAAAGATACTATGTTTTCACCATTGAATGATTTGGGCATATTTATTAAATATTTCTCAAATGTTTATATCTAAATCCTTAAGACTTTGATAATTAGTTGGTACTTACACAGCTCATACAATTTTGGTAACATTTACATTATAAAATGTATAAAAATGAATTAATAGTCTGCCCTTCAGTTTTATTCTTTGACAAATTTGTTTTGGCAAATGGTACCTGGAGAATTCATATTAAGTTGGTAAATTTTGTTTTCTGTTTGCAAGAAAGATGCTACTGGAATTTTTGAAACAATTGACTCATATTTGTATTTGCTCTCAATTGATATAATACATATTTTAGCAATGTATTGTCTCCCAATTGGTGAGTATAGAACGACTTCCCACTAAGTCTTATCATTAAGTCATCATTTGTTTGGTTCATTGGTTTTTGTCATTGATGCTATTGTATGAAGAAGTATCTTTTTTTTTTTCAGAATTTCATTGTTAGTGTACAGGAAGGTAACTGAAAATGTATTCTTCCTTTTCTGAATCAATATATTATTTCTAGAAAGTTTTCTTTTTGTTTTGAATATGTAGAATCTGCAGAGGGATCATTTTGCTTCTTTTCTAATTCATTTAGTATCTGTCTTTTCATATTTAATTTTCTGTGCCTCTTAGCAGTGGATAGTGAAACATTTGTTCTGGTTCCGTAATTCATTTATTATTTGGTATCTGAGAATGCACTGTTACGTGTGTTAATTATACTAATATCATCATCAAGCAAAATATTGGATTAATGAAGCCTATTTTGGTCAATAAATCCAGTTCACAATATTCAATATGGTAGGAAATAGTATTGGCTAGATCTTAAGTGTTCTCTGCAAAGCCATATATCAGAGATTTGGTCACCAGCCTATGGAATCATTAAAGGAAATGGAGACAACATGTTTGGTAAAGGAATAAAAAGAAAATGTGCCTTTGAGAGTGGTATTGGAACACTAGTCTCTTTCTTTCCTTACTAACATGAGCTGACCAGACATTTCCACTATCATGTTCCTGTTCTAAATGGCAACAGCAAAGAAATAAAACCTTCTAAACCAGGAGCTAAAATGACCATTTCTCGTGTCAGCTGATTACTTAAAGAAGCACTGTGTCAAATGAATGGAAAACTACTTTCCAAGGGGGTAATTGTTGTATTCTCTTTTTTTTTTTTTTAAATCCTACTTGTATTTATTTATTATATTTAATTTAATTATTTGTTATCTCAAATTTTTGAATTTATGTTTTTCATTATTAGGCTGCTGTGGTGGTTGGTACCTACACAGGGTACTCAAGAGACTTATAGAAGAATATTAAGAAATTGAGGCTACTCTGGGTTATATTAAAATAAAAATAAGTTTATTGTGGAAAACACAAAATGTGCAGAAATGTTTAAAGAATGCATTAGTGAACTTTTATGTACTGACTACTGAAATAAGGAAAAATAGTCCCTGGCCCATGCCATTTTGCTATTATACTTACAATTCCCTTTCCACATCTGGATTATTTGACACTATGTTATTCCATTCAACAATATTTCAAAGAAGATATAAGGTATGACATTCATTAAAACACCATCAATAAAATAAAATATTAAATATTCATTCAAATTTCATAGATCATTCCAGACCTTTTAATAAACTGTCAGAGTGAAAACCATAAGAATATTTTCATTAAAATTCTTCAGTCTTTTTTTTTTTTTTTTTTTTTTTGCTGTTTCAAAAAGCTTTATTTTTTTCTTTGTCCAAGACTTGGGAGAGGCTCCAGGGCAGTTACAAAGCTGCCTAGTAGCTTTAGAGGTTCATTCAGGTGGAGGTCCTGAGGCAGCTGGTGCAGCAGAGGAGGGAACCCCTTGGAAGGCACAGAGGCCTCCTAGTTGTGCTTGAGAGTGAGGCGCTAAAAGAGATACTCGCCCAGAGATCCCTGGGGCACGCCAGTCTGCGCTGGCTGTGGCCCTGCCAGCCGACGGAGGTTGGTCAGGTGGTTGCCCATCTTCTTGATGAGCTTCACCTCCTTATCCAGGAAGTGGCTTTCCAGGAAGTCACAGAGATGCGGGTCTGCGCGGGCAGAACCCAGGGCATGCAGATCCAAGATGGCCTGATTCAGGTTCTTCTCCAGGGCCAAGGCAGCTTCCATAGCCTCCAGAGTTTTACCACACTCATCTTGAGATGGCTTCTGCACATCCTGGAAGAGTGCCCGGCCCCCACGTTCGTTCTGCAACTTGAGGAGACTCTAGGCGCTCTTGTGCTTCTCCTTGGCCAATTCGAGGAAGAAGTGGCCACGCCCTCCAAAGCCACGTCATCCCAGAGAGAGGTAGGGTAGGAGGCCCGCAGGTGCAAGTTCACCAGGCGGTTCACGGCAGCTTCCACTTCGGTGGAGTAATTCTGACTGATCTGAGAAGTCATGGCTGGTCCGGAGTATGGGGCAGACCGCGAAGACGGTGTTGGCTGGTCCTAGGAGCCAGAGATGGCAAGGAGATGGTCCTGGAGGCCGCGACTGGAAAGACTTTTAGGGCAGCTGGAAGCTAAGATGGGAGCCCCCGGTCTGTTCCATTCAAACACTGTTGAAGCAAGACACAGACCCACCGGACCTCAAAGGCGCTGCTCTCTTAAGTATTTTATTATCTACAAATTTCTTCTTTATCTCTATTTATTTATTTAATTAATATATAATTACATCATTTACCAACTCCTCTATATTAATCCTCATGTCTGCCCTCATTTCTCCATTTCTATACAGCCTAGAGGGAAGGAACCTCCCAACATAGGAGTGAGGAAGAATTTTTCATTTTTGTTTTATTTCATATTTATAGTGAAGACATTAAGAAAGATGCATGCTTCAGTGACTCTGTAGCTAGTGGAGTCAGGACTGGGATCATTAAAACAGGGACCTGAAACAGAAACCCAACTTGACATCAGAGACAGACACAAGGGAGATTATCTTTGACTACAATTTCAATGTAAGAGAAATGGAAAGGTTTAAGGATGCACAGGAATCAAATTTGATTTAGCATTTCAAATCGCATTACCACTATAACCCAGGAACCCCCATGGTGATGCCTCTGCATTGAAAGCAGAAATAAACAAAGTGATTCTAGAGAATCACTACCTCTGTTAGATGCCACAGAATTATTCACACTGGATTCCCAAGGCATGTGAGAACATCTATGGGAATCACCTCCCCCACAAAAAATGAAGGAAAGATGTGTCCTATACAAAAGACCAGAGACTAAGTAAGAAATCCAGGAAATATAATCATCAGATTATGAAAAATATTCAAATGCAGGAGATTAGGAAACAAATAACAATGGAAAAAAAACTTTTTAAAACATATTAAACTTCACGAGCTGGAGAGGTAGTTCCACAATTGATCAAATATTTTAGACTTAATCAGTTCTAAATGTAAAAAAAAAAAAATCTTTCTGCAGGTTTTGCAACAAAATAATAAGAAATATATAAAAAGCTTTCATAATGTTTTATGCTTTTTAAGAGTGATTTACCTAAATGTGCATATAGATTAACATTTTTATTTTGTAAATTAAGCTTTATTTGTAGTTTTGCAGTGTTTGAAGTCTCTGGTGTATCTCTGAGATTAATTTCAGTACTAGAAAAATTTGTTAATAGGCATTTAAGTCAAAGAAAATGCTTCAATTTGTTGCTTACTGAGCATTAAAGACTGTTTCCTATGATATATCCTCATTTTACATATATCATCAACTCTAAATATCAAAATGTTTTCAAGGGCTGGTTTTGCTGACTTCCAACACTTTACAATGCATAATCATACACACTGGTTTTTATTACTGCTTCTTATTAAATTTTTAACTTTAAAAAAAATCCTAAATTTTGCATGAAAAGAACACATATGTTAAATTATATATAAAATAATTGACTATTATTAATTTTAAGCAATTAGGATAATAATAATTTTAAGCAATTAGGATAGTTCAAATTAAACTAGACAAAGTGTTCTAAACTAAAAAGCATACTACTACTACTACTACTACTACTAATAATAATAATAATAATAACAATAATAATTATAACAACATCAACAACAATAAAAATCTCAATGTAAATTCAGGAAAAAGAAATGTAAGAGTTGACACAAATTTCCAGGATAAGAATAAAAATGTCCATTGTCTTTGCTATAAGAATAGACCAGGATAAAAAGAACAACAATATCAACCAACCAGACCTCCCCAGAGCTCCCAAGGACTAAAACACCAAGAAACTGTATTCATGGATCGATCCATGACTCCAGCTGCATATGTAGTAAAGGATGGTGTTGTCTGGCACCAATAGGAGGAGAAGCCCTGTTCCTGTGCAGGATTGATGGCTCATAGTAGGGGGATGCCAGGGTGAGGAGGCATGTGTGGAAGGGTGGGGGAGCACCCTCATAGAAGCAGGGGAGGAGTGGGATAGAGGGTTTTCAGACTGAAAACTCAGAAGGAGTGATAACCTTTTAAATGTAAATAAATAAAATATTCATTTTTTTAAAAAAAAGCCAGTGTGAACAAACTCAAAGATCTATGAATTTTCATTAAGATTCATATTTATAAAACACAAATTAAAATAAACAAAAGCCTAACATTACCATAGTTGCCTTAAGAAATAAAATACATATTAGAAGTAGCCAAGTGAGAATACTTAGCAGACAAAGTCTTGACACCAAGTTTGAAAACCTAAGTGCCTAAGACCAATCTGGTGGGAGAGAATCCATACCTACTTTTTGACCTCTGCATGTGTAAAGAGTGTGGCATGCATCAACACACATACACACTTACACAGAGAGACAACGAAAATAAATAAAGTGTTTAAAATAGTAATAAAAAGATAAACAGAGAGTAAAAGCTGCATAATCTATCATAGGCCTGTGGTTAGAAACATAAAAGAACTATTCAGAGAAAATGCATATCAGGGATTATACAACTCAAGTAAGAATGTATAGTTTAGTCATCTTCGAGTCACTAATAGTTCCAGAAGAAACATCCAAAGCTGTCTTTATGAGGAAGGCAGACTCTGAATACTGGGTGAAAGGCTTGAATCACACAGCACTGCCTCTGGCATTTGGGCAGCCAGGTACTCTGAATCAGTGTAGATTGCTGGTGAGAGAAGACACTGGGTGTGATACCTGCTCAGGAAATATCTCTCTCTCTCTCTCTCTCTCTCTCTCTCTCTCTCTCTCTCTCTCTCTCTCTCTCTCTCTCTCTCTCTCTCACTTATATTAAGATACGGTGAACAAGGTTGTTAAGAGAATCAGACTGGCTCAGTTTGTAACTGTTAGCTCTGTCCTTTCATAAGAAATTTGCTTAAGATTAGCAATCCCTTTGCATATTGATTCTCACAAATAATTTAAGGTGAAAAAGAATTGTTTCCTTATCAGGTGTAGGGGAATACACTAACAGATAAACTTCTGTTGCCAGAAAGCTGAGCAGTATGTAAGAAGTGATAAATTCTCTAATGCTCTATTAAAGCTATTTCAACATACAGAGCAACAAACCTGGACCATACTTGCAAAAGGTGTTATTGCCTAGGAAGGGACACATCAGAAACTTGCCAAAGACATAACTATATCTAAATATAATAGAAATTCAGAGATTAATAGGTTTCCCTAAAGAACAAAATTATCAACTAAACAAATCCACCACTGCTACCAGGGACTAAAACACTAACCAATGAGTTTTTATGGAGGGACCATGGCTTCAGGTGCATATGCAGCAGAGGATACCATTCTCTGGCATCAATGAGAGGAGAGGACTTGTGTCTAGCAGTGTAGGGTAATGCCAAAGCAGTGAGGTGGGAGAGGAAGGTTGGGAAGGGAGCACCTTCATGGAGGCAATGGGTAGGGGAGGGTGTTTGGGGGAAAGGGGATAACACGTGAATTGTAAATACAGAGAAAATACAATAAAAACATAATTCAAAAATAGGTTTCCCTATACATTTTTATCACATTAACAATAACAACTTGTGTGAGGGTGATTGTATATATTTGTGTGTGAATGGGGTATAAATGTGTATTTTGTCTGATCACTAGTTCTATGCACTTAGGCAAATTTTTATTTTCTCTTCACCCCATACTCTGGCCCTGAACAAAGGAAGCATATAACACTACAACACTAAGCCAAGAGCATTATTCTTTTATGTTTCTCTTTATCATTTCTCTTGTCCTCATGAAAATACCTAACAGAGACAACTTAATGGAGGAAAAAATTATGTTGGCTCACAAACTCAAGAAAAAGTAATCTACCCAGGTGGGAAAGACTGCAAGAGAAAATTCCCAGTGTGTGAGAGTTTTCAGGACTCCACAGATGGTAGCTGGATGGGGACACAGAAAGAATGCAAGGATAATTAGCCCCCAGAGATGTGCCCCTACTGACCCACTTCCTCCAGCATGGCCCAACCTTCTAAAGGTCTACAACCTCCCTCAACAGCACTATTAGCTGGGGATGGAGTGTTCAAATGGATGGGTCTGTGGGGAGACATTTCAGGCATACACCATAACATTCCATCTCTGGTTCCCACAGGTTCAGGTCATCTCACAGTGTAAAGTATAGCCCATGTGAGTTAAAAAGGACGGATAATTTGAGCAGTATGGTTACTATTTAAAAGCCCAACACCGCTGAGATTCAGAGTGTAAGTCATAGTTTTACACTCCTATAAACTAAACTAAAATTGATTAAAATTTCAGACTATATATATATATATATATATATATATATATATATATATATATATATATCCCAATAAAAGACTAAACTCAGAAGTCTGACATTGAAAGTCCGTTGTAATATGATCTGACCTCACAGCCATTGCTTGTCACCTCTAGTACACACATTTTCTTTCTTGGGTGAACCTATTTTGATGCCTGCAAATTTCTTTGGGGGACATCCCATAACCTTGGGAACTTCAATATCCAGGGTCACAACAGCACTTTTCTGTTCCAGCTCATGATAGATCCTTTCTTACCCTCTGGAGTCCTGTAAGCACAGACTTTAATGTCTACATTCTTGTTTCATTCTGATCTGATGCATTTCCTCCAGAATATTCTGTTAAGTACTTTTAACAGCCTTGGAGATGCTTAAATTTAGAACTTTTCAAGATTTCAAAAATTTAAGGATCTTTCTTACCCAAACATAAAGAATACATGCTGTCTAAACATTAGAGGATAATAAAAGTTTGTTGATTTTTTTATCTGTGATTATAAATAAATTATGAAACATACTAATGAAAAAAACAGGGAAAGCCTATGCAATTACCTCTGTAAAACTAGGGCCCATCAAATGCAGCCAAGACCAGGGACATAAGAGTATCACAGAACAGTATATTTTCCTTCACACAGAAATTTTTAATGAAAAAATATATCTAATTTAAATAAGAATTTGAGAATATTAACAAAGTATTTTTTGAGTTTTTATTAAATATTTTTATTATTTACATTTCAAATGTTATCTGATTTCATGGATTCTCCATTGAAAAGCCCCTATTCCATCCTCTCTACTCCTGATTTCAGGAGGGTGCTCAGTGACCCATCCACCGACTTCCAACTCCCTACCTTGGCATTCCCTCTGAAGAAAAACTAATTAGGAAAAACTCAGAAGTTGAAAAATCACCAATGCTCATGGATTGGCAGGGTTAAGATAGTAAATATGGCCATCTCACCCTAAGCAATCTATAGATTCAATGAAGTACCCACCAAAATCACAACGCGATTCTTTTGAAAGTTAGAAAGAGCAATTTGAAAATTCATTTAAAATAACAAAAAAGCCAGGATAGGAAAAACTGTTCTCAACAATAAAAGAACTTCTTGGGGAATCACCATCCCTGAACTCAAGTTGTATTACAGAGCAATCGTGATAAAAAAAATGCATGATATTGATATGAAGACAGGCAGGTAGCTCAATGGAATAGAATTAAAGACCTGGAAATGAACCCACACACCTATGGTCACTTGATTTTTGAAAAAGGAGCGAAAACCATCCAGTGGGAAAAAAAAGAAAGTGTTTTCAACAAATGGTGCTGGCTAAACTGGCAGTCAGCATGCAGAAGAATGCAAATAAATCCATCCTTATATCCTTGTACAAAGCTCAAGTGCACATGGATCAAGGAACACTTATAACCAGCTACATTGAAACTTCTAGATGAGAAAGTGGGAAAGAACCTTGAACACATGGGCACTGGGGAAATATTCCTGAACAGAAAACCAATGACTTATGTTCTAAGACCGAGAATTGGCAAATGGAACTTTATAAAATTGCAAAGCTTCTGTAAGGAAAAGGTAACTGCCAATAGGACAAAACAGCAACCAAAAGATTTGGAAAAGATCTTTACCAATACTGCATCTGATAGAGGACTACTACACAGTATATACAAAAAACAAAAAAAAAAAAAAAAAAAACACAAGAAGTTAGAGTTCAGAGAACTATTGACCTTATTGAAAGAATTCTCAACTGGATAATATCAAGTGGCCGAGAAGTAACTAAAGAAATGTTCAACATCCTTAGTCATTAAACAAATGCAAATTAAAGCAATCCTGAGATTCTACCTCACACTAAGATCAAATGTGACCTTACCTCAATGGCTAAGATCAAAAAGTCTGGTGACTACAGATGCTGGTGAGGGTGTGGAGAATGGAGCAATCTTTCATTGTTGGTGGGATTGCAAGTTGATACAACCACTGTGGAAATCAATCTGGATATTTCTCAAAAACTTGGACATAGAACTACCTGAGGACCCAGCTTTACCACTCCTGGACACTTACCCAAAGATGCTTCAACATATAATAAGAATACATTCTCTACTATGTTCAGAGCAGTCTTATTTATAATAGTCAAAAGTTGGAAAGAACCCAGATATCCTTCAAAGGAAGAATCAATATAGAAAATGTGGTTCATTTATACATTTATTCATTTATACAAAATAACACACATGGTATGTATTCACTGATTAGTGGATATTTGTCCAAATGCTCAGAATACCCACAATTCACAGACCACATAAAGCTCAAGAAGGAAGACAAAAGTGTGGATGATTCCATCCTTCTTAGAATGGGGAACACACTTAAGGGAGGAAATACAGAGACAAAGAGTGGACCAGAGACTGAAAGAAAGGTCATTCAGGGACTGCTTCACCTGGGGTACTAATCCCACATACAGACACCAAAAACAGACACTATGGGAGATACCAAGAAGTGATTGCTCACAGGAGCATGATATAGTTGTGTCCTGAGAGGCTCTGCCAGATCCTAACAAATACAGAGGCAGATGCTGGCAGCTACCAATTGGACAAAGCATGGGGTGCCCAATGGAGCAGTTAGAGAAAGGACTGAGGAGCTGAAGGGGTTTGCAAAACCAGAGAAAGAACAACATTAGCAAACCAAACCCCCAGAAATCCCAGGGACTAAAACACTAACCAGTGAGTACACATGGAGAGACCCATAGCTCCAGCAGCATATGTAGCAGAGGATGATCTTGTAGGACATCAATGGGAGGAGAGGCCCTTCGTCCTGTGAAAGATGTATGGGTATGTATGATAACACTCTCATAGAAGCAGGGGAGGGGATGAATAAGGGTTTCATGAGGAGAAACCTGGAAAGAGGATAACATTTAAAATGTACATCCATAAAGTAGCCAATTAAAATGTTATAAAAACAAAGAAAAAAGTAAGCAAACTAAGTCATATCTAATTGTAACAAAATTATTAAGGAACTAAAGCAAAATTAGTCTATTTCCCATTATGCATTCCATTTGGAGAATCAGATTCTATTCAGCTTCCAAGAATTATACAACATCTCATTAATATTGCCACCACCTTCTTAGACAAGATAGCCTTCAGAAAAAAACCCTGCCTGTTAAATCTATTATGTTTCCTTAATGAACACAAACATAAATTGACTTGGACATTTTATAAATCTTTGATTACCTGTTGTTTACCTTAAGGTTAGTGTCGCCTTTACGTCTGTGAAGAGAAGTTGCCTTTCTACAACTTCAGTTGCCAAATAACTTGAAAATGAGCTTCATCTCTATGCATTCCTGACAGGGGAGGGCTTCCGTGGGGTGACTAAATGATTCTTCACTTTACAATAACCACAACTCGAATGTTACAAGTTATACCACTTCTTACTTTGGTTTTGGTTTATTTTAGCTGTAATCATAAAATGCAGGTAATCTGCCTCCTTTATGTGCAGTAAACATTGTAATCAGAATCCATTTTTGACATTGGAAAGGTGGGAGTTCTCATTTCTGGTGTCTCTAAATTTTACAGATAACATTGGCACCACGTTGCATAGAAAGGCATGTCCCACGATGATAATTTAGTAAAGTGCACACGTTGAGGTCTGAGTTTGATATTGACTGTGGGATTTGTTTCCTTCTTCCTTTAATTGAATCTCATAACTATAATGATTTCTGTGATTCTACCCAGCTCTGCTCACACACCTCCCTCAGCCAAGAATAGAATATTATCATGCAAGATCTTGTCAGCTTGTGTCGCAGCTCTGGTGTTCCATAAACAAGAGAATATTGGTGAGGCTGTTATGAGAGACCTTTATCACATGCAAAATGTGGGCCATCTGCTTTAACTGCTCTAAAGTGACAATAAAGTCATTTTACCTAATATTTAGATCACTCCTCAAAGCTTTATCTGTACACACTATGTGAACTTCACTTCACCTAAGCAAACAAGTTTTAAAAAACCATAAGAATATAATGTTTTCCCCTGTGCACATATATTGTAGTATTCAGTAGCTACTTAGAAGCCAAAAAATAATGCATCTAATTTCTTTTAAAGTATATTTATCAGTTGTTGTTTAATGGTGTGTCCGGTAAAGTTATACATGTGTGATCACATGTACCACCACATATATTGTAATGCGTGTTCTTTAAACTCCTGTTCCTTTGCTTCCCTGTCACCCACATTCTGCTGTGCGGCTTCCTCCAACTCCACAATCCTATAAGATATGTTTTCCCTCTGGATTGCATATATGGAACTGAATTTCCTCACCTCTTTCTGTGTTGAAACTGATCCTCCCTGAGAATATTGTCAATTTCTTATTTCAAAGCAATAAAATTCGAAACAGAATTTTTTTTTCTGGTTTGTGAAGGAAGCACAAATGCTCCTTAAAATCAGAGCATTATGTTCTGGAAATAAACTGCAAGAAAATCCATGTGCTGTGAATTTTCTGCAAGAGTCTTATCAGCAGGTGTCGTGATCAAATATGTTGATTTTGTGGATGTTGGCTTTTAAAGTGCTACTTTTTATTTGGCATGAGTATTGTGTAATGTCTTTATTCGTTCTGTGCCAAGGGTCAGCTATAGGAAGCTGTCTTCCCATTCCTCTTTGTTTAACTTCAAAGTGCTAAGTGCTTGTAGACTTCAGAAGTTGAATATATTTGTTTTAACAATTCTTTAATGGAAGCAATAATTCTACTTTCTAGTTTTCTATGGATGTTTTTTTTGACATCTGCTTAGGTTTTGAATGGTGCTTATGCATTGTTCCCAGAAGTGAGTCCCCTCCCCCAACACACCTAGGTTAGGCTGGAAGTCAGGAGGTTCCCAGCAGAATACTGTCTCTGTCAGTGTTTTCTGAGTAAACTTCTCTTGTCAGTCCCCTGCCTGCCTTATCCTGTGATAGTCTAACCATGAGCTTGATTTACTTGTGTAGCATTTTACATCATATTTTCTCACCTTTATATGTTCATGTTATTTGCACACCTATCCTAAGGGAAGGTCTTGGTATGATGGAACTTTTCTAGATGAAGCACAGGACGTCCTCAGTGATAAAGGACTTCCAAGCTTCTGAGGCATGTCTACAGCTCTTCTCTGCTGTGCTCTGTCTTCCAACATTAATGGTAGAATTATTTTAACACTAAATTTAACAAGGACGCATTAACTTCTTATTCATGCATCATGTTTGTTTCCAGACATGGGGACATAGCTAAGCTCATGTGTGTAACATGCCACCCTGTGTCCCACCCTCATCACAGCATGAAATACCCAGAAAAAAAAACAATAAAAAGATAAGCCCACTCTCCAACCTCACTGCTAAATATCTGGTTCAATAAAAACTTACATGGTAGCCCAAAGAATATAATACAGAAAGATATTTATCATAACTCTGAAGGCTTTAAAATTAAATAAAAGAGCTCAATATGCAAACCTGTGTGTAAGAAAGCCATACTGTGTATATATGAAAAAAAAATGTAAGCTAGTCAGCGACAAGAAGAACTCAGGCACATCTAGGTTACAGATATCAGGATTTATAATGAAAAAATGTGTAGGAACGTGGAGAATGAGAATGTGCATGCCTAACCCAAAACCTAACAAAATGTAGGAAGACATAGGTTAACTTGGGAACAACTATGAATTGTGATTATGACAGGCAATGAGTATAGATACTGTTTATTTCCATAGATAAGGTATAACAATAAAAATTTTCAATACTGGATTAGACAAGGTGGTCTTATCATTTTCTACATCTACATGATTTTTATGCTTGCAGTTTGAACATGCTCTGGCCTTCCATTTGTTTTGATAATGTCTCCCAATCCAATGCAAATTGTACATATGCATCGAAAACAAGTAATGAATATATCATTAAGTAAAGAGATAATAAAATTTCCAGACATATTAGAATAAGAGCCAGGAAGAAGGCCATTATCAGTGAACACCCCCCTATGCTCACCTCATATGGTTTAAGTTTTTGACCATGAGCCAAGAAGATATTTGTCTCAAAGACAATGGTAACAATATTTACTTGTACTTGTGGGAAATTATTGCATTGAAGAAAAATACACCTCATAAGTAAACGAATTGTTTATATTTCTTTGTGATACATCTAAATGGGGTATTCAAACTAAGATAATTCATTTCAACTTAGTGAATGTAATAAGAATCTATAATCTCATGGCCAACATTCTTAGACAGCTTGACAACTTTTAGGTTGTAAGGATTAAACACTTAATGTTCTAATTAGTGATACCTAATTACTGAGATAAAAATAAATTTGCATGAAGTTAGTTTTCATCTTTATTCCTAAGGAAATATTTTTTTAATCAGTGTTCCCATTTTACTTGTTGCAGCAGCTTTGTACAAATGTTGAAGGTATATATTTAGTTCATTCTCCATCTAGTGTCTGAAAATATGCATTATGACATTAACATGTATATATAACATATATATACAAAAAAAATACATTATGATTTTAACATGTATATATACACACAAAATATGCATTATGTTTTTAATATGAATATGTCTGTAACATATATATATATATACAAAGACACAAAAATATGCATTATAATTTTAACATGTATATATTAGCATATATACACACAAAATATGCATTATGATTTTAACATATATATGCACACACACACACAAATAATTTGTGTGTGTGTGTGTGTGTGTGTGTGTGTGTGTGATATAAATCAGGACAGCCAGGCAAGCTACTCAGTCAGTAAATGCTTGACATACAAAGAATAAAGACTTAAGATCAGTTCTTAGAATCCATGGATAAAACCAGGATTCTTACCATATCCATGTCCTCCTTGAGACATGGAGATATGCAAAAGTGAATGCTGGTGTCCCCTGGCCAATCACCTTAGTCCACTCAATTATCCTCAGTGTCACTGAGTAAAACAAAGCAGTGAGAAGCCCGATGTCCTCTTTGCTTTTCATTAGTGCTATGAAATAATCTGAGCAAAGGAGTTTAAGTGACAATAGGTTTACTGTGACTTGCACTTCTGAGAGATATACTCCACCACAGAGGGAAAGGGGAGGCGGTAAACATCAGGACATGGTAGCCGAGAAAGAAACTGCCATCTTCTATTGCCTCAGAATTCAGAGAGCAGAGAGTGAGCAGGAAGTAGAGCCGGGTTATACAGCCTCAGAGCCTCACTGACCCACTTCCTTCAACAAGGGTCCATTTCCTGGAGTTTCGACAACCTTCTTCCCCTAATATTGCCATCAGCCAGGATCAACATCTCAAACCTGTATTCTTGTGAGGGCATGCCATGGTCATGCTATAGAAGACAGACAGCTCCTGAGTAACAGCTAAAGAAGATGATCTCGGAGTTTCGGCTTCATGTATGTGCATATACACACATGCACACACATGCACACACATGCACACACACGGGGTGGGGGCATGCAAAATAGAACAATCCCAACCCTTTCCTTTAAAGCTCTCTAGTTAGATGTTTGAATGCACTGAGCTTTCCAAGTATGTGGCAAGCATTTACAATGTAAAGAGATGCAGAATCCAACAGACTAGTCATCTTCATACATATTTATGCATTCCTTTCTAAAACAGCTGGATGATTTGCATCATGTATTATTAATTAGCGAAGATGCTAGTAAAATGAAACTAAGATTCCAGAAAAAAAAGTAATGAAACATTGCTCAGTATTTGAACTAAAGATGCTCATATCGGGAATGATTCTCAAATTAGCATCTACCACAGGCGAAATAGACTGGTTACTCAGGAAAGACACTAAAGTGAGTGGTGCCTGTACCCAACAGGTGAATTCCTGTCCAGAGATATAGACAGAGTTTCAGGGACTGTCTACTGGAAACATTGCCATCAAGATGACAGTCTGATCAGACACATTTGATTTTATTCCCTCCCACAACTTACTAGAATACAGTATAGATCTTTTCCCTCCAAAAACCTAATTTTACTGAATGCAGAGAAAGAGATATCAGTGACAACAAATGGAATTCAGAAAGCAGATAGGACAGGGGATGCAACACAGAATGCAGAAGGATAAGTTCTTTGAGTCTCTGCGAGACTCAGAATCCCAATTCAATTTGCTTCATGGAATCCTCCAAAGGCAGATGTGTGACTAGGCAGAGTCACCTCTAGTCACACAGGAGAATCAACAAAGGCATGACTCAGAAGCTTTAGCATGCGAGTTATTGTTGCTTCCACTATGGAAGGGTACCCGCTTCTCCTCCTAGTGTGATGTAAAGGGAGTGGCAAGCAGGAAAAGACCTCTGGACTGTGGCATTCTAGGCATGATCACAGGTAGAGAGAGGTGTTATTATGAAGATGAACAAATGTGTCTGTGTCTGTGTATGCGCTGAACGAGTGCTGCTAACCTGCCTCCTCTTAGCTTACAGGATTCTGGAAGCCAGGAAAATTACTCTCAAGCAAAATGTCTGAATGGTCGCCTCTGAATTTCTGCCCTTTAAGAGGAAGTAAACACATGCTATGGTGTAAGACAGGTTGTGCTTTTGATTGGCAATGATTCCCAGTCCCCTCCTATTGTCTCAGACTATTGGCACGACTAGTATCAGTTCTAATATAATTACCTTCTGACTTGGCATCAAGGTCGGCTTCCTCTTCTGTCTTGTCTTTTCCTGTTTCATTTCCTCTCTCTCACACATGCCTATTATTTAAAAAATCATTCCATGAAGAGGAAGCTAGGAGAAAGCCTGAGATTCTGGTCACATTTGTCTAGGAACCTCAGGGCCCCATTCACAGAGTGCCAATCAGATTTTCCGTCTCTTTGTAGCACATAATCAAGTCCTCTTTCATCTCTGAATGACTTGCACTAAACAGAAACTCTTCAGAGAGAAGAAAGTAATTAAAGTTTTAGTAGCATATTTATGTGAACACATTGAGACAAACAAAAACTGAAACAAATGATCTATTTCCAAAAAAATAATGCAGTGTTTGAGCTGTGAATACAGTAAACATACTGACGAGTGGAATTAGGAAATAAACCAGGAAATAAAAAAATGAAAAACATCGAAGAACTCTGAGAGCACTTTTAGGAGATCCATCATTGAAATCACGAAAATGCTGGATACATCTCTGCAGACTCCAGAGTATCTCCTCAATTGAAAACACTTAGAAAGCTAGATGGTGTACCAGTAAATCTCCAGGAAGAAGGTGCAATAGACCCCCTACCCCACCTCTAAAGTTGATGCTGTAAAACTGTAGAAGCCAGAGAGCAATTCATGGTCTGTGCTAGAATTTGCTTGATTTTTCATTTGTTTTGGTTTTCCATTATCTGAGCTCTTTTTTATGTTCACAGATGCAATTATTGTTAGAAAACGTTGTTCTTCAGTTTCTATTTTCAATGTATTCTTTTGTATTCTTGTGTGAAATCAGTTGCTACTTATTGATACTTACATGAACTTTAAGGTGTGACCCCTTTGGTAAATGCCTTAGCTGTGATTTAGTTTGGAATAACACATATTCACCTACAATCAACACACACACAGAGAAACACAAGCACACAGACACCTGGGTAGACAGAAAGAAATACACAGGATACACAAACATTCAGAGACACACACAAATACACATTTAGAGGCACATACAAGTATTTATATTAACACCGCCACACACAAAAATACATATACAAACACACAGAAACACACACACGCACACACACACACACACACACACACCCATACACACACCACACCACACCACACCACCACACACAGATATTGATTGATCATGAAAATCACTGTGACCTCCATAGGCTCAAGTGTTTAAATGTGTAGTGCTTGGGGAGTTTATGGATCCTTTAGGTGGCACAGCCTTGCTAGAAGAAATGCATGACCAGGCCCTGAATATTTATAGCATTGCTCCTCTCCAGTTTACTCTGTGCATTCTGCATTTGGCTATAGATGTGGTCTCTTGGATCCATGCACCTGAAACAATACTTTTTCTCAATATCATAGACTCCTTTACTGGAGTTGCACGCCGAGCTAAACTCTTTCTTTTTGGTCATAGCCTTTTTATCTCAGCAATAAGAACTAAAAATTAAGTATTTTGTGGACACTGGTTCTCAGCTAACCGTGCTGCCTTGGAAGAATATAGAACCTTAATAGTTTATGCTTCATTGAAAGAAGTGGATCCCTGGTATGGACCTGGATATACTTCCTGTCTGTTCCCTGCTTCCAGGTCCACCACAATGTGAACAAGCAGCCACAGTCTGCGGCCACCACAACCATGAGTTGTTTCTACCATTATGCTTCCCCTACCATCAGGCACTGTACCCTCTAAGTAAGAAAAGAAATGTCCCTGCTCACAGCAATAAGAAAATAGCCAATCAGATAGACACTGGAAACTGGTAGTTTTACCTATAAGTTTACTAGCTATGTTCCACATAAGTGATTTACTTAGTAGATTTAAGAAAGACTGTGGCTGTTGATTTTAGAATAGGTGCATTACACTATCAAACCTTAAAAAGAACCAAGCACTGACAAAAATGAATTCGTATACTTTTATGCAAAATCTATCTTTGTTTTTTAAAATAAAGTTGTTCAATAAAAAAAAGAATAGATGCATTAAGGCTCATTCATTCACAAGTATCATTAAGGCTCATTCATTCACAATGATTCATTCACAGGTACCATTAAGGACCATTCAGTCACAAATATCAGGAGACTAAAATTCGAAAAACACAAGTTATTTTCACTATTGATGGGGTTGGATATTTCATCTAACAATTGCCATCAACGTACAAGCATAGTTTTCAAATGTAATAGATTTTCCTAAGCAGTCATTCTATACTTACTACAATGTGAGGACGGTCTTCTCTACGGACACGGTGGTATCTGTCAAATGAAAATACCCTTAAATCTCCTAAAAAGAAAGACAATGATTTTTTTTCAGTATCAGAGTTACCTGATGGCATGTCTGAGGTGGGGTATGTCTTGTGCTTTAATTGATGTACAGAGACCCAGCACACCTTGGACAACATCATTACATAGGTAGGGAATTTTGCATAGTATAAATGTAAAGGGATTTTTTAACAACTTTATTTTACAAAGCAAACATAAATGTACAGATTTTAAGCATTTTGGCATAAAATTATGCAATACATTTTTGTCAGTATTTGTTTATTTTTTTTTAAGGTTTGATAGTAGGATAAAGATCCCACCAGTAACAATGAGCATAAAGTACATGTAAAACAAGATACAACCTGGAAATAGTCAAAGTTTTCGTGGTACATAAAGATTATTTTTTTGTTTGTTTTTTGTTTTTTGTTTTTTACAATGAGCAGACAGTACATGTAATACAGGGTAGAACCCAGAATTTGTCAATGTGTCTTGGTGGATAAGGATTGAGCATGACTATTTTTTTTGTTTTGTTTTGTTTTGTTTTTTTCTTAGACTTCATACAGTCTGTGAGTTGTTTCTGGGGCATTGCGAGCCTCTGGGGTTAGCATCCCACTATCAGTGACTGCATATTATGTCTGTTCTTTTGTGACTGGGTTATCTCACTCAGGATGATCTTCTCTAGATGCAGCCATTTTCTTAAGAATTTGGTTAAGTCATTTTTTCTGGTGGCTGAGTAGTATTCCATTGTGTAAATGTACCACAATTTTTGTATCCATTCATCTTCTGAAGGACATCTGGGTTCTTTCCAGCTTCTGGCTATTATAAATAGAGCTGCTATGAACATTGTGGTGCATATAACTTTGTTGTGTATTAAAGTGTCTCTGGGGTATATGCCCAGAAGTGGAATAGCTGGGTCTTCTGGTAGTACTATGTCCAATTTTCTGAGGTATCGCCAGACTGATTTCCAGAGTGGTTGTATTAGTTTGCAACCCCACCAACAGTGGAGAAGTGTTCCTCTTTCTCCACAACCTTGCCAGCATCTGTTGTCATCTGAGTTTTGGATCTTGGCCAATCTGACTTGTGTGAGGTGGAATCTAAGCATTGTTTTGATTTGAATTTCCCTGATAGCTAAGGATGTCAATCACTTCCTCAGATGTTTCTCAGCCATTCGATATTCCTTAACTGAGAACGTTTTGTTTAGCTCTGTACCCCATTTTTTAATAGGGTTGTTTGACTCTCTGGTGTCTAGCTTTTTGAGTTCTTTATATACCTTGGATATTAGGCCTCTATCTGATGTGGAGTTGGTAAAGATCTTTTCCCATTCTGTTGGTTGCCGTTTTGTTTTCTTGACAATGTCCTTAGCCTTACAGAAACTTTACAATCTCATTAAGTCCCATTTGTTAATCTTTGACCTTAGAGCTTGAGCCATTGGTGTTCCCTACTTTCTCATCTAATAGTTTCAGTGTATCTGGTTTAATGTGGAGATCTTTGATCCACTTACACTTCAGCTTTGTACAAGGAGATAAGAAAGGGTCTATTTTCATTCTTTTGCATGTTGAGTGCCAGTTGGACCAGCACAATTTGTTGAATAGGCTGTCTTTTTCCATTGAATGTTTATGGCTCCTTTGTCAAAAATCAGGTGATCATATACCTGAGGGCTCATTTCTGGATCTTCTATTCTATTTCATTGATCCACATGCCTATTTCTGTACCAGTACCATGCAGTTTTCAGCACTATTGCCTTGTAATATAGCTTGAGTTCAGGGATAGTGATTCCCGCAGATGTTTTCTTGTTGTTAAGTATGGATTTCACTATTCTAGGTCTTTTGTATTCCATATGAAATTGCACATTGATCTTTACAATTCCATGAAGATTTGGGTTGGAATTTTGATGGTGATTGCATTTAATCTGTAGATTGCTTTTGGTAGAATGGCCATTTTTAAAATGTTGATTTTTCCAATCCATGAGCATGGGAGATCTTTCCATTTTCTGAGATCATCCTCAATTTCCTTCTTTAGAGGTTTGAAGTTCTTGTCATACAGGTCCTTCACTTGCTTAGTTAGAGTCACACCAAGGTATTTCATAGTTTTTGTGACGTTTGTGAAGGGTACCTTTTTCCTAATTTCTTTCTCAACATGTTTGTCCTTTGAGTATAGGAAGGCTACTGATTTGTTTGAGTTAATTTTGTATCCAGCCACTTTGCTGAACTTGTTTATCAGCTGTAGGAGTTTTCTGGCTGCCTAGATCTCCTACTCACCAGGCTTTAAACCTTTAGGAACTGCTGGTCAGGGTGGCACATGGGCTGAGCTCTCTTCTGCGCCCTGAAGTTCCCGCCGGGTGGAAACAGATGTCCCAAAGTTGTGTTCCTGGTCCCTGGATCAGGCAGGGCTTGGGTGTGCTTTCCGTGTGCATTCTGCAGAGATCTCTCTGCTCCCTGGCTTAAGGGGTTTTGGAATACAACTAATTAATAATGTATTTATTTTCCTATGTTTCTTTCTTTTTTTTTTTTTTTTTTTTTTTTTACAATTAGTTGTTCATTTATTGTGCTAAGGAAAGACAGAAAGAGAAAGAAGAAAGAAAAGGAAGTAAGGAGAGCATAATCAAAATGCAGTTCCACTTTTAAAAATGTTTCAAAAGTGTATTTTGTTTATTGTATGGGGAAGGAGGGAGGGTTGTGTGCTCAGTATAGGAGTATGAAGATCAGAGGACAGCTTGCAGGATTCAGATCTCCTTGTCCACTGTGTGGGTCCTGGGGGTCAAAATTGGATCCTTTTTCCTATGTTTCTGAATTACAATTAATATGCCTATACTTTGAAATTCATAGACTTCCTTCAAAATATTGATTGTGTTTATCCACTACTTTTGTTTTTGTCTGGGTTTTATTGCTGTGATAAGACAACATGACCTAGACACCTATTGTTAGAGAAAATGTTTAATTAGGTATGCCTTACAGTGTCAAAGTTTTAGTCCATTATCATCATACAGGGAAGCATAGCTAGTTGGACAGAAGAAATCGTCCTGGAGGAGTGGAGCATTCTGTATCTTATATAAAGGCAATCAGAAGACTATCTTCTACATGTTACCAGGAGAAGTCTTGAATGCTACATTTGGCAGGGCTTAATTAGACTGAGCAAGTGATGGGGATCCATCCAGTAAGAGAATCCCTCCATAGACTTTACATTAGCTCCTGCCTCTTGGTTTCTGCCCTACTTAAGTTAATGTCCTGACTCCTTTCAGTGATGAAAGTTATGATGTAAAAGTAGAAGCCAATAAATCTCTTCTTTTACAACTTGATTATTTGTTATGTTGTTTCATAGTACCAATACTAACTTTAATATAAATTATTAGTATCTTAAAATATAGAGTAGATTTTGACATCCATTTTGGTGGTGAACTGACAACAATCACAATACCCTCAGTTGTTGGAGGTCCCTCTGGATTCTCTTTAAATGGCAACTGTTAGAAATATATACTACACCTGACAATGTATTCTTATATAACAGATCATGTCTTCTGGAAGCAGCATGTAGAGTACCTTTGTTCAAATTATTTTTCAAAAGATTTTAAATTATCTTACAAACTAATGTATTTCCACAAGGCTTAATTTTCATGTATCCATTCCATTGCACCATTTCATCTTCCCAATCCCATAGTCTCCTATTAAACATGTAATCTTAAATACTTGGAAGCCCTTGCCTTGTCCACTGATAGCTAAGGTTCTAGAAAGGTATCATCTTACTAGAATCTCTTTTAGTTTCACAGTAAACAACTTTTTTGACAAGTTATGCTAGAATTGTAGAAATATCTCCTCTTTAAAAAAACCAAGCTAATGTTTTGCCAAAAGTCAACAGGGATACTAAGGACAAGCCAAACATTATTTTTATATAGTATAATACAATATCTCTAAGAGATGTTGAGAATTGTATTTACTTTATCATTGCATAAAATAAATTACTGCTGATGTTTCCATATTTAACACTAAGTGAGATTTTGTTTCTTGATGGAACTTGGACATGACTGTGTTTGTACTTCGTGTTAATTCCTTTTTCCTGCTATGATAGAATATCCTGACTAAAAGCGACTTAGAGAAGAGTCCCTATGGCTCCGGGTCCTAAATGGAAATTATATAACAGCACAGAAAGTATCATTGCAAGCAGCATGTCTGGAAAGTAGGAGACCCCATTTTCAAACACAAACAAACAGGAGACAGTTATCTGAGTGTGGAGTGAGGATACATATTCTCAAAGTTTAGCCTCAGTGATACCCTTCACTGACTGAGGTTCTACCTCCTCAAGGTGGCAGGGCCTCCCTAAAGATCACCACCCACTGGGAATCAAGAGTTCAAACATGTGAGGTCTGGCGACATGTATCATTAGATCCAGTAGAAGACTTTTCTGTCTCTCATTCCTTTCATTCTGCAGGAATTATCCAGCTCTTTAAGTTTGCTTTATTGCTGTATAAGATTCTTATCAGAAACCAGAAACATACATTTGATCTGCAAAGTACTCTATTAAAATAATTAAAATGATGCCTCGATTATTAATAGCTGTCTAAGGACACCCTGAGAAAATGAGGAAAAAATTTATTGCTGACTGTCTTCACACATTTTCTATTGGTAGAAAGAGACACCATGATCAAGGCAACTTATAGAAGAAAGTGTTTCATTGAGGCCTTGTTTACAATGCCAGAGGGTGAGTGAGTCCATGACTGTCCTGGCAGGAAGGCTGCCTCCACTCAGGCAGGAATGCTGCTGGCAGAGCAGCTAACAGCTGAGATCTTATCCACAAATTGAAGGCAAGGAGAGAAAATACTGGGATATTAGACACCCTAAACCTCATCTCATTGGCATACCTCCTCTATGAAAACCACATACAATGATCCTTCCCAAACAGTTCCATCAACTGGGAACCAAGGTTTCAAATATGTGAACATGTAAATGTCATTCTCATTTAAGACTACCACACTGACCATAAAAGCAACTATGTTGATTGTCTGTTGACATATAATAATTAGTAAATTGGATATTTAATGCCAGTTGTAATTAGAGTGATTAAAAATGCTTATTAAAGTATCTAACTTTAGAGCTTGTGAGGGAGCATGGTAGAGAGGAGCACTTGTTATGCAATTTCAAGGGCCTAATTTCAGATCCTCAGTACCCATATGAAAAGCACAGTACAAGGCCCGTGTAAGGCATTACCTCATAGTGCATTACCCCTTATGTGGGGCAAGGTTGTGGAGGAGCAGACAGTAAGATCACTACCTTCCAGGGGCCATCTGGCTTATTTGAAAAACAGCTTCATATTCAACAAGAGACTTGTCTTAAGGGAATTTGCAAAGGGGTGATACAAGACAATGCCTACTATTTTCATTGAGCATCTGTGTATATGAAAAAGGTGTTTAAGCCACACCGCACGTACATAAAATGCAGATATTTTAGTGTATCTATATGATATGAAGAGCAACAAAAATTTCAGTAAACTTCTAAGTGTTTTCAGCTATGCATTTTAATGAATATTAAAATTTCAAAGCAAAGCTCTTAAAGAATTAATATAAAATACATCTATTATACATATATTCAAAAATAGAGAATTAATGAAATAAAAAGAAAATACAGCCTAATGCAAAATAACCTGTTAGACTAAGAATACAATGAGATATTAAAATAATTCAGTGATCTTAAAGTTCAATTAAATATATCAAAATAATAAATGTATGTCAGAGTTTCTGAACATGGTAAGAAACCAAAATATAATGATATAGAGACGATTAGAGGCTTGGAAAAAAGTACATAGGGCAAAAGCATTTTCAAAAACATAGCAGATGTCATTATAATAATAAAGTATAGCATGGCCTACAGTACTGAAAATGATAATGTGATCATTACATGTGAAAAAGTATTCATTATAGAGGTGACAATTCTGAGTCTAAGGATTGTTCTCTGCTCTCAAAATGAACACATACATAGTAATAGTGGGATTTAAACAAAAGCTACTCCACAACTTATTATGATGAAAATTAGTAAAGTCATGTGTGGATTATTAACCTGGATCTCTGTAGAGATTCAAAAGGGAGAGGGTGCCTCTGTCTCCTGGACACAGCTACAGTTATTCTCTTGACACAATACCCTGCTTAGTAGGTTTTCAAAGAAGAACCCAACACGCCCACTCAACATTGTTATGTCTCATCCACTTTTGGGTTTTCCTGCTCTAGCTTAATTTAATCTGTTTTAATAAAATGCCCTCACAAAAATGATTTAAAAGAGAAAACCCTTATTTTAATTTACAACTCCAAATACTTGCTAATTAAATTATAGTTCCTCCATTGTCTATGACTATGAGGAAGTCATTGTGGCAGGAACTTGACACAGCTATATCCTCACATCAATGACAAGAAAAAGTACATAAAAAAGATATATGGAAACCCAGGGTCTTCTAACTCAAGAAATAATCATTGGTAGGGATCAGTATAACATAGTAAACATAAACATTCAAGGCTTAATGTTTAAGTGAAGACAGTAGGAACCAAAAACTGGCTAGGGATCTATCAAGCACACTTTCTGCAGAGACATAAGGGCATTTATTTATGCAGGTAAAGCACTAGATATGGCCATAAGAATCTGCTTCCCAGATGTTGAAAAGGTGATGCAGAGGCAGGAGGATCCTTGGGATTTTCTAGCCAATAGCCTATCTAAAATTTATTAATCTCCACATTTAAAAGAGATAAGATCTCAAGGAAGTAAGACAAACAAATAGAAGACATTCCTTTGTCTTAGCACATTACTTCTGCACATGCATAGATACTATGAACTATACATAGATATACTTACCCACTTATACACCATATATAGATGCATTCACACACATGTGCTTGTATAAACACACACACACACACACACACACACACACACACATACACACACACCTACACAATAGACAGGGATAGTCTTGTTCCACAGATCCTGGAAGACAGTTTCACCACAACAGCTTCTTGATTGATTATACTTTCTATATATTAAATAGAATAAACCTGGTTTTTATATCAATTAGGAATGTTCAAGATGCTACAGGATTATCAGGCACCTGTGCTTCCTACCACATTTGTGATACTCTGATCATGGAAATCTATAGAATAGCCCGTGTTAAGCAGAAAGATGACTCAATATTATACAGAAAACATCTAGCATATAAACAATTCTCTTGCGATGTCACAAAGAAAGGGGTTCAGGTCAAGTTACTTTTACAGAAAGATGAACTGCTTGGAAATCTATAACTTTATTCTGAAATTTTGCATCAATTTTTTTCCATAATGGATTTTTCAATAGTATATCATGATTTCTTAGTTCCTTTCTAATTTTCATTTTAACTTCATATTCGAAGTTGAGTCAATATAATCTTGGCCTTTATAATGAAAGAAACAGGCTTGAGGAAATATGTTTGTGGTTTAAATTTTTCTGCCTCAGGCTACATTTCTCAATTTATTAGTTCAAAAAGATTGTTACTATGTCAATAAAAAAAAATGGTGAGGGAATTCCTACTCTCATAGTAACATGGTGATATTTGATTGAGCTAAAATAGCCTTAAAGATATTGCTAGTACATATATATAATTTTGACCAAAATCCAATTACTTGGACCAATAGGTAGTTATTTTAAAGTAGTTATTAATAAATAAATGTATCATGATTTAACATGGTTTCTATTTCATGATATCATTTAGGCACACAATGGCTAATAATTTTCACTAACATATACATTTTCTGAACAATTTTATAAAGATCAGCTTTATAAAAGTGAAATTGCAGTGGGAGATAAGACCCTTTTTGTGAGCACTCAGTGGTCTCACAAATAGTATCAGCGATTGGGGTCATCCCTTGTGCCAGATCACACTTCCAGCCTGTTGCTGGACCTCCTTTTCCCAGGGCTCTTCTCTTTTTTTGTCCCTAAAGTTCTTCCAGCCAAAAAGAGTGATGTGTCAGAGTTTTTGACTGTGGAATGTTGTACTGGCTGGTTTTGTGTCAACTTGACACAAGCTGTAGTAATCACAGAGAAAGGAGCCTCAGTTGGGAAAAAAGCCCCAGGAAGAATTTTTTTTAGAAATGCCATTGCCATGAGATGACCACCAAGAACAGCAGGAGCAGTGGAGCACAGGCAGCTGGAGACTAGAAGACAAGGTATGTGCTACAAAGGAAGAAGTGATCCAAGCCCTTATAGGAGCCCAGAAATTCTTGAGTGGATCCCAGACATTAAACGGTTAGAGTTTGATTTTTATTTTGATTGTAACTGTGCCCAGATAATTTTTTTTTTTTGAAGGAAGAAGTGGAGCCCACAGTTAAGAGATTTGGTTAAAAAAAGACTCTGATTTTTAAAAGAGATTGGATATTTTAAAGGGATTGAAATTTTAATATGTAAGATTTTGTAAAGGGTGTGGGAATCTCAAGGTTATTTAGATCTTAAGGATGAATAAGAAAGTAAGGGTTGAGGCTTAATAGTGATATGTTTGTGTGTCAAGTTGACAAGGGGCCAATTGTACTGGCTGGTTTTGTGTCAACTTTACACAAGCTGTAGTTATCACAGAGAGAGAGCCTCAGTTGAGGAAATTTCTCCATGAGATCCAGCTGTAAAGCATTTTCTCAAGTGATCAAGGGGACAGGCCCAACACATTGTGGGTGGTGCCATCCCTGGCCTGGTAGACCTGGGTTCTATAAGAAAGCAAGCTGAGCAAGCCAGGGGAAGCAAGCCAGTAAGAAACATTCCTCCATGGCCTCTGTATCAGATCCTGCTTCATGACCTCCTTGAGTTGCAGTCTGACTATTTTGGTGATAAACAGCAATGTGAAAGTGTAATCTGAATAAACCCTTTCCTCCCTAACTTGCTTCTTGATCATGATGTTTGTACAGGAATACAAACCCTGACTAAATACAAATGGCAACCCCATCCCTCACTTGATTCCCTGTCTTTATGCTTGAGGTGGGCTCAACAAGTTCCCTTTCCCCACAGTAGGGCATTTCATCTAAGGTCCCTCTCTTTGTGTCCTGAGTGTACCTCTCCTCCCTATCTCTGGTACATGCTCAGGGTCCCCCCACCTCCTTTCTCTAGAGGTTACCCGTTTCTATTCTTAAAGACAGTGTTCTCTCAGTGGTATATATGGTCTATATTTTCCCAGTGCGCAGTGTGGTCCTTACTCTTGTAACAATTATTTATGTAGTGTAGAATTTATTTATGAAAGAAGTATTCATACATTTAGCCCTAACAGTCTAGAGGATGTTTTTCCATTTATATGTAAATAAAAATAAAATGTATGCATTTTTATCTTTTCATTGTTATAGTTTAATTTTGTGTCCCATAAAGATGCTATGAAATACTCGGTTCTAAGCAAAGTACTCTTATTTCAAGGTTCTCAAAAATTCTGTTGTCTTGTAGATTAGCTAAAGTCACTTGCCTGTAAAGTCTGTGCTTTGAATGGGCGTTCTCATGAGCCTGGTGCTGGAGTTGTTGAGTGGCTCATACTGATATTCATCTGTGGCTAAGAGACTTTAGTAAATAGCCATTTATAAATCTGTCCCTAATGCTTAGAAAGGAAGGGAATAATTAAGCCAAATACATTCTGGTGTGGACAGGAGTTTCCTTATTCAATTACTGTTCAACAATATCTATTTAAGCCATAGTATACAACAAATATGAGTTATCATGATTACAGGTTCTATAATTGCTAGAACCATATTACCATCACACCAATGTTACCTTTGTGTTGAGTTCAAATAGTGATCTGTGGTCATACTTTCACCATTTAAATCTCCTCTCCCATTACAGAATTTTGAAAAAGGATTCTAATGCCCAAGTTTTGTTCTTTGTTTTGTTTTTCATTTTGGGGTTTTTAGATTCACCAATTGTGATATCATGTTCTCTGCATACTATGTACTGAAACTCTAGGACAATCTCTGAGCAGTGTGGAGATTTTAGAATAAGTAAACAAATTGACAACTCAAGATGGTACAATTTATTGTTTAAAATAACATATCATTAGGCACAGTTGTCATGACTTAGTGAAAGTTGGGGAAATTTTATAGTGTATAAATAGATGAAAAGGGAGATGTATACAGAAAAATTCCGATACTCCATACCTCAGTGAAAATTCCAACGTATTCATGACAAAAAGTCCTCCAAACCTCAGATCTACTGTCACCAACCACATGTACTCTACCTGAAATATTTCATGTTGTCTGACTAAGAGAAAATTAGCACATAATCAGCCATTCCTAACATCAATGAAGAAAAGAACAAAACTGAATCTGATTTCAACATAAATGTGGATGCAAATGTATTATAAAGTGCAGAATTATTGTCATGGAAGATGTGAACACACCCCAGCTTCACACTTTAGAATTTCAAGTCCACCTTCACTGCTCCTAGATCCTGTATTTCATCAACACACAGCGACATACCTCGCATACTCTGTGTGAATTACTGGAGTGAATGTATATGAACTTCCATAACAAATATACTGCAAATATCTCTAGGCAAGTTGACATACTTCACTATCTCCTTAATAGTGACTTCCCTGAACACAGTATATCATTTATATGTCTTTCATAGTACCACCTGTCAAAAAATTACTCAAGTTTCAAGGTTCTATTTAACTTTCCAGTAGCACAACCTTTGTTATTCCACAGCTAGAGCAATAACAACTAGAGAAAAAAATATGTTCTTTTCAGTATATTTGCATATTGCTATTATGTACTAGAAATTTTATTCATTTTTTACTTTGTTTTTATTTAATATACTAATGTAATGTATTATAGAACATCTTTTTATTAGTCTTGGGCTAGCTTTGGCATAGTTTCCAATCTCAAATTTCTTTAAGAAAACAGTAATAGTATTGTTTGTTTTTTTCAGCAAAGTATGTGACTTACAGACAGCAAGACTTGGCTGTGACTGGATTAATTCATAACTATAGCTGTACTTAGCATATTCACATTTGGCTTTAAAGACATAAACCTTAAAATTCTTACAACAGTTGATGGTATACCTACCTCAAATATTAAAATATGGCTTTGGGTTTAAAACAGTACAGACATTGTCTGACTTGAGGCATCAGATTTGTTCTAATCACATGACAATCAATGGTTGTAGGGCATATGGGACGTTGTTACCAGAAAAACATGATGAAGGGTAATGTTGAATGAGCTCAAACCATAGGAATCTCAGAATTGAGAACAGAAAGAATGGGGCTATTTCCTGACTACGTCTATTTTCTCTGGAACATATAATTATCACACTGTATTAAGAAGACTATGAGCACTGCTTCAAGTAACAAAGCCACCTGGAGTTCTGTGGGTCAAGTGAAACCATGCCACCAGACAGAAGAACTGGTAAGGTCAAAGCAAATGTTAAAATTCCAGTAAATCTTCTAACTTAGAATGGTAGGTGTTATAATCAGTTGCAGGCCAGACTACCAGTCCAGGAATATGTTTCCATGATAATCCATCAAGAGGACCAAAACAACTGGTCACATGTTATAAAAACCTAGAGTTCTCCATATTAATGAAATACCTAGATCGGCTTCAAATATTTAGCCAATGAGCTTTCTTTTCTGGTCGTCTTTTTCTGCAAATGGTATTTAATCTCTGATTCATCCTGAGGAAGATATATGCATTCACATTCACCATGAACAAAATAGTTTGGACAAGCTCCTTCATCAAGAATTGCTATGGGGAAAGACTTAGTACTAAAGAGCCTTGCCTACATCTCCCAAAGAAGGCCTCTCTTCCAGCTCCTCCATTCATTTGGCACTTAGAAGCAAACCAAACTCCACCCAAATCTTCAGCTTATTTTGCGCCTGAAGACTCCACTCTCAACTCCACATGGTCCCCAGTGGCATCGGGTATACAGGAATTAGATAACTCTGCCCCATCATCTGTTCCAGATCTTGCTATTTATCGCCTGGAAGAACATGAACTGAGTCCCCTTTCAGATTACATTCTGTTTTCACTGTGTGGCATGTTGGTGTTCCAGTAAACCAGTGGTGAGACTAAATTGCAGACTGATATGTTCTCCATGCTAATGAGGTACCAAGATATCCTAGAATTCATTCAATGAGCTTTCTTTCCTGGGCGTTTCTTCCCATAAAAGTTAGTTGATCCATGGTTCACCCCAGTAATGTGTATACATTCATATCTGTCATCACACAATGCAGAATGAACATGCAAAGATTATCTCTTCATCAAGGATCTCCGAGTGTGTGTGTCAGGGGTGTCTTGTAAAAATCACTGCCCAAATAGCCCAGGGAGAGGGCATCTTCCAAACAACTAGAGGCTTCTTGACCTCGTAGGTCCCTGTTAAGCTCTAGTTCAGCATTAGTTTTAAAACCATGACAAAAATATTCACATTTGACTCCCATCCTTATAAAAAAATGAATTGCTAGTTATTCATCTTGCCTAATGACACAGAAGGGCAAAACAAGTACCCAAACAATGAATGATAATACTTAAACTTAGTCTGCAAAATCAATACATCAGATCTGCAGAGCTTGCTAGATCTCAATGCTATCATTCCTGAATGCTGTAGGGCTTACCTTCTGAATTATATATGTGTATTGGCTTAATTACATAAATACTGAGTTTTCCTAATATGAGAACTTTTTTCAGTCTCGGTGTAATTATGATGTCAATATTTGTGGCTGTATTAACAGTGAGTTGAATTCTGTTCATTGTGATAGATAGCACTATGTCATGAGACAACTCAGAGTTACATGGCCTTAGAACATTGGTGACTCTAGATAATGAGAGAAAAATCAGCAGTTCCCTGGATGCACCCACTAACATCACCTGAAGAAAACAATTAGTTCATTGTAAATTATTATGGACTGTTTTCTACCCAGCCTGTCTGAGTCCATAGCACAAAGGAATAGCAATTTAAAAGTAAGTTGAGGAGTAGGAAGATGGCTCAGCAGTTAAAAGCATGGGTTTTTCTTCTGAGTTCAGTTCCCAGAAACCACATGGTGGCTCACAACCATCTGTAATGAGATCTGATGACCTTTTTTGTGTACATGAAGACAACATACTTATATACATAAAAGCGAATGGGTTAACTCATCTGCCTTTCTTTTTTATATTTAAATCAAGAGTTTCATCTCTGTCTTCCTTTGGCAATGTTCCTATTGACAAGTTCTCTAATATAGTGACAAATATCTATATTGCTTTATTCATGTCTCTATGTGCACATAATGGCTAAAGTATTCCTAGATTTGTGGATATTATTATAATAATACTCTATGTGCACACTCATCTGTGAAATCTGAACAGTCACACTCATAAAGACAGAGTACAGAATGTTGCTTTCCAGAGCATTCTAGGGCTTCTGAAACCAGATGCAAAAGAAGAGATGGTTGTCAAACAGGACCCTGTTTTAGAAAGAAAGTATAAAATTCAGGCAGAAGACAAGTGTTTCACACGTAATACAAAAGATTAAATATAGCTCATAAAATTGTACCATACATTATATTTCAAAAGTGTTAAGAAAGTAAAATTCAAAACCTCAGTATAAAACTGATTACTTATTTTACACTGTATTACATTGTAGCACTTTCTACTGAATACACATATTTAATAATAAAATTTATTGAAAAATATAAAGATAAGTACACAAAATCCTAAGCTCCCTTTGTTCTGATATGAGGTAATATACAGAAGTTCAACTTTAAGCAGACTTACTTAATTATTTCCTCTTATGTAGTTGTATTTCCAGATCTGTAGTTGACACAAATGAAAAAAACCAGAAATTAAATATCTCAGAATATTTTATTTCATTATATTTATTTGCTGCTTAGCCAATCAATGACACTACAGAAATATCCTCAAAGAATTTTCTTATTCAAAAAAGATTTTGCTTTGCTCTTACAGCATTTCGGAGGATGCCTATATAAGAATATCATTTCTAAAATGTGCTTATGGCAGAACTAATTGTAAAGCATAAGGCTTGGATTCTGGGTGAAAACAGAGACACCAATGAAAAAAGACTGTGGCATGAGCTTATCAGGTTTAAGAAGTATTTGAGGTTTTCTTGCCCTGCATCACTCTGTGCTTTCTTATTTGTCCTCCAGGGATGCCAGACAGCATGAACTTTAGTGACGTCAAACAAGTCCATCGAGCAGACCACGGAAGTACTCTGGATACAACTGGAGCCGGATGTGCATCAGGAACTGAGTCTATGACACTCCATCTGATGGGGATGCTGATGTTTCTTCCCTGGCTTTGGTAATGGGACTGTACATCAAGACATGTCTTCCTGCAGTCACGATTTATCCCTTATCTCTTTATGCCTGGGAAAGAAGAACTTAAAATAACTATTGAAATTAGGGGAACATATATAATGCTAACTTCTTAGAAGCCAACTGAAGTGTCCAACAGAGCTCCTATCAACCAACATTCTGATAGTATATTACAAACTATGTCTTCTTGACTTCTAACTTAAAACTTCTTAAATTCTAACATTTAAATCTAAAAACTGTGAAAATGCAGAAGTGACTTTTAACAAGAAGGCTTTGGTGTATCTGTAATTCTGTTCTGCGTAGTCAAACCCTTCCCTTTTAGTATTGTGAATGCTGGCATTTGAGGGTGTTTGCTAAGCACAGAACACAATAAGTAGTATTTCTTAAAGTAATGAGAATAAAAATAATATTAAGTCAAAGCACACAGAAGGCAGGTATTATGCATGCATTTTAGGTGATTCTTTCAGTTTTGCAAGTTAAATTAAAAAATTGCTACAAGTCTGTGAGTTATGGAGTAGATTAGCAGAGTGATTTCACAGAAATTCACTGAACAAGCTTGATAATATTGTCCCACTAAACCCCCTCTACTGAGCTTAGTAACTTAGGGATGCCCATGTGCACTGTAGTATTATGGATCTGTTCTTCGTTTGTCTTAACCTAAAACATCTAGCTATGTCAGAAAACACACTTATATATTCCAATAAAGATGTTGATTATTTAATGAAAAATGTTAAAGAATATTATGGTCATTTTTTCCTAACAAAAGTTTATTCCTACTTCATTTGGTTTTGAAAGTGTCATTTGCTACCTTTTAAGAGAAGTATCATATGGAGCAAGCAGTTGGCTCTCTGTGCATAAGGTCTGATGAATATCTTCCTGTGAGTAATAAAAGAGAACATGCGGTGTGCAATGCTTTAGTTTTCTTCCTATATTCTCAGCAGGAGTGTTCCTAATCCACCACCCCTAACTTCTCAGTTGTGATGAGTTACCCCAGTAGAAACTGATAAGTTACTTCTAAACCTGCTCTGGAGGAGGAAGAGATTATTCAGCTTTTATTAAGAAGTATCCCATCCAGGCTGTGGCCAGGAAACATAATGAATACAAAGCAAAAGAACAGAAAAAGGAAATGGTGAGCTTCTTAAGGAAATAATACAAAAGGATTTAAAATGACCTCTGAGGATGGTCACAAAAAACTCAGTTCAACAGCAACCAGGACAGAAGCAGAATTAATTTTTCCTAAAAAGAAAAAAACAGTAAGTGATAAACCTTTGTTAAAATTCTCAGTCAAGCAGTTGTAGAGTTGTCAGTTTAATGTACAATATTTTTAACTGTTCAAGTAGGCTTTATTGTCTATTCAAACATGTTTTAAAACTGGAAACATCATTTCACTGCTAATTCTCTATGTGGTTTTCTTAGGCTGTGATTCCAGGCAGAGAGGGTTAGTCCTTGACCATTCATCTGTATTCAACTACCAGCTCCACAAATTACAAACTTAAACCTATTTTTTCCCACAATTTTGTCTCCAATTTCAACCTTTTACTCAAGTCACTGTCTCAGAAAAAAAAAACCATAATATTAAATTGCTCATGCACTCTTGCTCCTGTTGAAGTTGGTTTTCTATAGAGAAATGTCTGGGTCCCCAAATTAGAGGAAACTAATTTTTGAAAACCAACAAACGGAAAAGCCTAGCACAGGAGTTTTCAATGTATACTGACAAAATTACTTGGTTGAAGATAATTTGGGGTATGATGGGAAATGTGTAAGAGCAGAGAAATAACACAATCGATAGAATTGGTGGGTATATTTTATAGACTGCATTTTATGTTCTCAAGTGTGTGATGTCTACCTCCGGCTATGCACTTTGGAGACTACACATGTCATGACACTGCTGTGAGATCTCAGAGCCCTAGGATGATTTCAGAGTTTCTTTCAGAGCCTCAGGCATCATTTTTAGTATTCTTGGTGAGGGTATCCATCCTTTAATATCCCACCTGGTGACACTTCTTACTTACATAGCATTTCATGGTGTACAAAGTTCTTTCACACAAAAGAAAGCATCTCATGTGTCCTCCCTCATGCTCAAAGATGGCTTGATATTTATACAAATAAAAACAGCACTGACTTTTCATTAATATAGTTTCAAATTGCATCTGAGTGTTTTTTACAAAAGATATCTAAGAGTATTTAAAGAATTATTTAAGTATACACCTCATTTTCATTAAGACTTAAAAATATCAAAATATAGCATGTTATACTCATGTTTCATATTGTATAATTTTTACAAAACCCTGAATTAATCTGAGCTGTGAGTGATTTTTTATACACATTGAAGTAATCAAAAAACTCAGTGCACAGTTGGAATGTTTAACTCAGTTTTATATGCAGGAGGATCTGAATTTATTCCTCAACACCATAAATTATTAAAATATAAATACAAGGTGTGTGTGTGTGTGTGTGAGAGAGAGAGAGAGAGAGAGAGAGAGAGAGAGAGAGAGAGGGTGAAGGGAGGGAGACAAAGAAGGAGATGAAGACAGAGACTAAGAAAGAGATAGTAACTAAGAAAAAGAGAAAAAAGAAAAGTAAAAACCAATAACAAGAATTCTTAGACTTTAGCTGGGTGATTCCTACCTCTGGGAGAGAAGTTGTTAAGAATCATAGATAACAGCTACTTGCTTATTATTCTGGATAAGCACCATGATAAATGACTTTATTGAATTTTTGCACATTACTTTTGATCTCCCAATAGCATTATCATCTGTATTATACTAATAAAAGAAGATAGGTGTAGATACAGTAGAAAATTTGTCTGATGCCCCTAATAATGGTATAATTAGATTGGTACTTGTGATGCCTTTTCAAAAGCTATTCCTGCCTCAGAAGCAATACGGATCCATAGCAAGAGAGAAAAAACACAAGTGTTTAACATCAAAACTCTCCAGAACATTTAAATCTCTAAACACTTAGAAGAAGTATTTTTAAATCAATGTGTAATTGATTCCATAATTCATCATTGTCAAACTTTATACCCCTCTAGAAGAATAACGAAAATCAACAATAGGCCATCCCACTGCCATATGGTCCCACAAAATCTGCCCTCAGAGAGCTGAGTAACCAGAGAGAGCTCTCTCTTTCCCTCCTAAGCTCACAGGTGAGACCCCACTTTATCTCCACTGACTGTCCAATGACAGACCCACCAGAAACATATAGGGCACAGAAATCACAGGTCCGCCTGGGACCAGATTTTTCAGTCTTCAACTGCTCCCAATGCTAAAGCTGTTCCACTGCCATTGGGACACCAAATGTACCTGCCAACACCCGAGGAGCATTCTCATTTCTAAATCCACAAGACCACAGTTCCACAGGAGAAACAAGCTCCAGTCAGAGACAACATGACCAACTAACATCACAAATAACAAGACAGCAAGAGGCAAGCACAAGAAGATAGCCACACAAACATAATTCTACCTCTAACAATAAAAACAACAGAAAACAATAATCACTATTCCTTAATACCTCTTAGAACAATAAAGTCAACTGCTCCCCAAAAGACATAGGCTCTAAGATTGGATATATAATTAGGACCCAACATTTTGCTGCATACAGGAAACACCTCAGTAAAAAAGGCAGACACGACCTTAAAGTAAAAGGCTGGGGAATTTTTTTCCAAGCAAACTGTCAGAAGAAACAAGCTGGAGTAACTATTCTAATATAAATAAAAATTGGCTTTTAATCAAAAGTTATCAAAAATATATGAAAGGATACTTCATACTCATCAAAGGGGGAAAAAAAACTGTCAAGATGAACTCTCAATCCTGAACATCCTTGCTCCAAATGCACGGACAACTACATTCATAAATGAAACCTTATTAAAGCTCAAAGCATATATTGCAACACACATTGATAGTGGGAGACTTAAACAACCCACTCTCATCAATGGACAGATCATAGAAGCAGACACTGAACAGAGACACAGTAAAACTAACAGAAATTATAAAGCAAATAGATTTAATAGACATCTATAGAACATTTCATTCTAAAACAAAAGAATAAACCTTCTTCTGAGCACCTTATAGTACTTTCTCCAAAATTTACCTAATAATCAGTCACAAATAGACCTCAATAGATACAAGAAGATTGAAATAATCTCATGCACCCTATTATATCAACATGTACTAAGGTTGCTCTTTAGTAACAAAAACAAACAAACAAAAAAATCCCAACAAACACATAGAAACTGAACAACTTGGTCAACAACAACAACAACAGCAAAAATAAAGAAATTTAGTGAAAATAAAGACACAACATACCCAAACTTATGGGATACAATGAAAGCAGTGTTAATAGAAAAACTCTTACCTCTGCATGCCTCCAAAAAGAAACTAGCAGCTTGACAGCACACATGAATGCTCTAGAATAAGAAGAAACAAATAAACCCAAGAGGAGTAGATGGGATGAAATAATCAAACTTAGAGCTGAAATCATCCAAGTAGAAACAAAAAGAACTATACAAAGAATCAACAAAACCAGGAGGTAGTTCTTTGAGGAAATCAACAAGATAGATAAACTGTTAGCCAGACAACTACAGGGCAGAGACAATATTGAAATTAACAAAATCAGAAATGAAAAGGGAGAGATAACAACAGAAGCTGATGAAATTCAAAAAATTATCAAAAGTCTCTACTCAACAAAACTGGAAAATCTGTATGTAATAAACTATTCTCAAGAGAGATGCCAGGTAACAAAGTTAAACCAGGATTAGATAAACCATTTTAACAGTCCCATAACTCCTAAGAAAATAGGAGCAATTATCAAAAGTCTCCCAGCAACAAAAACAACAAAAGCCTAGAATTCTACCAGGCCTTCATAGAAGACCTAATACCAATACTCTCCTACTCTCCAAACTATTCCAGGAAATAGAAACAGAAGAAAAACTACCAAATTTATTCTTCGAAGCTATAATTATGCTTCTACCTAAACAGCACAAATATCCTACAAAGAAAGAAAATTTCAGACCAATTTTGCTAACTCTTTGCAAAACTCCTCATAAAATTCTTGCAAACCAATTCCAAGAACACATCAAAAAGATCTTTCACCATGATCAAGTAGGCTTCACTCAAGGGATGGAGGGATGGTTCACTATAAGGAAATCCATCAATGTAACCCACTATATGAACAAACTCAAAGAAAAAAAATCACATGATCATCTCATTAGATGCTCAGAAAGCGCTTGTCAAATTTCAACTCACCTTCATAATAAAAGTCTTGGAAAGATCAGGAATTCAAGGGCCATACTTAAACATAGTAATAAAAATATATAGCAAACCAGTAGCTAACATCGAACTAAACAGTGAGAAACTTGAAGCAATCCTACTAAAATCAGGGACTAGACAAGGCAGCCCACTCTTCCACTCCCTATTCAATATAGTACTGAAAGTACTAGTCAGAGCAATTAGACAACAAAAGGACATCCAAGGGGTACAAATTGGAAAGAAAGAAGTCAAAATATCACTATTTTGCAGATGATATAATAATATACTTAAGTGACCCCAAAAATTCCACCAGAGAACTCCTAACACTGATAAACACCTTCAGCACTGTGGCTGCATATCAAATTAACTCAAACCAATGAGTAGCCATTCTCAACTCAAAGGAAAAAACAGACTGAGAAAGAAGTTAAGGAAATGACACTCTTCACAACAGTCACAAATAATATAAAATAGCTTGGTGAAACTCTAACTAATCAAATGAAAGATCTGTATGACAAGGATTTCAAGTCTCTGAAGAAGAAAACTGAGGATCTCAAAAGATGGGAAGATTTCTCATGTTCATGGATTGGCAGGATTATTATAGTAAAAATGGCCATTTTGCCAGAAGCAATCTACAGATTCAATATAAAGATGTCAAAATGCCAACTCAATTCTTTATAGAGTTATAAAGAGGACTATGCAAATTCATGTGGATAACAAAAGTCCCAGTGTAGCAGAAACTATCCTCAACAATCAAAGAACTTTTGGGGAATCGCCATCCCTAACCTCAAGCTGTATTACATATCAATCATGATAAAAACTGCATGGTATTGGTACAGAGACAGGCAGGTAGATCAATGGAATAGGATTGAAAACCCAGAAATGAAACCACACACCTATGGTCTTTGGCAAAGAAGTAAAAAAACGTTTAATGGAAAAAAGGACAGGATCTTCAAAAAATAGTTCTGGTTCAACTGGCAGACAGCAATCAAGTCCATGTAGCTCAAAGACATCCACATAAAATAGGGTACACTGAAAGTAACAGAAGAGAAAGTAGGAATAGATTAGAACACATAGGCACAGGGAAAGTTTTCATGAACAGAACACCAATGGTTTATTCTTTAAGATCAATAACCAACAAATGGGACCTCATAAATTTGCCAAGCACCTCTCTATAAGTCAAAGGACACAGTCAATAGGCCAAAGAGGCAACCAACAGATTGCAAAAATATCTTTACCAATCCTATACGATAAATGGCTAATATCCAATATATACAAAGAATTCAAGAAATAAGAATCCAGAGAATCAAATAACCCTATTAAAAGTGTATAGAGTTAAACAAAGACTTCTCAACTGAGGAATATCAAATATCAGAGAAGCACCTAAAAAAATGTCTAACATTCTTAGTCATAAGGAAAATACAAATCAAACAACTCTGAAATTTCACCTGTCAGAATGGCTCAGCTCAAAGAGTCAGGAAACAACAGATGCTGGCAAGGATGTGGGGAAAGAGAAACACTCTTCCATTTTTGGTGGAACTGCAAGCTGATACATCCACAGTGGAAATCACTTTGGATGTTTCTCAGAAAATTGGACATAGTACAACCTGAGGACCCAGCTTTACTACTCCTGACCATATACCCAGAGGATGCTCTAATATATAACAAGAATACATGCTTCAATGTGGTCATAGCAGCCTCATTTATAATAGCTAGAAGCTGGAAAGAACGCAGATGTCCTTCAATAAAAGAATGGATACAGAAAGTGTGGTACATTTACACAGGGGACTACTCAGCTATTACAAACACTGACTCATGAAATTCACAGGCAAATGGATGGAATTAGAAAAATATCATGCAGAGTGAGGTGACTCAGACACAAAGGGACACACATGGTACTCACTCATTGATATGTGGATACTAAACCAAAAGCTCAGCACATCCAAGAAACAATTAACAGACCTTATGAAGATCAAAAAGAAGGAAGACCAGAATATGGATGCTTCCGGCCTTTTAAGAAGGGAGGAAATACAGGAACAAAGAGAGGAGCAGGGACTGAAGAAAAGATCACTCAGAAACTGCTTCACCAGGGGATCTATCTCATATGTAGCCACCAAACCCAGTCACCATTGCTGATTCCAAGAAGTGCTTCCTGACAGGAGTGCTTCCTCTCAGAGGCTATGCTAGAGACATAATGATGCTGATGAGGATGCTTGCAGCTAATTATTGGACTGAGCACTGGTACTCCAATGGTGGAACTATAGAAAGGACTGAAGTAGCTGAAAGGATTTGCAACCCCATGGGAAGAACAATTTTATCAACCAACTAAATCCTCAAAGCTTTCAAGGACTAAAACACCAACTAATGAGTACACATGGAGAGACCAATGACTCCAGTTGCCTATGCAGCAGAGGATAGCATTGTCTGGCATTAATGGGAGGAGAGGGCTTTGGTCCAGTGAGGGTTCATTTTCCCAGTGTAGGGGAATGCAAAGTCACTGAGGTGGGAGAGGGTGGTTGGGAGTGGGAGCATCTACATGGAAGCAATGTGAGTGGAGAGGAAAGGATAGGACAGGGAGAAAAAAAGTAACATCTGAAATGTAAATACAGAGAATATTCAATGAAAAAAAAAACAATACATATTTGTCCATTTTGTTCAAAAGTTGTTCATCTCTGACATGCTGAAACCAGGTTTAAATTCCCAACACACAACCTCAGAAATAATCAGCTACAAATTAAAAGAAAAAACATCACTTTTATATCTATCATGGGATCATGATGTTACTTTTTTTCCCCTCTGGTGGGAAAATTTTTCTCACCAGTAGAATACAGGAAAAATTAAAGAAGAAATTTTAAAAAATTTAAAATAGAGGGGCCAAGGGAGTAATGAAGGAATTGGGAGAAGGATAGCTGGGGTTGAGAAGGAAAGGGAGATGGGGAGAATGGTGGCAAGTAAACTCTGAAACAGCCTTTTAATCCATGTTTCCTTCAGGAGCATCTTGTGTTTGTGCTGATGTTCACTGGGTTTTACTCCTCACTAAAGAGCGGAAATTGATAAGACATTTTCCCCAAATACTTGTTTTCTGAAGTGTTCACTCAGGACACTTTGGAAAGGACTAAATTAGGCTATTGATTTCAGACACTTAAGTTACTGTTTATCTCCAAACTCTTCAAGTACAATAAAAATATTTTTTTCTTTCAATATGAATTTACCCTGACTTATGTAAAATGGTAAGAAATTCACAGTTTGCAATGAAGTCACTATCTCCTCACATTGCCATTTGTGAGTTTATATACAATTACATGGGTTTTATGAAACAATCATAATTAATATTGTTATGCATGTCTTTGGGCTTAACAACATTTTCTTTAAATGCTTATGACTGTGTGTAATGCATTTCTAATTAAGGTATTGATAAAGCACAATTTGCTGACTGAAATTTTTTATAAGGTTAAACAGTAAGTGATTTTTGCTATTACTATATATTTTTTTAAATTAAGATATTGTGAAGCACTATTTTAAAAACTTCTCTTTCTACAAAAGAATTAATATTTTCACATAGTTTAATTAATACACTCAGTGCAGTGGAAGAAACTTATTTGGAAAAGAGTGCACTGTGACTATTAGTACATATATTTGCAAGTGTATTATTCAAGAATCGTGTCTTCCATTTTGTAACACTGAAATGTGTGTTCTCAACAAATTTAGGATATTATATATAGTGTCTTTCCAACAAAGTTTTACCTTAGCTGTAGCAACACTGGAGGAAAAAAAAAAGAGATGTTGCCATTTGAAACAGAATTCAAAACAACACAAATGGTCTGCAAGTGTGAGAACTCTTGGAATGAGAAGAAATGGGTGAACCAGTAGCATACCTTTGATAATTTGGTAAGTAAATTTTGACTTTTGAATTTTTCCTATTTACTGTGAAAACCACTTATCTAGGAGCAATGAATAATGGTAAAGGGGGAAAAAAAGAGTCTTCAGATTTTCTCAAGGTGACCCAACTAAAATGAGTAGTGTGAAATGGAAAAAAAATAAAAAGATGCAAGTAAGTAAATATAGGCCAGGTTGCAAAAGGAATCTAAGAAGATTCTGTGAACAATATTGCATTTTCTAAAACATCCAGTTCCACAGTTGTGGTCAAGCAATTCCAAAAGCCACTTAGCAAAATCTACTTAAACTACATCTCTGTTGTGCCTCCACATATTCCATCTTACCCTGATTTTCTTTTCATTTCTTTCATTGGGTTTATGTATTCTTTCCTGTAAAAAGAAAAAAAAAAACCTGACTCAAGCGACATAAATTCCCTGAAATGACTGAGAAGGTAAGCTGATGTACTCTTAATTAGGGAGCCAACTGTCTCCTGATGAGCAGAGATTCCTGTACCTCTTCCTTGGTGCCTTCTGCTACAATGAACACATTTCTGAGATGGAATTCCTTCCTTCTTCACCCTGCCTGTTGACATGAGAAGCAGAATGTGAGGCTACGAGAGCATTTCCTTAGGTATCATAAATGGAGGAAAGGCTGGATAAATGTGTAACTACAAGGCTTTTTCAGAGAAAGATATAATACTGTGTTCGCTGTGACTCGGGGTTTAAATATAAATTATTTTTCTAATACAATAGATTAGAATTCTATTGGAAGGTTTTTTTTTTTTTTTTTTGACTGGCACATGCAGAGAGTCTTATCTGTCTGGTTATACCACTGGGTAAAGCATAACCACACTGGGGTGAAAGCTTACACTGACAATAAATAGTGTGCTTCTAACTCTTTCATGCTAAAGTTATTCTCACGTGGGTATTTCTAAGTAACAGGTCATTTTCTGATTTCAGTGATGACTTTCCAGCATTAAGTAAGAATCGTAAGACAGGCAGGCTTTAGCACCTTTGTTTTGTTGCATGTCTCAGGATCTCATGGGTATGTAAAATTCTTTGACCAGTGTTATTCAACTTGGATACATGCAGTTTTTTTTAAGGAAATTCAAATGTCTTCTTGTTCTTCTTCCTTCTCGTTTGCCTTTTTTTTTTTCAGATTAAATTCAGTTCTAACCACAAAATGTAGTATCCCGAGGAGAATCCATATACCAGATATCCTACTGTAGCCATCCAATAGGTACTCAGCTCCACCAGTGACTTATAGCATAGAAATTTGCAGTAGAAAACAGAACACATATTACAGATATTTTACAGCCAATATTCTGTCTGACCTTGAGCAAGTCCTGTAACTATTAGAACTGCAGCTACCTTTCATAAAGACATGTCCTCAGGTCAAAGAATCACTAAACATTTCTTGAGATTTCTAGATAAAGAAAAGCATGGAATATTACTTATGCCTTTATAAGTTTTGCTCACTTTGAGGGTTTCTATTATAGCCTAGTATTATTTACTCCATAAAAGGAACTAATGGTTTTGGTTAAGACTTCATGCATATGTTTAAAATTTTAATTCCTTTATCACTTACATGGGCATGTTTTTTCTGAGTAAGACTGAGTATTATAATCTTTACATGTATAGATTTGAGAATAGATAGTGAAATGTGCAGCTGTTATTCTATGGGAAGAACAATATGCTATCCTATCATAAATATTTAGTCAATAATGTTTGGGTATTCATTAATTTTCTTGAATTAATATTTATGCTTTTTCACATTGAGCAATGGCCTGTCATGCTGTTCACTAACAAATAACACTTTGATTGACTGCTCCGAACGAGTAAACAACAAAGGGCATGGAAGTCAATGATAAAGTTACACAAGTTGGTTTGACAGTGTTCCATCTTTACTCATGGAGTTTCCCAAAAGGTATGTTTAAATGGGCATAAATAGGGGTTCCACCCTGAAGACTGATTGCCAAACAGGAACAGAATAAAGAACCTGATTTTCTGGACTTCTGTAGTTCACAGACCAACTCAGAAAATGGAGGAGGAGTGCAGGGCAGTATTGGAACTGAATACTGACATCAATCAGCAAGTATGCAGATGGAGGCCTGAGTCCCAGCTCACACTGTCTAGCTTGTGAACATGGGTAATATGCCTGAGTCACAACTCACAACAAAGCATATTTTATGAAAATGGGTGAACAAAGACATATGCACCACAATGTTCATAGCAGTCCTATTTATAATAGCCAGAAACTGGAAAGAACCCAGATGTCCTTCAGTAGATGAATGGATACAAAACTTGTGGTATATTTACACAATGGAGTACTACTCAGTAGAAACAATGACTTTATGTAATTCTTAAGAAAATAGATGCATCTAGAGAATATCATCCTGAGTGAGATAACCCAGTCACAAAAGAACAGACATAATATGCAGTCACTGATAATTGGATACTAACCCCAGAAAGCTCAGAACACCCCAGAAACAACTCACAGCTTATATGAAAGTCAAGAAAAAACAAAGGCCAAAAAGAAAAAAAAAAGAAAAAAAAACATTATGCTTAATCTTTACACACCAAGAAAACTTTGACTAATTCCAGGTTACATCTTGTTTTACATGTACTTTATGCTCATTGTAACTAGTAAGATTTTAATACACACTATCAAACCTTTAAAATAATCAAATACTGACAAAAATGTATTCACATACTTTTATGCAAAAATGCTTAAAATCTGTACATTTACCTTTGTTCTTTAAAATAAAGTTGTTCAATTAAAAAAAAGAAAATGGGTTGTGTGTAATTTTAGTATTTTAGTTTCCCAGTTTATAGATTTTTTTTCTAGACTATCTGATACTTTCATCAAATGTGGTAAAGTGAAATTATATATAAGTAATACTTGTTACACAAACACAGAAAGTTAATTGGATTTATCCTATACAGGAAATAATGGTTTTCCCAGAAAACATAATATGTCAAGTAAAAATTCCAGTGTCATATGTGGGAAATTTCACCTATTTGTTGTGGACCCAAAAATCCAATCTACTCTATTGTCATTTGTTGTGGTTTAAATAAGGAAATACCCTCATAGGCTCAGGTATTTAAACATTTGGGGCCCAGCTTATGGCACTCTTTAGAGACATGTAGAGCATTTAGAAGATTGAGTTGCTTGAGAAAACTTGACATGATGTGACTAATTTGATAGTTTATATAGAAGATAGAGAAAAAAAGATTTCAAGACCATGTGTTTACATAACCATCCAAGTGTGTGATGATTCTGTATATGTTGTTTAACCTATATACATCATCTGTAGAATATCTTGAATATTTTCTAGATCAATAAATATGTTTCAGAAATAATTGTAATTGATGTATAAAACTTTCCTGTGAAGGTTACATAGTTTATTGAGTCAATCTCCTATTAAGACACATTAAAAATTTAATATTCTGCCATAAACAATGTTGTCATAAAATCTTTATAAACTAGGTTCTACTCACAATATGTTACTAAATTAGGTTTTTTTCTGAAAAGAAACAAGGAGGAGAGATGTCCTTTTCTATATGGACCAGAGCAACCAATGAAAAAGAAACCAAGTAAGTAACAGATATTTAGACAAGTAAACTATTTTCTTCTGTTGGGGTTTGATTTTGTTTTTGTCTTTTCATAAATAGTGAGCTCATATTTGTAGTTGAAGTACATTTCCTTCATAATATCAACCATTAGAATACTTGGCTCCCAGCTAGTGGTAATGTTTAGAGAGATTTAAGAGGTGTGACAGTTTTGGAGGAAGTTTGTCACTGGAGGACTACTTTGAGAGTCTTAAGTCTCTTAGTTGCTTCCAGATTCTTGTTCATTTTTTTCTGCTTCCTACTCCTGCTACTATACCGGCTAGCTCTTGTCTGAAGCCTATTGACATGCTTCCCTACCATTGTGAACTTGAAACATCCGGCACCTTAAGCTCAAATAAACACAATCTTCTATAAATTGCCTAGATCATTTTATCCCTGCAACAGAAAAGTTATGAAAATGCCCCACTCTGCTTCTTTGATCCTACTAATTGGAAGAAAGGTTTTCTGTAACCCAAATTTATGTCACCATGTTTAACTTTCTTCCCTAAGTAGATCAAAGGTTGCACAAGCTATTTGAATCCTTTCTTGTGACAATGGCCTTTAAATTAGTAAAACTCCAAATAATTACTTTCGATCTAAACCAGTTATTGCAACAAAGAAAAATCCTGCAGGATTTTTTAACTTGAATTTTAATGCAAAGAGGAAAAAGACAAAGGTAAGTTTACAACCAGAAAGGAGGGCTTGACACTGAAGCCAGGCAAGATTGCCACCTCCTGTTTTCACAGGTATGATTGAAAAGTTAACAGCAACCAACCCAGAAAGGGATAAGATTTTCTCTTTATAAATGATGCTCCTTTTCTAAACCTATCCCCACTCCTCTCTATCCACCAGATTTAATAGATTATTAGTGTCACTGTAAGATTAGGCACATCCTCTCCCACCGATCCCAAACAAGTCAGTCCTCTGTCACATATGTACCAGGTACCACAGACCATTCCTCTTTAGTGTCTTACTCTCTGGGAGCTCCAAAGGGTTGGCATTAATAGGCACTGTTGGTCTTTCTAATGGGTTGCCATCTTTTTCAGCTTCTTCTAACCTTCCCCTTAACCTTTCATAGCATCCCTGACCTCAGTCCAATAGGTGGTTATAAATATCTTCATCTGTCTCAGTCTGCCTCTCAGAGGACAGTCACACTAGTCTCTATTCTCACTCAGGGTGATAGTTTCCAGTTCCATTCATCTGTCTGAAAAACTCATGAAGTTGTCATTTTTAATAGCTGGGTAGTATTCCATTGTGTGAGTGTACTACATTTTCTGTATCCATTCTTCAGTTGAGAGACATCTGTTTTTTTTGTTTGTTTGTTTGTTTGTTTGTTTTTTGTTTTTGAACTTCTGGATATTTTAAATGAGGCTGATATGAACATAGTGAAGCATGTGAGGAAAGTTTGATTCCTGGACATGGGAGGTTGGGGTAGGGGGTTGAGAGGAGCACACTCTCAGAGGAATGGAGAAGGAGAGAGGGTTGAAGACCACTGTGACAGAGGACTGGGAGTGGCAACAAAATTTGAAATGTAAACACAAAAATAATTAATTAACAACAACAACAAAATGATGTGTAAGAGATAAATCTCCACAAGACCCTATATCTAGGTGAATAGATACAAGTAAGTAAGGACTGCTGAACAGAAGGCAAATTATGATTCACTGGGAATGAAGGCACTATTTACTACAGAACTCCTAGTGGTCAGGGATAAAACAAATACACAGTAGTGACATTATGAAGTGGTACATGAAGCCCACAAATGACATAGAGCAAAAACTCCAAGGATTCTTTAAATCATGTCTTCTCAATGTCTTATGAACTCTTTAGGAATTGTTACATGTTAATTTCTGTTTGGAAATCTGATTTTTTTGATGTAATCAAATTAGGATAACAACATTTTCGGTGATACAGGCATGTGTATAATTCTATAAAAAAACAACAGTAACCAAATGCACAGCTGAGATCCGGACTGAAGTGCTGCAGCTGCAATGTGAGAGGGCCAATATGGCTGACACAACAGAGTTTTTAATATATCCGTTTATTGAAAAGTGCTGTAGCACTTTCATAAAGTTTTACATTTATAGTTTGAGATTATCATCTAAACACATTATTTACCCCTTTTGTTCTTGTATTTTCTTCCTAAATCTGTAAAAAGCCACATGCTTGCTTTCTTTAAAGAAGATAATCAGTGTAGCTATAATGATTTCCTTCCCCGTCAGTAAGAAATATTATCACCCACAGTCTGATGAGAGTAGCGTGCTACTTCTTGGAGGTCAGGTGAATATGTCACAAAAATGCTCACTCCATTCTCTACTATCTAGTAGCTCGATAAATCCTTTGATTTCAAAGATACATAGGGTTTTATGCTTGGATTTAGCAAAAGCTAGACTCTGAGGCTTATTTTAAGCATACTGTTTTGCCACATTTATTTCAATTTGTAATTCTTACAATTTTTATCTTAATGTCTCATTAAAATATTATAATGTTAGTTTCAAGCAATGTCAAATGAAGTTGGAATGAAAGTGAAATACATTTTTATATAGAGATACTATTTGCAAAGAAAAAAAATCATCCCTTAATTATATCCTGATGCTGCAAAAATTATCCTGAAGGATGTACCTTAAAGGAGAGAGTTTTCCCTTGAACACAAGACTAAATTATAGTCCACCATTGTAGAGAAATCAAATGACCAGGAACTTGAAGGATCTAATCAAATCATATCCATAATCAGAAGCAGACAGCAACCAGTCAGTGCACACACTCCAGGATTCACCTTTCCCTCTCTATTTTATTAAGACCCAAATGTTCCGGGTGTTGAAGGCTATACAAGATGAAGAATAAACAGGTTTAGAACTCATGAAATATGGCCCACTCACAACCATGATGGGTGTTCCTCAGAGAGGTACACCCCCAGGGCTGTGACTATGAAATGAAGATTTCATGCTCTTACAGAGGGAGCATCACTGTGCTTGTTCTCAGTGCCTTCACATCCTTCTTCATCTATGTGTTCTGTGAAAACTGAGGGGGCTTCTAGCCCACTCCCACCCATTGGGCAGCATCACTGAAACATACAATAACAGAAATTGGCCTTTTCCAAGGATTGATGATTCAGTCACTATCCTGGAAAATAATTTAGAAAGGTAGATTGCTAGCAATCACCACCATTCTTAGAAATAATTTGGAGGTAAAGATTGTTAGTAAAGTTAAAATGTTGTTGTTCCTTGCTCTGATATGGAAAATCTTAGAAAACAATTCAAGGTTCAGAAAGACACACTCTTAATAGTTGGGATAGAAATACTTTTTAGGTCAGGGCAGAGAAACAATGGCAGCCTAACTGGTGCCAGCTGATATGCTTCTCTGGATAAAGCTGGGCTGGTGACCAAGGTAATGATTCATTTTGTTTACCCATTTTCCCCTCATCTCCCTAATATGATTTAATAATGAATTATTAATGACTAAATTTGTGCTTTAAGGACTTAAAGTAGAAATGACTGTTTCTTGTAAGAAAGTTTAGATATATGATTCTTTTAAGATTCTTATACAATTGCATTTTAAGACAAATAATAAAATAATTAATCCCTTATTTGTATTTCCAAATTGCAGGTTGCCAATAAAAGAAGCTGTCTGATAAAATTACATTGCTTGCTCACACTTTGTTAATCTATAACACATAGCTTGATTACAGATGTGCGTGCGTACTTGGGAATAATTTGGTTTGTTTTATCCATAATTTGAAAAGGTTTATATGTGTGAGGGTAATGGGGGCATATTTTTTTCCACATATCCTCAGTGTAATCATCCAGTAAACAAGAAATAAGATACAATCACACTGTAATTTTTATGTCACTTGAAAATTTTTCTTGGGATATATAAGTGGTGGAAAAGAAATGAAGTTGTTTGTGCCTGTTTGGTGAAGTTTTGCTCTACCCACAAAACAAGGTCATGTATGTGTATGTAAAGTGGTTGGAACTTGCTCTTTGGAGCTTTGCTCCATCCATCCATCAAATACTAGATTGGATACCACATAACAGAGGCTACGGGATTTTTAAAATCAGAGAAAAGAACCACATGAGAAAAAATTCACAAAGGCAAGAAGAGTTAGAATGGCATCCCACAGATGTACAAGATTATGAGTTAATAATTTAGATTCTCCTTAATGATGATAATACCTTGGAGAAATGTCTTCCAATAGACTATGTGCTTCATTTTCTAGAGCATGGAGTATTAGAGTGTGTACATGTGTTAATGTATCACACAGCTAACTAATACTCAGGATTTCACTCTGCTTTTACCTTAAGTTCTAAAAGAACAGATTATGAGATTGCACATTTATTAGAGATGATGGCTTTCTTGAAAGTGCTTTCACAGATTAAAGCTAACAATGTTTCAAGATATTTATTTATTAGAATGAAACACTCTTAGACATTACTGCATAAAAACAGTCACAGATATATCAAAATTCTACAGATCAAGCAATTGTAAAAAGATCTAACAGGACTTTAAAAAAAATGATCATAGAACAGAAGGTGGATAGAACTCATAAAAAGAGAGATTAAATAATACTGTGTTGACTTTAGTTTTTTTATGTCATTGAGATAGACAATGTAACCACTGGGAGACATTGGATTATGGGGAAAAAATATGGTAGACAAAATCAGCCTGTTTTTACTAAGGTGTTCTAACCTCAGAATGGAAGGAGGAAGATGTGCTACTTTGAGGGGTGCATTTATTTCCACAGGAAAAGAAAAAGTAGATTTTTCAAATTGAGCAAAGTCAGATTTGACAGCAGGAGACCTCCTGAAGATCTTGGCTGTGGAGGAAAGAAAGAAATCATGAAGTCAAAAACAAACAATCAAACAGACACAAAATAAGTAACTTATTGCTGACCCTCTGTTTGTAAACAGCTCTGAGACTGGCTGTGACATGAAACTGTCTCCAGGTAAGGCTTCCACTAAGCTGAGTCAGTAAATCTTGTTACATACAAAAATCCTCAGGACTTATGCCACCCTTTCAAATGGCAGAGATAGAAATTTATGTTCCAGTATGGTTATACAGTCTGAACTAACTTATAGAGAAAGACAGATGCCTTACTCATTCCAACAGAAAGCAAAGAATCATCTTTCACCAAACTGTACAGTTCATGCAGATATTAGTGCAGAAGTAATACCTTTGAGAGTTATATATTTACAGAAATCCATGAAGTCAGTGCAGCCCTGACAAGATTATTATGGGTTGCTGAGATGCTGAGATGTGCCTATTCCAACAACCTACTTACTCATACCGCCAACTGCCTCAATGTTGTTTCCTGAAAAATCTGCATCCAGGACAATTTCAAAATGGCTAGCTAGATCATCCAGCCTCACAGACTGTTTCAGTCAGGACTTCCGTTATACCCTGGACTTCCTAGGCATGCAGAAGCTGGACAGCAAATGCTACAGCTAGCTCTCTTAAGACTAACATATATTTCAATTTTTTATGGGGCTTCCAAAAGGAAAATGTTGCTTCAAATCAGCAGCAAGCATTTTTAAGAGAGCAATACCACCATTCCAAGAGGTGGAATGTGGTGGATTGTTTCTGGTAAGCAGATGGATGACAGATTTTTGTTGTTGTTTATGTTTCAAGTTGTTATGGCTGTGGACAGGGAGAAAACAAAATAAGGGACTTGAAATTCAGGAGTTTTTTTTTTTTTAACCCTTTTCCTTTATCCTTCCTTCTCTTCTATCTATTGTTAAGGTGAAATGGTGAGAAGTAATGAACAAAGAAGGGTAATTAGGTATTGGAATACTGGTACAAAGGGTAGATTAATGAATTTAGTCTTAAACTACTACACCTACGACTAGCCAAAAATCTTACATCTGTATAGATATTTATATATTGTTAAAAATTAAAGTTATATTTGGGTACATTATACATTATATCAAGTCCGTTTAAGGTATTGTACCTAATTCAATTCTTTAAAAGGCAATGCTACATTCTAGTCCCATTGAAAGGTACTATTAGAAATCGTTGAGGATAATTAAGAAACACAAGTTAATAGTCAGACAATCAAACTCATGATCACTTTAGGTACTCATTTACTTAATTGCAGAAATATGTTTCTAAAGTTGAACAGAGAGCAAATAGCTAGAAACAAGCAATGTTTCCCTGTTCATACATATTATAGATGGTCTTTAAAAGCCTCGAAGCTCTACAGGATATGGCATTTAAGAGTGTTTTACAAATCAGAGAATGTTCATGACAATGAGGCATATCAACTCTTGACAGCACTCCATTCTACTTCAAAGAAGATACTGAACACTGAAGAACCTCCACATGAATTTACTTCAAATATGGCCCTGGGCAAGAAACAACCCTCACTTCAAATGTAGACAATATGCTGTCCAAACTGGACACTGAGGATGCAGGAAAGTTGATGGCAAACAAGGAAGTTGATGCCAACACTGGGTAAGCAAACTTCATTTTTCCTGCTTCATTAGAAAGGTTTGTCAGATATTCTGGTTTGGAAGGCTAAAGATGATGCTCCAAAGACACAGGTAAATTTAGGGGGATTGTCCAGGAAGCCAGTTATCTCTGTCATTCCTGTAATTTTGGAATCTGCTTCTCTGCACTTCCTGCAGACTCAGGTAATATTTCCTACTTTTCATCTCTCTGCTGGGGTTAAAGACAAGGTAGTTTAATCTCAAAATTAAGCTTAAGCTGTTTAGAATTCAAGAAAGTTTTCTTATGTCTAAATAAATTAATTTAGGAAGAACTCTGAACTCCTTGAGATAGGATAGATAGTAGAGTACTTTCTCTAACATTGCTAAATGCATATGGACTGGATATTATAAATGCAACCTTACCTGATAGTCTTCCTAATTGTTATTACTATATATAGTTTGTTATGTAAGAGAAAGAGCATTTTATTGGACTAAAAGGGAAAAGTGTAGAGAGATTTTCTTGTGCAATGTATGGAAGTATCATCTTTCAAATAAAATGCTGCTGGCCTGTTAGCTTATCATGAAATAGTGAGGTGGAGGTTCCAGTACAGAGAGAGGACTTTTGGGATAGAGTCAAATGAGCATAGAACTTCCCTGATCACTGAAGAAGGTAGTTCCATGAAACTAAGAAGAGGTAAACAACTCTGTGACACAATTTAGGATGGAATACATGGGTAGGTAATTAAGTTATGAGCTACTCAATGATCAAGCAAATGCTTTCGGCCTAAACATTTGTTCATGAAATACTTAGTCTCACAGTCATATTTCAGCGAAATTTGGTGCAGGTGAAAAAGCCCGCAATTCCAACTTTTTTTTCGTTGCCTTTTCTCTGGCTACCAAGGGGATGTTTTGCTGGCCTCATCAACTTCCAATTCTATAACCACCTCAGTTTACCCTGAATGTCAAAGCCTACAGTTCTATCTCATAAACCATCTAAAAGCCATCTGTGAGGTTTCATTTCATTTGCATTGTCTTTTTATTGGATATTTTATGTATTTATATGCAGGATATTTTGGATTTATATACTCCTTTGTTTAATAGAACTTAAGTAGTCTTCTTCAGTTATAATTCTAAAGTCATGCTATTTTTATATATTATCAAAGTTTGTCATAAGAACCTCTATTTATGGCAAATTCCAGGCAAATGAAGGACAGAAAGGAGAAGATTCCAGAGTAGTGTGTTAAGTATACAGGACATCTCTGCCAAGGAAAGACACCTATGAGTTTGGTCAAATTTTGCAAAATCTTGGTAAATTTCACAACACACGAACAATAAAGTGAGGGGCATGCGTCTGTTTAACAAAACCGGAGAAACCTTGGGAGCATGTGAAGCAGCACCATTGGGTTGCACACACTCCCACCTCAATTCACCCTTACAGAAATCATCTCCAGAGAATGCCATGACTGACTAGCAGCTATTACAATGCCATGACCACTGGGATGAAAGAACAAATCCAGGTATATTACGCAGCTGGCTGATATTGTCATAGTACATCTGACAGATAGCTTAAAGTCCAGGGGAGACAATAGTAGCTAGAAGTATGAGTTCCAGGCAACAATTAGTCGAACAAAAACAAAAAATAAATACCAGTTAGCCTTGAAAAGGAACCCATGTTCAGAAAGGCTGTGGTAAAGAGAGCCACCTTAATCTAAAGAGCACACCCATACATCACATACATACATATATATACATGCATGCATATACATACATATGCTCACATATATACATACACATATATAACACAAAACACATAAAGTCAGTCATATAGTATTATATTTCGTTGTTGATTATTATGGCTGAAAGCGTCCATGAAAGTAAAAGTAACATTTATGCTATTATATAGCAGAGATCCTCATAATTAAAAAAGGAAGAAGAAAATGCACATCTTGGCAGCAAAAAGAAACACTGGTACAATGCCACCTCATATTGTATTTAACATGTATTTATATGTATATAAGAATGACAAAAAAACTAAAAAAAATGCTCTCAATAAATAGTGCACAACATAAGATTAGAGCTATAACCCCTGGAAAAGGTTGAAAAGACAGCTTGGTGGTGGTGGGGTTCTTATATCAGTTGGGGCAGAGCAGATGGCTTTCTTTTGTTCATCCTAGCTTGATGTCTAGTTTTCTGGCCAAAGAGATTTTCTACCTAGGACTCACAAAAATAAAATCAAATCAGTTGCAGACACCACACCACAGGAGGAAGACGGACAGAGACCTGGAGACAATTTGCCACCCATAGACCTGGCCCCCAGTGCATGGCACAGGTGAGCTAGAAACATCTGTTTGCCGCTGCACCATGAAGTATGGATGGTGTTACCTAGGGTTCTGCCAGCCTCACGGCTATCCCTGCAGCTGAAGCCACCACAATATACAAATATGGTGGTCAGGAAGGAGAAAAAAGAACTGGAGCAGCTAGTGCATTATGAAGAGAGATAGAAACGGAGAGTCAAGAGTGAATAGGAGGAGCTTGTGAGTGGCCAGGCTTTCCACTAGGGGACACGGTGAGGTTCCAGCCTAAACTGCCACAGAGAGCCATGTCTGAATGCACGGTTATGGCTACAAATTTTAAGGAGTGGGTGCCAATATCTGTGGTACCTCTAGAGAACATGGAAATGTTCCTGGTTGGGGCAGACACCTAGCAAGCACCATTTGCGTGTCCGTGGATCGTGCATGACTGGCCCTGCCCCTCACTGGAAGCAGCATTCTGGAGAGTTGTTTCCGTCTCTCACAGCTTGCAGTGCTTGGGTGAGCGGGCACTGTTCCTCACCCAATGGCCCTGATGGTGAGGGTGTGGGTGAGCCTTCTCAAAGGGCATGCACGTGGGAGAGCTGAACCCACCACTAATGTGCTGTGAGGTGGCATAGTGACAAAAGTAATGTGCCCCCTCATCTCTGATTCCATTCAGCAGCCAGGAAAGCTGCCTGTGGGGTCATGAGCTACAGCTGGCTGTCCATACTCTACCAGCTGCAGCACCTGCAGAGGTGGCTCTCGGGTCCTAAGAGTTTGCTGAGCTGTCCCTGTCTCTTGATAACTGTAGCATTTGGGAGAGTGGGCTCTGCACCTCACCTGGGCAAGACAGTCAAGCTGTTGGGGATAAAGACGTGCCATCTCTGAGGACTAAAGCATGAATCATGAAGTGATATGGGTGTTCGAATAATCCTCTCCCTCTCAACAACTTTGGTCTTAGGGAGAGCCCCAAGGACATAAGAAAGGTAGAAGTAGCCCTGTCCTTCCCTGGCTATATCACTCCTGCAAGCAGACTCAGCATCCCATTTGGGAAAAACAGTGCAGTGATTCTGATTGTGAAGGTACTGGTGAGCCATCCGCAAGGATGTAAGAGTAGGAAAGCTAGACCATTCCCTCACAAGCTGCATCCCTAAGAGTGCATTCTGCTCCTTGACTGAGAATCTCAGTGAGGCTGGCTCTGAAGGCATGGATGTGAGTGACCTTGCCCTGTGGTACTACTACTGGGTGGCCGAGCCAGAGCAGTGCTGAAGAGCTGAAGATTCATATAGAGGAGAGCTGGTAGGCTGACCTGCTTTGGTATCATGTAGGACTAGATTTTAGGGTTCTTAGATGGCCCACCCCAAAATCTATATCATTTGTGAATGTTTGGGACCCAGGAAATGGCCAGTCCTTCTGTTCCCAAGTTTCAGAAACTCCAGGACACAAGGCCACAACAGAATACTCTGGAGGAGTCCTGATGAGGATCCAACATTGATGTGTGACAAATCCAGAGCTCAGGAACCAGACCAGTGTCTCGTTGCAATGAGCATTCATTTGCAAGTAAAGATGTGTGGGCAGAGGGATATACCATGGAGCAGGCCACAGCTCCTACTCTCAGATGTGTGCTATGCTCTTGTAGTTGTTGCTGTTTATTTGCTTGTGTGTTGTTTTACCTCAAGAGCAGGTGTTAAGGGGAAAGGAAGAATATGAGGGGGCGAGGAGCTGAATAGGACTTAGGTGCATGATGTGAAACTCAAAAAAAACATCAAAAAAAGTTTAAAAAATAGATCTCTGTCTAAGAATAAAAGACAATTATAATCTCATATACTAGCAATGGACCATGCAAAGGGGGAAATTAGGAAAATAAAAACTCATTTACAATACTCATAAAAAACAAAATAAGTTTAATAAAGGACCAAAACTCCCACATAAAGAACCTTAAATACACAGCAGTATTTTTAAAAGTAAAGACAATCAAAATAAATGGAAAAAAATCTCACATCTATGCATCAGAAGAGTTAATGATGTTTAAATGGCAATCATCTTTGAATTCATCTACATATCCAATTTATTCTCTATCAAAATCCCAGCTGGCATTTTTGGAGAAAATAACAAGAGAGTCCTAAAATTCATATGCAAATACAAGAGACTGAGAATAAACAAACAGTCTTAAAAAAGAGAACAAATTTGGAAGATTCTCTCTACTTGACTTTAAGATTTACAGCTCAGGCTGTGTTGGTGTAAGAATGCACGCCAGATGGGGTCCAGTCAATGGGAGAGAAGTGGGTACAGCATCTCAAGCCTAAGTGTAAAACAATTTGCAATTGATAATTGCCAAAAAAAAAAAAAAAAAAAAAAAAAAAAAAAAGGAAAATCAGTTCTATCCAATGGCAAGTAACTGGACATATCAACCACACTCCTGGGCAGGTGCTATTCCCAGGAATGGTTGAATGCTCACCCCATCAACTGTGTGTGTGTGTGTGTGTGTGTGTGTGTGTGTGTGTGTGTGTGTGTGTGTTGTTTCATTTTATTTTGTTTTTATTTTGTCTTATTGGTCTTTTGCTTGTTTGCTTTGATTTTCAGTTGTTATTTTTTTTTTAGGGGGGGACTGTATATTCATTTTGAAGAACTAGAGAGAGAAAGACCAGAAGTTGGGAAGTAGAGAAATAGACAGGATCTGGGATGTGCTGGGGAAGGAGAAACATGACCAAGACATCTTACTTAACTTTTTAAAAATAGAAAAAAGTGACAAGTAATGCAGGTCTATAATCAATAGATTAGAATTCTCAGACAGGAAAAATATTATTAACTCACACCAGGTACAAAATTAACTAAAAACTGATCGTGGCCCTAAATATAATAGATTTAGCTATAAAATTTTCATAGGAAAGAATAATAAACCTTTATAAATTTTCATCGTTCAGTAGTGGTTTCTTGCACAAAACCAAAAGCATGAGATTAAACCATGAATGATTAAAAGAATTTTAGTACCAGTCAAACATTTTGTGCTTTAAAATCAAGGAGACCCCTGGCATATGTGCAGCACAGGGATGCCTTGTCTGGCCTCAGTTGGAGGGTATGCATCTAATCCTCTCCGGGGGGGAGCACCCTACCCTCTTAGAGGCAAAGAAAACAGAAAGTGGGGAAGAGCTCTGGGAGAGGATACATTTGAGGAGAGGGCATTTGAGTTGTAAATTAATTAATTATCTACGTTTTAAAAAGACAATATAAAATGACAATCAAGAAGATATATACATATATCATATATATACATACATACATATATATGATATATATGAATGACATGGACAAATGAACTGCATCATTTTCCCCAAAGGATGCATAAAATGGCAGAGAAGCCACTGACGAGAGCCTTAGCAGCGTCCACCACTGTGAGGCACTAGGGAAGGAGTCAGACACCAGGTACCACATGACTCAGGGAAAGTGTAGAAACAACAAATGTTGGCAATCATGATGAAGAAATAGGGTCATCAGATTCTTATACTGAGAGTAGGAAATGGCATGTCATCTTGAGAAGGCAGGATGCTACAATTCTTCAGCAACATGGCATGGCAGTTCCATTCCTGGGTATATACTCAAGAAAAATGCATTCAGATAATCAAAAATTCAAAGCAATACAAACGCCCGTCTAAATATATTATGTAGCTACTTTTGGACAGCAGAAAGTATTGAAGTATTAACACATGCTAGAATGCAGATGAGCATTGAATGACTATGTCAAATCAGTTAGGTAAAAATAATCATCTATTATGTGATGTCATCTTTAAGGAATAAGTAAATCCATACACACATACACACCAAAAGTAGGTTAAACGTTGGAAGGATTTGAAATATTTTTTGTATGAGTTAATTTAATTTAATTTAATTTAATTTTTTAAAACAATTTTATTTTACAAAACAAAGATAAATGTACAGATTTTAAACACTTTTTGCTTAAAATTATACATTTTTGCCAGTATTTTTTTTCAGATTTTAAAATAATTTTTACATAAAACTATATGAATATATTTTTTAGTCAGTACTTGATTTTTTCAAAGGCTTGACAGTAAGCATTGAAAACCTAATACTTACAATGAGTGTAAAGTACATGCAAAACAAAACACAACATGGAAATAGTCTTCTTGTTTTGTAAATATTTTGTTTTGTTTTGTTTATTTCTTGGACTTCATACAGTCTGTGAGCTGTTTCTAGGGGAGTGCTAGCCTCTGGGTTTAGCATCCCACTATCAGTGACTGCATATTATGTCTGTTCTTTTGTGACTGGGTTATCTCACTCAGGATGATCTTCTCTAGATGCAGCCATTTTCTTAAGAATTTGGTTAAGTCATTGTTTCAGGTGGCTGAGTAGTATTCCATTGTGTAAATGTACCACAATTTTTGTATCCATTCATCTTCTGAAGGACATCTGGGTTCTTTCCAGCTTCTGGCTATTATAAATAGAGCCGCTATGAACATTGTGGTGCATATATCTTTGTTGTGTATTAAAGTGTCTCTGTGGTATATGCCCAGAAGTGGAATAGCTGGGTCTACAGGTAGTACTATATCCAATTTTCTGAGGTATCGCCAGACTGATTTCCAGAGTAGTTGTATGAGTTTGCAACCCCACCAACAGTGGAGAAGTGTTCCTCTTTCTCCACAGCCTAGCCAACATCTGCTGTCATCTGAGTTTTAGATCTTGGCCAATCTGACTGGTGTGAGGTGGAATATCAGGGATGTTTTGATTTGCATTTCCCTGATGGCTAAGGATGTCCAGCACTTCCTCAGATGTTTTTTCGGCCATTCGGTGTTCCTCAACTGAAAATGATTTGTTTAGCTCTGTACCCCATTTTTTAATAGGGTTATTTGATTCTCTGGTGTCTAGCTTTTTGAGTTTCTTGTATAACTTGGATATTAGGCCTCTATCTGATGTGATGTTTGTAAAGATCTTTTCCCATTCTGTTTGTTGCCATTTTGTTTTCTTGACAATGTCCTTAGTCTTACAGAAACTTTGCAATCTCATTAAGTCCCATTTGTTAATTTTTGACCTTAGAGCTTGAGCCATTGGTGTTTTGTTCAGGAAATTTTCTCCTATGCCTATGTGTTCTAAGGTTTTCCCTACTTTCTCATCTAATAGTTTCAGTGTATCTGGTTTAATGTGGAGATCTTTGATCCACTTACACTTGAGCTTTGTACAAGGAGATAAGAAAGGGTCTATTTTCATTCTTTTGCATGGTGAGTGCAAGTTGGACCAGCAGCATTTGTTTAATAGGCTGTCTTTTTTCCATTGAATGTTTACGGCTCCTTAGTCAAAAATCAGGTGATCATATATATGAGGGCTCATTTCTGGTTCTTCTATTCTATTCCATTGATCTATATGCCTATTTCTGTACCAGTACCATGCAGTTTTCAGCACAATTGCCTTGAAATATAGCTTAAAGTCAGCAATAGTGATTCCAGCAGATGTTTTTTTATTGTTGAGGATGGATTTCACTATTCTAGGTCTTTTGTTATTCCATATGAAATTGCACATTGATCTTTCCAATTCCTTGAAGAACTGGGTTGGAATTTTGATGGGGATTGCATTGAATCTGTAGATTGCTTTTGGTAGGATGGCCATTTTTAAGATGTTGATCTTTCCAATCCACGAGCATGGGAGATCTTTCCATTTTCTGAGATCCTCCTCAATTTCTTTCTTTAGAGGTTTGAAGTTCTTGTCGTACAGGTCCTTCACTTGCTTGGTTAGAGTCACACCAAGGTATTTCTTAGTTTTTGTAACGATTGTGAAGGGTACCTTTTCCCTAATTTCTTTAGCCACATGTTTGACCTTTGAGTATAGGAAGGCTACCGATTTGTTTGAGTTAATTTTGTATCCAGCCACTTCGCTGAACTTGTTTATCAGCTGTAGGTGTTCTCTGGTGGAATTTTTGGGGTCACTCAAGTACACTATCATGTCATTTGCAAAGAGTGATGTTTTCATCTCTTCCTTTCCGATTTGTATCCCCTTGATCTCCTTTTGCTGTCTAATTGCTCCAGCCAGGACTTCCAGTACTATGTTGAATAGGTAGGGGGAGAGTGGAAAGCCTTGTCAAGTCCCTGATTTTAGTGGGATTGCTTCAAGTTTCTCGCCATTAAGTTTGATGTTGACTGTTGGTTTGCTGTATATTGCTTTTATTATGTTTAAGTATGGACCTTTGATTCCTGTTCTTTCCAGGACTTTTAACATGAAAGGGTGTTGGATTTTGTCAAATGCTTTCTCAGCATCTAGTGTGATGACCATGTGATTTTGATCTTTGAGTTTGTCTATATGTTGGATTACTTTGATGGATTTCCTTATATTAAACCATCCGTGCATTCCAGGAATGAAGCCTACTTGGTCATGCTGAATGATCGTTTTGATGTGTTCTTGGATTCGGTTTGCAATTATTTTGTTGAGTATTTTTGTGTCAATTTTCATAAGTGAGATTGGTCTGAAGTTCTCTTTCCTTGTAGGGTCTTTGTGTGGTTTAGGTATGAGGGTTACTGTAGCCTCAAAAAATGAGTTAGGTAGTATTCCATCTGATTCTATGTTTTGAAATTATTTGTAGAGTATTGGTGTTATATCCCCAATAAACATCTGATAAAATTCTGCACTGAACCCATCTGGACCAGAGCTTTTTTTGGCTGGGTGGTTTTTGATGACTTCTTCTATTTCTTTGGGTGTTATAGGGTTATTTAGATGGTTTACTTGGTCTTGGTTTAACTTTAGGAATTTGTATCTGTCTAGGAATTTGTCCATTTTCTCCAGATTTCCAATTTTGTGGAGTATAAGTTTTTATAGTAGGATCTGATGATTTCTTGAATTTTCTCAGTTTCAGTTGTTATGTCTCTACTTTTCTTTCTGATGTTCTTAATTTGTATACTTTCCCTTTGCCCTCTAGTTAGTCTGGCTAGGGGTTATACAATCTTGTTGATTTCCTCAAAGACCAACTCTTGGTTTTGTTGATTTTTTCAATGGTTCTTTTTTATTCTATTTGGTCTATTTCTGCCCCAATTTTGATTATTTCTTGCTGTCTACTGTTTTTGGGTATATCTGCTTCCTTTTGTTCTAGGGCTTTTAGCTGTGCTCTCAGGTTGCTGATGTAAGCTCTCTCCAGTTTCTTTTTGGAAGTACTTAGGGCTATGAGTTTTCCTCTCAGTACTGTTTCATTGCATCCCATAGGTTTGGGTATGTTGTGTTTTCATTTTCGTTGAATTCTAGAAAATCCTTAATTTCTTTCTTTATTTCTTCTTTGACCCTGCTCTCCTTTAACAGAGCGTTGTTTAGTTTCCATGTGTATGTGGGCTTTTTGTTGTCTTTGTTGTTGTTAAAGACCAACCATAGACCGTGGTGATCTGAGAGGATGCATTGGAGTATTTCAATCTTCTTATATCGATTGATGCTCACTCTGTGTCCAATTATGTGGTCAATTTTTGAGAAGGTTCCATGGGGTGGTGAGAAGAAGGTGTATTCTTTTACTTTAGGATAATATGTTCTGTATATATCTATTAATTCTAGTTGTTTCAAAGTCTCTGCTAGTTTTGCAGTGTCCTTATTCAGTTTCTGTTTACATGATTTGTCCATTGTAGAGAGTGGGGTATTAAAATCTCCCACTACTATTGTGTGGGGTGAAATGTATTTTTTGAGCTTTAGTAGGGTTTCTTTTATGAATGTGGGTGCTTTTTTATTTGGAGCATAAATGTTAAGGATTGAGAGTTCCTCCTGACATATTACCCTTATAATGAGTAAAAAGTGTCCTTCCTTTTTTTTTTTAATAACTTTTGTTTGGAAATTTACTTTATTCAATATTAGAATAGCCACTCCAGCTTGCTTCTTGGAGCTGTTTGCTTGGAAGTTTTTTTCCCACCTTTTTACTCTGAGATAGTGTCCTTCTTTATCTCTGAGATGAGTTTCCTGTATTCAGCAAAAGGCTGGATTTTGTTCATGTATCCAGTCTAATAGCCTATTTCTCTTTATTGGGGAGTTGAGTCCATTTATGTTAATAGTTATAAAGGAATAGTTGTTTCTGTTTCCTGCCATTATTGCTTTTGTGGGTTGAGTTGTGTCTGTGTATTTTTCTTCTTTTAATTTTATAGTTTAGGAGTTTTCTTGTTTTTACTAGGCTGTATTTTCCCTCATTGTATTGGGTTTTCCACCTATAATTCGTTGTAGTGCTGGGTTTGTGGTCAGATATTGTGTAAATTTTGATTTGTCTTGAAATATCTTCATCTCTCCATCGATGGTGATTGATAGTTTTGCTGGATATAGCAGGTTGGGCTGGCACTTGTGCTCTCTTAGAGTGTGCATGATGTCTGTCCAGGCTCTTCTAGCTTTCATAGTCTCTGTTGAGAAATTGGGTGTGAGTCTGATTGGCCTGCCTTTATATGTTACCTGACCTTTTTCCCTTACTGATTTTAGTATTCTTTCTTTGCTTTGGGCACTTGGTGTTTTGACTATTATGTGTCGGGAGGTATTTCTTTTCTGGTCCAACCTATTTGGAGTTCTGAAGGCTTCTTTTATGCTCGTGGTCATCTCATTCTTGAGGGTAGGGATGTTTTCTTCTACAATTTTGTTGACGATATTTACTGTGCCTCTTAGTTGATACTCTTCTCCCTCTTCTATTTCTATTATCCTTAGGTTCGGTCTTCTCATTGTGTCCTGGATTTCCTGGACATTTTGGGTTAGGATCTTTTTGTTTTTTTGCATCTTCTCTGGCTGTTTTGTCTATGTTTACAATGTTGTCTTCTGCGCCCGAGATTCTCTCTTCCATCTCTTGTAATCTATTGGAAATGCTTGCTTCTGTGACTCCTGATTTTTTTTTTTAGGTGTTCTACCTCTAGGGTTATCTCTTTTTGTGTTTTCTTTATTGTGTCAATTTCTGTTTTAAATTCTCTCTTCCATTCCTTCATCTCTTTGGTTGTGTTTTCCTGTAGTTCTTTGAGTTTTTTTGTTTCCTCTTTAAAAGCTTCTGAATTTTTTTTCTTTTCCTCCCGTTCTTGTTTAATTATCTCTATCAGCATCTTGAGGTATGATTTCAGGTTCGTGTCTTCCTTTTCTGGAGTGTTTGGAATTCTGATATTTTCTGTTATTGGAGAGCTGGGTTCCGGTGTTGCCAGGTTGTCTTGGTTTCCTTGGGATATACTCTTTCGCTTTCCTCTTGCCATTTTGTTGTCAGTGATATGTTCTTGCCTTTCTCTTGTATCTGTTCTGTGTCTCTGGATCTCCACTGGTCCAGGTGGCAGATGGGCCGACCCCTGTTCTATGCTTCAGAGTCGCCGGGTGGGAACAGAAGTTCCAAAGTTCTGTTCCTGGTCGCTGGATCAGCAGGGCAGGGCAAGGCAGGTGGTGCACTTTCCTTGTGCACTCCACAGAGATCTCTCTGCTCCCTGGTAGCCCAGGTGTCACACCCACCAGTTGCTCAGCCTCTACGAGCCACCGTTCCGGATGGCAGATCGATTTGAAATATTTTATCAATAGTTTTTGTTGTTGTTAATGTTATTTTGATTTTTGAGACAGGGTCTTAGTATGCAATCTTGGCTGAACTCAAAAGCACAGGGATCTGCCTGCCTCTGCGTCTGCCTCTGCCTCCTGAATGCAAGAAAAACACTAAGTTCTCCTATAGTGAGCCCAAATCCTCGCTGATCGGTATGACAGGTGTGTGCTTGGTTTCTCTTTGCCTCCCTTCGAGGTCAAGGAAAGATTACAACACTATTGCAATAGATATTGTAGCAAAACTCTATGACTGTACCTCAAAACATGTATATACTAAAGAAGTCAAATTAACGTTTTATACAACATTTTCTGTTAAGGCTTTTGTATTATAAAGCGCAGGGGCAGGGTGATTTGAATCATTTCTTTCTGACTCAAAACCAAGAACCCCAGGGAGATTCTAGGCCTACTGTCAGCAGTGCAAAATCACTCCATCCAAGGAGTACTTCCCAAGGGCAAACAAAGATGAGGACAGATGGGATGTATAAGTTGCTCAGGCTCTGGGTTAAAAATTTCTAGACAACCCTGTGGAGAAGTATCAGTAAATAGACTAAAAACTGGAAGATTCAATCTGTCACAATACCCTTTTCTGGTTAGTCCTGGAGAGAGGTGGTCCTTCCTGTAGAGTCGACAATGGCAAAACAAGGTCTGAACCAGTCCCTTACATAGAAGAAACAGAGATTTGTTTCATATGTGCAATTTCACTTTGCCCTTGGAAAATATATTTCTGGTTCACAGGAGCATTTCTTTATTACAGATGTATTTCCTTGCCATAGATGATAATTTTCAATATCTTGTGAGAGTCAGAATGCATTACATCTTCGGAAGCATTGGTAAAATTCTTTAATGAAGAGTGACCTGAGGAAGGGTTGGGTTCTCAATAGGAGTCCAATTCTTGTAGTTAAAAGAAAGCCCACATTGACTTGTTTCCTGCTACAGGATCTTTGCACCAAGCTGTGGCAGTCTTTCCTACCTTTATCTCTGGGGATGGTTGAAATTTTATGGACACAGCTTTGGTGATATCTTTTCCCAGTCTGTAAGCTATCTAATTACTATTGACAGCATCCTTTGCCTTATAGAAGCTTTTCAGTTTCATGAGCTCCTATTCATTAATTGTTTATCCTACTGCCTATGCTACTGGTGTTGTGTTCAGGAAGTTGTTTCCTATGTCAATATTTGCAAGAACGATGATATCGCAATATACAAAGAAAACAAGAAAGTAGGCATTAACAAACCAATAATGCATTTTTAAACTGGGCTACAGATCTAACCAGACAGTTCTCACTAGAAAAATCTGAAATGGCGAAAAAAATAATTGAAAATATATTAAATATCCTTAGCTTCAGAGAAAATTAAATCACAATGATTTGGAGATTTCATCAAATACCCATCAGAATGGTTAAGATTAAATTCTCAATCAGGCAAGGATGTTGAGCAAGGGAAACCACTCCTCCATTGCTGGTGAGAGTGCAACCTGCACAGCCACTGAGGAAGTCAATACAGCGTTTTCATGGAAAACTGGGAATCTATCTACCTCAAGACCCAATGATACTACCCTTAGGCATACACCCAAAGGATGTTCTATTCTATCACAAGGACACTTGCTTAACCATGTTCATAGCTGATTTATATATAAAGAAACTCAAAACAACCTAGATGCCCCTCACTCAAATAATAGGTAAAGAAAATGTGGTACAGATACGCAGTAGAGTATTACTTGGCTGTTATAAAACAATAACATTTTGATATTTTCAGGCCAGTGGATGGAATTACGGGAAAAAAGTCCTGAGATGGGTAACCCAGAGGCAGAAAACCAAACATACTGTGTACACACTTATAAGTGGATGCTAGCTGTAAAGTAAGAAACAATGCTGTGGCCCACAGACACAGAGAAGCTAAGTAACAAGGAGTGTTTAAGAGGGATCTCTCTGGGAAAGGGAAATGGAATGGATTTTGAGGGTGAACTAGAGGTGGGTGGGGCTGAACTCAAAAGAGATCAGATTGAGGGAAGAAAGAAAAGGATTGCGAGAAATGATGAAATTGTGTGGCATTTTGGAGGTAAGGTAAAAACCTAATTCAGTTGAAACTCCATGAAATATAAGAGAATAACCTGACAAAGACTCCTCCTAGTGGGGTACATGGAGCCTGAACCAACCATCTTTTTTAACCAGGCAAGGCCTCCAGTGGAAGGATCAGGACAAAGCTCAGCCACAAAACATTCAACCTAGTATTTCTTCTGCCTGCAGAATAGAGTCTAGCAGAACAGTTTTCAGAGAAACCAGAGAGACTTCCTCCAGATGGACATAGATGCAAAGTGCCACAGCCAAACATTGGGTGGGGTGCTGGGAGTCCTTTAATGGATGGAGAGAAAGCCTATTGAACAAGAGGCATCAGTAGCACACTAGAAGAAAAGTTTCCACAAAATGGACAGACTCATTAGGGTTCCAGGAGATCAGGAAACCTACATGGGTCTCTCATAGGTCTTCTCCATATATGTTAGAGCTAAGTAGCTTGTCTTTAATGTAGAATGGTACTGATAATGGGATCTGTACCATGGCCTGAGATACCTGCCTTAATTTTGTGATCTGTATCTTTATACCTAAGCTGGGCCATAAATTTCAATCATTACTACCCTAGTCCTATGGCATGATTCCTCTTGTTTTTTCATCAGCGCAGCACACTCCTTGCCTCCCCTCATGCATGCTAATGTGACATAGGCCTCTTTGTTCCCATTATGATTTATTCTTCATGGGACCTTCATTCCTACCTCCTAGACAGGCTGTTCCCCAGCAGGAATCTCCCCACACTAATTCACACTTCGCCACTCCTTCTGAGGAAATTATATTTTTTTCCTAAGGACGGCTCGTGCTTCTAATGAGTAAAACTTTTGGGTAGAAACTAAAATGCCAGCAAAAACAAAAACAGAAAACAAACAAACAAACAAACAAACAAACAAAAACCAAAAAAAACTTGTCTTATCAAAGTTATATTGGTAGAAAAATTCTACGTACCACAATCTATACTTTCATCTCTACTCAGTTTTTTTTTTTTTAATTAAGATATACTAACCAAGTTTTTCCTAACATTCTTAAAGAGCCCAGGAATCTTCCGCAATGAAGACTTACTTTTCATCCTTAGGTAGCAACCAAAAACAACAGCAATGCAGTCATAGCCTATACTGAGAGTCATGGCTAGACAACCCTGACCATGGAGGGTTTTTATGTATGGTTTTGGCTTCTTTGCTAATAGATAGTTTACACACAATACACAGAGACACACAAACACACAAACACACATACACAGACACATACATACACACAAAAACACCATATATATATATATATATATATATATATATATATATATATATATATATGATTCATATGCATAGGTTAGAGATATGAAGCTAAAGCGAGGAATAACATAATTATATGAAACTCAAAAAATATTTTTACAAGAGCCCCATAAGTGTGCCATAGGCACATTCATTTAATATTAATTTAGTCATTCTAAACTGTAGGATTTGCCTCTTCATTCTATTTATGAAAGAGACACAGTTGCAGTTCAAACTCAAAATGGGTCTAATAATTAGATCACTTGATCCACTATTCCTATACAGTTAACACTGGAGTCTGGAAAAAATTGTTCCATGAGCCAAAGATAATTTGACAATAAAACAATGAATTACAGAATTTCACAAATTCTCTCACTTGAAATTCATTTTCACCAACATCAGAAGATGCACTTGGATGCTGTTGTATCTCATTCAGATTTAGCTTTCCTAATAATAATGTTCTGGAGTATGACTGCAGGGTGTTTGAGACACGATATTGCCAGCAACAAGGAATAGTTTTGTTTTTCTTTTTTTTTAGGCTTTATCTTTTTAAATGGCTTCTTATGTATTAACAAGTGATAAATGCTTTCTCTTCTGCCTTTTTACTAATCAGCTCCTTTCACTGTGTTGAAAATTAGATGCAGACTCTAAACTGATGAGGAGGTATAAGACCCTTTTAGTCTTTCTTAATTCCCTTTCATTCAGTCTTTTATTGATTCAGATACTTAAGAAACCATTGGAAGTCAGAGTATTACAATGTTTACTCTTTATTAGTTTTTAGCACCTTATGAATAATTAATTGACAATTTTTAGGCCAGATGTGTTGTTTTTAAATCTTTGCAGATGAAAGTACTCAGAAAGATAAGGGTAAGAAAGAGCCTTTCTTGAAGTGCTGATGAATGTCATGGTGTTCCAATGAACTATATCTTAAAGAATGTTCTCCTTTAGTGGGACTCTGGTCAAATTTCTTGCATCAAATTTCAATCTGACAACAGAGACAAAATTGTTTCTTTGTATGAGTTGACTTGTACATTTCTTATTGGCTTCACAATTTTACATTTAATTCCAAAATCTTTTTCCTTTAACACAAAGTCCAATTAAACCTTAACTATCATCATCCTGTTTTCAAAAAATATATTACAAACAATCAATGTTACAATTTAAACACAAAATATCCCTCCAAAGGCCTTATATGAGTTAAAGACATTGTTGCCAGTGCTGGGGACATGACTGGATTTTGGGTGCTTACCTGAATAGAGTACTGAAGAGTAAAAAGTGTCGACAAATTAGTGAAAACAGACACTAAGACAAGTGTATCTTACCTCTTCTCCATTATCAGTAAAACAGAACATAATTGCATAGAATATAGAGTCAAATATGAAGGAATATGTCAGAAGAATACAACCAAAGATTATGTCAAAGACTGAATAGTAAAATATGGTGGAGAAGGTATGGAAGGCAGTATTTGATATATAAAACTAAGTAAAGAAGTCAGCAGGTAATATAGCTCTGTGCCCAAGAAAGAGACAGAAATTCTGGATATCTATTGTCATTTTTAGAAAGATTTTATTCCTAGGATACAGGGATGGTAAATAGACAACAACAAAGTTTTAGACAATATGTCCTCAATTTCTCCAATTCCATTTTTCTTTGACTATTCACCAAAGACTCTCTAGTTACTAAAGTGTTTTTCTATAGCTCACATTACTTTGTCCCTGAAAGACAACAGAATAAAAATATTGTAAGCATAAGAAGAAAACTACAAATTTCAAATTATGAATCACTGTTTGTTTACAAAATGCCTTTTAATTTAAAGACGTAGGGTCAACCTACTCTATGAAATTGAATCCAGGTGTCCTGGCCAGAAACAATCTAGTGTGTAGGCTACTCTGACCCCTGCTTATACCATGCAGAAAATCTATCCTTGGCAATGCTATTGAAATGAGAGGATGCATATTCATCTGATTACTCAAAATAAAAAATTGTTCTGCATTTCTATGCTGTCATTCTGTGTCCCTTCTAATCTTAGAAGTGAAAACATTAGGTCCAAAACTCTTTGCATTTGGAACCCATTTTATTTGCTTTACTAAGTTGCTGAAAATAATTGTTTTTCTTTTTATGCCTAAAATGCTCAAGTTAAGTCAGTTCCTTTCCCTGCACACAAGTAAATCACTGTCCAGGTGGGTAGAAAAGATGTTTGCAGAGACAAACTGGCCTCCACAGCCACTCACTGTGCCTTTCTTTGTTCGATCAAGGAACATACCTGAGTGCCCTGAGCTCCCAGTCTTTCTTGTACGTAACTGACATCATTACTAAAAGTTGCCAGTGGCACAGTTGATGGGAGATAGTTTCCAGATACTCTCTTGGAAAGAATGTAGGAGACTGCTATCTTTCTTCAAACTCCTGAAACCAAATGAGTCTCTAAGAGGTGCACTTGACCTGTACCACCAACAGGGCAGAAAGCTGCTTCTCTCCTGGATTTACACACTCCATACCACAAGCACCAATCTATTTCAGAACTGTCAACCCAAGGCAGAAAAGATAGATTTGTTTGTTTTTAAGAGAAACTGGTTTACAGCCCTGATTCTTACCATAACAGATGCAGGCACATGCTATAAATGTCAAGCAACAATATAGGAGTTGTGCTAATGAGTAAAGGTACTTTTTGTTTATTTTTGTGATTGTATTTCAATTCTATTTCTCCCTTCCACTTCTACCCTTCAAAATTATATATATCACTCTCCACTCATATATCCTCCTGAATCCATATAATATAACTTATTTATGTATTTTCAAGGCTGACCATTTGACACCAAATACCAACTGCTATGTCCATCCCTTGACAGGACCACCTCTCTTGCTCAGATTTCCTCAGTTGCTTGTCGTTCTTTGTCTAGGGTTGACCTTTTGGCTATTCTCAGTAAGTTTGGTGTGTTTGTTGTTGGCATCATCTTTTTTAGCTCATGTTTGTGTGATCATATTGTTTTTTTTAATAAACATATATAGGTGTATTAACTTTAAATAGGGTGTCCTAGAGACCAGGCTCTGTGTAGATCAGAGCTACATCCTCACGTCTCACTACTTATAGATTATCATTAAAGGGCTCTGTCTGGTTACATGCTGAAGCATTAGAAAGCCAAACGAAGACAATGCTGTGAGTTTCATCCTTAGATTTTCTAATGAAGGCATTCCATGTGCTAGTCATTTCCAGAAAAAAAGGATACTCAAGCAATAGAAAGAAACTTTATCTAATAAGAACAAATAAAGCTAAGAAGATATCTAAACCAGGACTGAGGAAACAATCTTTTGGCAGTTAAATTATAGTAAAACAAACCAAAATGCAAACCTTGGGTCCAGCCAATGAGGTTGGGTTTTCTTTATGGGAAAATCACAAGCTGATAAAAAAAACTACAGAAATGGTTGAGTTACAACACTTTCTGGACAAGTATGGATCATTAGAACAAATTGAAGACTTAAGCAACCAAGAAAAACATCTAATATTATTTTAATAAAAATTGGAAAAACAAGACTGGCCCCATTATATGGTCCCAAAGTTCACCCCTTTCTACTTTACCACACAATCACTGTAAAGGACATAAAAATATGGAGTTGAGAGAAAGGCCCACATTGAAGGTTATAAGTGCTAACCTATTGGCAGCATTGTTATAAGAACACACAGCCATCTTGGCCGACTTCTCAAAAATAGAAGATAGCTTTTATTTCTTTCTTATGGTTACTTTATTCATTGGATCCTGATTTTAAACATAAGTGCAATATGCTATAAAAAACACAAAGAATAAAGTGAAAGTAGGACCAAATAGAAATAATCAATGCCTATTAAATATATCACAAATCCATTTTAAAAATAATTGCCCATTACTGAGTGACCTTAGATTTGGTGTATAAAGTGCTGAGAAATTTTCTTTGAAACCTTCCTCTCCTTACTTCAAGGTAGTGCTGGATTTTTAGCTTAAGTTCTAAAATTAAAATGGAAAGCCTAAAAACGCTGATTCAACACTCTAAGGACAATGGCTTCCTTCAGCCTGCTTTGCATGAATAAGCCTTTGCCACTCTGAAAGCAAAACTCTTCTATGAATGAAACTGAAGGGTATAATTTCCATGAGGCAATCAATTCATTTTATGCTGTGACATCACTCATATCAAGTGAATTTCCTACTGGTGCTGAGCAAACATAAATAACTGAGAATGCCAATGAGCTCATTGAGTGAACATGATTTAAAGTAATGAATAATCCTTGGTTATAATACTGATTATAAACAAAATTTGTAATGTATGTTAGCAAGGAGGATTTACTTTAAAATATCTGTTCCTTCCTCTCAGCTAAACAGAACTTGGGTATTGCCTGAGCCACTTTACCCTTTATCAAAAACAAAATAAAACAAAGCAAAACCCTCTACAAAACATACTATTCACATTACCCTCTTCCATCTGGTGGACATGAGTTTAGATTCCTACATCCCATTGTACTTTCAGTGCCTGACAGTTCATGGAAGAATTTCCCTTTTGTCTATGATAGAAATTTTAGTACAAATTAAAAGAAAATTTTATAAGTTTGAAACTAGGATAAGTACAGTCAACTCAAGAGGATGGCATAATACATATTACACTAATGCCTTGCAGACTGGAGAGACTGTTCTTCAGGGGTATCTGAGGTCACTTGCTAGCATTGTTCTCATAGCTCATAACCATCTATGACTCCATTTCTATGTAATCCCTCACCTTTGCTGGCATCCAAGGGTAATGAGTATGCACATGGTATACAGACATATATACATAAAAAAAACATAAAATGATGCACACAATTAAAAACAAAGAAATCTTTAACAAAATAATATTGTTGTATTTGTAAATTTAGTTAATAAATTTAAACTAGAGTGTTCTCTATAAATGGACATTTCTAGCATACACACTAATATTTAGATCAAATACATGGATAGAGAAAAGCTGGAAAAGATCTTGGGAATATCCTCCACCTTCACCAGTAAAATGATTCCACATTTGGGTGGGCAATATGTGGTTTCCATTTACTCTTACAACTTTGCTGTAATTTTCATTACAGCAAGGATTACATAAAACATCTACTCGTCTCCTTTTATGCACCAGGGACTATGCTAAGTGCATTAGCTCAGTCTTTGAGACATGGTTTTTCTTTTCTGCCTACTCCATTTTACAGTTGAAAAAAAAAAAAAAACAAAGATCTCTTATTTGCCACAGGCCACTGCTGTGCTGGGCCATCCTCAGGGCTCAGGATTTCATGCTTTCTGTCAACATTTCAGTATCCAGTCTTTATAGGTGACTCAGTGACTCAGGCAGCAGTATGCATAGTCAGGGCCTACGTTATCCTGGAAGTTTAAAAATGGTACATGGCTTCAGATGTTTATGCTGCTAAGTGTGGGAAAGTTGTCTCTTCCTGAACTTGTATCTCTCCTTTGTAGTCACAAGATGAGCATACCATGCTCTAAAATCAGCATGTATTTTAGCTATTTAAAATGTTGTCCTTGCTCTCTGGATGCAAGTGTAGCATTAAAATTACTAAAATATAAAAACAACTTGCTTAAGAAATAAATCTTCAGTACCTTCTCTTTTTAATAATTTGACATTATTTTGAATAGAAATATGCATGGCTAGCAAAGGTAACATGAAACTCCCCAGAATGACAAACTGGACTTGTCATCTTCTGTCTGAAAACTAAATCTCAGGTAATTTCTTTTTCTCTGATCTTATGCCCTAGAAGTACAGAAACATTGCTCATTCTAACCACATATTAGCCCTCTAGTTGCCAAGAACCCAGTCTCAAACATAAAATATTTAAAACAGCTCTACCATAAAGATATAATATAAAAACTGCAACAATCTTTTCCTTTTTGCCATTTATTTGTGAAACTATGAACATAACCTACGTGTTTCTGTATCATCTGAAATGTTTGTTGGCTATCCACTAGAAACCCATTTCAAGAGAAAAAAAAACATAACTCCTTCAGACTAGAGAAAATAAGTCCTTTGGTTTTTCTGTTGGACCCCTGTTTGAGTCTGAGCAGGCCACTGGAGGCTTAGAACATCCCGCTGACTAGATAAGGCACCTGTCAGATGTCTATATGGCCTAACCAGGTTCCTAGTGGACTTCATTTGACAGATGCCATTCTGCAAGGATGTCACAAGGTACCCAGTAGCCAGTGACCTGCAGAAACATGGTTGTACTAACAGCTTTGCCCCTTTGAACCTGGAGAAATGCGGTCTTCCCAGTCTGCACAGTGTTGAAAACCTGGAAGAAATAAAATTGGTTCAGAGCAACTGTTTCATTCATTTCCAGGAAAAAAAAAAGATTTGTTAACTTTTGAAAATGTCTCTTGGCAGAGAGAAGACTGAAAAGAAACATTTAGGCATCAAGTCACTGTGCCTATAGCAGGTACCTAATACTTTAAAAAATATTCATGAATATAGATATGCTTTCTTTATATATAAAAGTTAATTTCTAAAAAGGAAAGTTAGGTTTTTTGGCCAAAATAGAACATAGAATAAAACTAAAGATGAAATATACAGCACAAATTTTCAAATTCCAAAGAAAAACTAGTTGTGGAGATCCCCTAACATTCTATTTCATGAGGACATTTACAAAAACACGTAGGATGTGTCTCCCACTCCCTTTTCCTGGAATTCTGATGAGATATGATCATATGGAATGTTCTCTGACTTCCTGAGGTCTTCAAAACACAATTCTAAAGGCTGAGCTAAACTAGAAGCTTGACTGACTGTCTGATGGGGCTCAGTTATACTTCCCATCAGTCATCCTTATAAAAATTCTATACCCAACCATTCTACCAGCTACTCAAGATGAGAGTTTCACTCAACATTTATCTGTTCAAAATTCCTACTTAATGCCCTAATACCTTAAAACAAACTATTATTATTAAAGTGTGTATTAACGATAAACACAAACATACTTTAACTGGATTTATTTCCATGTAAACTTTACCAGTCTACAATTTTTTATCCATCAATAAAAAAATTACCAGTGGGCAGGGTGGAATACAAACATATTAGTTATATTTAAAGAATTCAAGAAATTCAGGAGATGAATACTAAAAAGCAATAACCATCTAAGTGGAAACGCAAACTCTAATTGCAATATTTCCAAGAGAATTGTTTCCTAGTCACTTTAGGGAGAAAGGGTTAACAGCTTGTCAACTTGTAGCCAATGCATCTCTTCTGCAAATATCACCAAAGAAATATCAGTGACACTCAAAGGCTAAACAAAACAGTGTCTACAATACAAGACTTCTATCAGAAACACAGTATTTATAGTTGAAATTGCCCTGGCTACTGACTAAAAAATTTCATTTTGAAATGTTAATAAGAAACTCTTTAGTATTTGAACAGCATGCATTATCTAATACCATCATACTTCTGTGACTCTATGATATCTATTCAGTTTAATAATATTATCTAAAAATTAATCAAATAGGCTAGCCAGAAATTAAAATATTAAATATCATTTACCCATATAATTACTTCATAACTATTAAATTTTATCTTTGTAATATAGTACAGAAATAATGATAAGCAATTAGATAGTTATCACTTCATATAATTTTTAGTTTTTGCGGCTTGCACTGAATAAATGAAATATTAGTATTCTTCACATGGAGATAGCACATATTTAAAAGCATAAACAAGGGGATCTAGATGGAAAGCTCATGTGTGAAGACCAAACTCTTGGGCCCTTTGCCACCTGGAACAGCAGAGATCCAAAAACACAGGCCAGGTGATATTGCATTGTGAGTGACCAAGCCAGAGTACACAGACTAGAAACACAGGCCTACAATAAGGCACAGGCCCTTGTCAGTGGGTGCCAGGGTCTTCCTCGAGAAAGGCAGTGCTTGAAGTTCAACTATACAGGCCCGCTTACACCTGGACCAGATGGGGGCCTGGTATGTGGACCCAGGGAGAGCACATCAGGAGTTCTCAGAGAGCAGAAAGTACTGTGCTATCTGGAAAAGGGTCCACTTTGGCCTAGAGAAAGAGCGAGGTTCCTGCCAATAGTACTCAGGATGTGTGGGCACTGGCCTGAGCTACCAGAACAGCCTCACAAGAGCTCCCAAACATGAGCCCACGAAGACAGAGCTGAGTCACTGCCACCAGATCTCACTGTTTGCCCTATAAAAGCCAAAAACTCAGAAGCAGTTTTTTTCCTGAGCTCACAGGTCCTCAGATCCATGGGAGAGATGGGTGCCAGTCACTGACAACAAGACCATGTATAATCACAGACAACAAGATGGCAAGAAAAAAATGAAAGAACTTAAGCAATGGAAACCAAGACAATCTGACAACATCAGAACCAACGTCTCCCAACACAGGAATCAGTGGATTGCCAACCACTCCAAAAAAAAAAAAGAGTCAGACCTGAAATCATACCTCAAGATGATAATAGATATTCCAGAAGAGTATGAATAACTTCCTTAAACAAGTACAGTAGGACAACTATAAACACAGAGAAGCTTGTAAAGAGGAAACACAAAAAACACTCAAAGAACTCAAAGAACTACAGGAAAACACAACCAAAGAGATGAAGAAATTGAAAATGGAAATAGAAACAATAAAGAAAACATAAAAAGAGAAAGCCATGGAGATGGAAAACCAAAAAAGAAATCAGGAGTCACAGATGCAAGCATCTCCAACAGACTATAATATCTGTTAACATAAATAGATTCAATTCTCCAATAAAGAAACATAGACTATCAGACTGGATACATAAACAGAATCTAGCATTTGGCTGCATACAGGAAACTCATCTTAGAGACAAAGACAGACATTTTCTCAAAGGAAAAGGTTTGGAAAAAAAACCTTCCAAGAAAATGGCCCCAAGAAATAAGCTGGAATAGCCATTCCAATATCAAATAAAGTAGATTTTCAACCAAAAGATTTCAAAAAAGATAAGGAAAAACACTTTTTACTCATTACAGCAAAATTTTATCAGAAGGAACTCTCAATACTTAACATATATCTAACCAAATACAAGAGCATCCATATTCATAAAAGAAACCCTACCAGATCTCAAAACGTACATTGCACCACACACAATAATAGTGGGTGGCTTCAATACCCCACTCTCATCAATGGACAGATCATGGAAGCAGAAACTGAACAGGGATACAGTGAAACTACCAAAGGTTATGAACCAATCAGAATTAATAGGTGTCTACAGAACATTTTACCATAAAACAAAAGAATACATCTTCTTCTCAGCACCTCAAGGTAACATCTCCAAAACTGACCATATAATAAGTCACAAAAGAAGCCTCAATAGATATAAGAAGATTGAAATACTCCCATGACTAAGGCTGGTCTTTAATAACAACAAAAAGCCCATATACACATGGAAGCTGAACAATGTTCTACTCAACAATAGCATGGTCAAAGAAGGAATAAAGAAAGAAATTAATAATTTTCTAGAATTTAATGAAAATGAAAGCAGAGCATACCCAAACATATGGGATACAATGAAAGCAGGACTAAGAGTAAAACTCATACCTCTGAGTGCCTCCAAAGAGAAACTGGAGAGAGCGTACACTAGCAACTTGACAACACAGTTGAAAGCTCTAGAACAAAAAGAAATAGATATACCCAAGAGGAGAAGATGGCAATACATAATCAAACTCAGACTATAAATTTAAAAAATAGAAACAAACGAACCATTCAAAACATCAACAAATCCAAGAACTGATTCTTTGAGAAAATTAACAAAATTAATAAAGCCTTAGCCTGACTAACTAGAGGGCAAAGAGGGAGTATCCAAATTAACAAAATCAGAAATGAAAGTTGAGAAATAACAACTGAAATTGAGGAAATTCAAGAAATCATCAAAAACATTTACTCAACAAAACTGGAAAACCTGGAGAAAATGGGTAAATTCCTAGACAGATACCAGATACTAAAGTTAAACCAGGACCAGGTAAACCATCTAAATAATCCCATAACACATAAAGAATTAAAGCAGTCATCAAAAACTTCCCAACCAAAAAAAGCCCAGGTCCAGATGGGTTCAGTACAGAATTCTATTAAACATTTATTGACGAAGTACTACCAATATGCTCCAAACTACTCCACAAAATAGAGTTAGACAGAACCCTACCCAACTCATTGTTTGAATCCACAACAACCCTCATTCTTAAACCACAAAAAGAACATACAAGGAAAAAGAACTTCAGACAAATTTCCCTTATGGACATTGAGGCAAACTACTCAACAAAATTCTTGCAAACCAAATCTAAGAACACATCAAAATGATCATTCATCATGACCAAGTAGGCTTCATCCCTGGGATGCAGGGATGGTTTAATATAAGGAAATCCATCAACATAATCCACCATATAAACAAACTTAAAGAACAAAGTCACATGATCATCTCACTAGATGCTGAGAAAGCATTTGACAAAATTCAACACCCCTTCATGTTAAAAGTCCTGGAAAGAACAGGAATCCAAGGTCCATACTTAAACATAATAAAAGTAATATACAGCAAACCAACAGCCAACATCAAACTTGAGGGTGGGAAATTTGAAGCAATCCCACTAAAATCAGGGACTAGACTAGGCTGCCCACTCTCCCCCTACCTATTCAACATAGTACTGGAAGTCCTGGCTGGAGCAATAAGAGAGTAAAAGGAAATCAAAGGGATACAAATCAAAAAGGAAGAAGTAAAAATATCACTTTTTGCAGATGACATGATAGTACACTTAAGTGACCTAAAACTTCCACCAGAGAACTTTTTCATCTGATAAGCAACATCAAAAAATTGGTTGGATGTAAAATTAACACAAAAAATCAGTAGCCTCTCTCTATTCAAAGGACAAACATATGGAGAAAGAAATTAGGGAAAAGATAGCCTTCACAATAGTAACAAACAATATAAAATACCATGGTGTGAATCTAACTAAGCAAGTGAAGGACTTGTATGACAAGAATTTAAAATCTCTGAAGAAGAAAATTGAAAAAGATCTCAGAAGATGGAAAGATCTCTAGTGATCATTGATCAGAGGGTTCAACATTGTAAAAATGGCCATCTTACCAAAGCAATCTACAGAATCAATGCAATCCCCATCAAAATTCCAATTCAATTCTTCATATAGTTGAAAAGAGTAGTTTGCAAGTTTATCTGGAATAACAAAAAACCTAGAATATTGAAATCCATCCTCAACAACAAGAAAACATCTGTGGGAATCACTATTCCCGACTTTAAGATATAGTACAAGACAATTGTGTTAAAAACCATAGTGTACTGGTACAGAGATAGGAAGGTTCATCAATGGAACAAAATAGAAGATCAAGAAATGAACCCTCATAGACATGGTCACTTGATTTTTGACTAAGAAGCTGTAAACATTCAATGGAAAAAGGACAGCCTCTTCAACAAATGGTGTTGGCTCAACTGGCACTTAGCATGGAGAAGAATGAAAATAAACACATTTTTATCTCCTTGTACAAGTCTCAAGTGCAAATTGATCAAAGATCTACACATTAAACCAGGTACACTGAAACTATTAGAAGAGAAAGTAGGGAAATCCTTAAAACACATTGGCACAGGGGAAATTTTCCTGATCAGAACAACAGTCGCTTGTGCTCTAAGACCAAGGATCAAGAAATGGGACTTAATGAGACTGCAAAGTTTCTCTAAGGCTAAGGACACTGTCAAAAACAAAACAAAACAAAACAAAACAAAACAAAATGTCACCCAAAAGATTGAGTAAAATCTTTTCTAACCACACATCTGATGGAGATCTAAAATCCAATATATACAAAAAACTCAAGAAGTTAGACACCAGAGAATCAAATAATAATATTAAAAAATGGGGTACAGAGATAAAGAAGAAATTCTCAATTGAGAGATATCAAATGGCTGAGAAGCATCTATGGAAGTGCTTGATATCTCTAGTCATCAGGGAAATGGAAATCAAAACAACCCTGAGATTATAATGCACACCATTGAGAATGGCTAAAACTAAAAACACAAATGACCTCAAATGCTGGTGAGGATGTGGAAAAAGAAAAACACTCCTCCACTGTTGGTAGGGTTGTAAGCTGTCACAACCACTCTAAAAATCAGTCTGGCAATTCCTCAGAAAAGTGGACATAGTACTAGCTGAAGACCCAGTTATTCCACTTCTGAGCATATACCCCAGAGAAGCTACAACATACAACAAAGACACATGCACCACAATGTTCATAGAAGCCCTATTTATAATAGCCAGAAGCTGGAAAGAACCCAGATGTCCTTTAGTAGATGAATGGATACAAAAGTTATGGTATATTTACACAATGGAGTACTACTCAGCTATTGGAAACAATGACTTTATGAAATTCCTAGGAAAATGAATGCATCTAGAGAATATCCTCCTGAGTGAGGTAACCCCGTCACAAAAGAACAGACATACTATGCCATCAGTGATAATTGGATACTAATCCCAGAATGCTCAGAATACCCCAGAAACAACTCACAGGCCATATGAAGCTCAAGACAAAAAAGGCCAAAAATTGAAGCCTCAGTCCTTCTTAAGAAAAAAATAATAGTAAGTGTATACTACTCTCTCAGAATGTGGTATGCTTAAACCTTAAATCATTAATAATCCAAGAGCTAGGTATATAGCCTTGTGGTAATATTTGGTATTCAAAGATCATTATGTTTAATCTATACAGACAAAGACTGTTTCCATGTTATGTTCTGTTCTACATGTACTTTATGCTTATGGTAACTAATGGGGTTCAAATGAATGCTATCAAACCTCTAAAATAATTAAATACTAACAAAAATATATTCATATAGTATTATGCCAAAATGCTTTTAAAAATCTGTGCATGCATCTCTTTTTTAAAAAAATAAAGTTGTAAGAAAAAAAAGCATAAACCACATCAGGTTAATTCTACATATTTTAACTGAAAATTCCTTTAATTCAGAAAATTGAAGAAATGGTACCATGTTCTTACAATATTACTTACTTAATGTACATTGTATGTGTGTTTGTGTGTGTGTGTGGTTGTGTTTATGTACGTATAATATGTGTGTAAAGAAGTCTGGGGATTCAGAAGAGAGGTTGAGTCCCCTAGAACTGGAGTTGATGAGGCTGTGAGCCAACATGCGGGTACTAGGAACTGAACCTGGGTCCCTGTATGAGGAATAAGTGCTTTCAGCCGCTGAGTCACCACTTCAGCCCCAGTAACTTTGCTTTATTTGTGAAGTCTGAGAATTAATGTGTGATATGCTGTCAGGCAAGAGTATTTTATTTTTGGTCAACTTCAGTAAAAATAATATTTCTCATATAACTACAATATAATGAGCAACATTAAAAAATTTACACTAACATGTTATGTGTACATGTTTTATGGGTCCCACTGTGATGTCAACAGCTGTTCCATATAGAATCTGGACATAAGTGATCATAGTTTTAGGCATTTTCCCTCAGGTTTCCCTACAAATCCAGTCTCTCCCTGACTCTCAAGGCATTGAATTTCCTTTTTAATAAAAGCAGCTCCTGAACATTGGGTTTGGAATGCTCACCAAATAATAATAATAATAATAATAATAATAATAATAATAATAATAATAATAATAATAAAACAAATAAATAAAAAGATAATGACCTTAATATCTATAGCATAATTTTTTTATTCTATTTACTAGGAAAAAGTGTTTATATCATTAACTTAAAAAGGTAGTTAATACACCTATTTCACAATGACTCTATGTAACAGATTTATAATATTGACAGGATTATCTTATATGCTAATGTGAAGGGTTCAGGAGAAGGTGTTTGTACAAATCATTCCAACAGAAGCCTTTGTGTGCAGGAGAGCTTCATGCTTTACTCAAGAAAAGTGGTTTTCACGCAGCTATCTTCAACAGGAAGAAAAAAATATTTTTCACTCTCTGGTATTCTAAACATCTCACACGATGCTGCCTGTCCATTTACTTAAATAATAGCTTTGAAAAGCATTGCAAATCCTCTCATTTGTAATTCCTATGCCACTGTCTTAATCACAGGCAGGAGCTTGGTGGGCTAACTTGATGGATCTCAGCCCTGCCTTCTCCTTTTCTCTACCCACCCCATTCACAATGTCTAGAGATTTCTATGAACAGGAGGAATAACTGAGGCCCCCCTCTCTGATTGAAAACATATTGAGGCATAATGGACTACAAGGACACATATCATGGGTGACATTGGTGAAAAATCTTGCAGCAAGCGCTTCTTTCCCATGGGAGTCATCGATGCCTGTGGGAGGGCTGGTCATCTCTTTTCGGTCCGTTTCCTCAGTAGTGCTGAGTGGAAAAGCCAAGCAGCCATATGGCATATTAAAGATCTCGCCTAATAAATCTAGCTAAGCAGGCCGTGCCTTCAAGCTGCGTCTTTCAGTTGTATGTACATAGTTGCAGTTTATTGGTTGTTACCAACATCTGGACTAGGTACTGAGGACAGTTTGTACCCCACACTGAGGATGCTGATTCTCTATTACCTGCATCATTGATTCTGAATGTTAGAAGTATATTTTCCTGATGACGCATAGCTGCCTTTATGTGGTCCTATATAAATACAATATGCAATGAAACAAGCTACTGACAAATGGAGAGGGGTGTTTAAACCTCTTTTTATTGTATTTTTATATATGTTTATATGGTTGAAAAATATATGTTGTACACTCATTGTGGAAGATGGAGAGATAAGTATGGTCTGTAGAATGAACTAAAAAAAAAAAAAAAACTTTTCTGCACAACCAGGCTTGCTTCTGTATTGTCTAACACTATGGCACATTTTATATGATTTCAGAAAATGAGTTTATTCATTTCAAATGATTCTCCAGGTCATTTCTGTCAATACTAAAAAAAAGACAGAGGGATGTAGTTGAACCACCCTGTGCAGAACAAAGACTAACTAAACCTTTCCCAAGACGCCACTTTGTCACAGAAAGAGAGGGACACAGACAAAGTTATTGCCACAGCTAAAAAGAAAATCTGTCATCTGAGACATGATTTTCCATGATGTTTCTGCAGCTATGGAAACAGAAAATTGCCCAGGAAAAGAGGACATGAATTGCTGATTAGGTTCACGCTGTTTCTGTGAGCACTCTGCCATTGCCTTGGGCAGCTCTGAGAGGTGACAACTAAGATACCTACTTTGTTCATCTATTACTGAATGTTTTAAAAGAAAGCATATGATCTCTTAGTTTTCTGCTTGATTGTCTAGTTACCAAGTTAAACCAGGTGGACCATAATTAATATGTACATGATTGTTATTTTTTCTGATGGTTCTTATGTTTTCCTCTCCCTTAATGCCATGTGGCAGCCATTACTGGCTCCATGTTGGAAGTTGGAAACACTATCTTTTTATCTTTAACATCCAAAATAAAGCCTTACTTGTGACACACCATGACACTAGTATCATCTTAAGGAGTTGATATTTGATGTCAAAGCAAACAGATCTGAATGACAGTCTTAAAGAATTTATATCTATGTCTACATGGCAATCAAGGTATATTCAGAGCAATAAAGCCCATCTCTGGATGTGCTACATTATACAAAACCATGAGTTTGAAGCTTTTGTAACACAGTTCTCTGGTTCTACAAAAGGAAGTTGGAAAGGAGGGAGGGAGGGAGAGAAGGAGAGATAGAGGGAGGTCGGAAAGGAGGGAAAGAAATGGGGTGGGAGGAATGAGAAAGATTAGGCCATTATGAGTACAGAAATGGAGATGGAAATTATTTTAGAGTAAAAATTTATTCTACTTCTCATGCAAAGCCATCTGTCACTGGATAACCCTTTCCAATTCCAAGAGCCAGTAAGATCATGTGAGTTTCCCATCCTAGGCAGCACCTACAAAAGTTGACTCATTTTAACCACCAGGTGGCAATGACTCACCACCTTTTAGGATGTATGCATTAGCATGGCCATACTCTGTGCTCACTCATAGAAACCCTCTGCACACTAGTGTGATCTTGGCCACCAGTGGGTGGAACCTGTCCTAACTAGAGGAGTGTGGCTGTGTCTAGCAGTCACTATAATTTCTTTCTCTAGTTTCCAGTGCTGGAAGTAATGTCTTTTGGTGTGTGTGTGTGTGTGTGTGTGTGTGTGTGTGTGTGTGTTTTCTAGCCAGATAGATAGACCAAAGCATTACTTAATAGTAGCATTCAGTAAGAAGAAAGCAAGAGAGTACCCAATTTCTCTTTGCTGACAGTATTCCAGAGAGCTGCGGGAAGCCTTCAGATCTATAATGTACTGCTTCGCGTTGACACTCATGAATCCAGAATACGGGACTCAAGGCTAGATTTGCAAGGACTTGAGAACAAGGTGTCTTTAGAAAGAGAAGAAAGTAGTATGTGAAGATCAAAGAGAAAGGAAGCAGCTGTCCAAATAGCAGTACAAGGTATGAATGCGGCACAGAGATGCTGTACTGTGGCTTGCAGAGATCACATCTGCCCTTACAGTCACAGGCATTGGGTAAGAGAGTGAAGTCTATTTGCCTGAATCTTTTTCATCTCTTCAAAAGATGCTTTGGGGTTTAAATAAACTACTGTGTCTCTGTCACTTTGAACTGAAACATGTATTTATGAAAACAAACACCCAGGTAAAACCTTACCATATTAAGACTGCCAAATAGTCCTTTTTCGGAAGACATATTTTATTTTATATTTATTTATGTGTATTGTGTAAGTAAGTGTGTGAGTATGAGAAAGTGAGTTCGGATGTCCTGGGAGGCCAGAGGTATCAAGATCCTCTCTAGCTAGGGTTTAGGCACTTGTGAGTGTATCTCCTGTGAATTGAACTCAGGTCTTGCCACAGCAATATGTACCCTTCATGCATGAGCAGTTTCTCCAGCCCTGCTATGTATTTCACAGTCCTTGAAAATCTCACCTAATTTTCTGGCGACAAACAAGGAGATTGAGAGGACAGGGGTGAAATTAAGTCCTCTTCCATGGACTGTGCGTATTTTGTGTCACTGAGGTAAATGATTATGGAAATATATACAAATCCAGAAGACAAAATACCTCAGCCAAATATCCAAATACATATCCAGGGAGAAAATGAAGAAATGTAAGCAGCTCAACCCCAGTTCCAAGCCTGTTTTAAACAAGGAAGGCAGCTCTACACCACCGAGGATTTTCCGTACCAAGCAGTTGCTTAAATGAAGTTTTATACAAACTTGCTGGGAAAAGTGACCTTGCAGCATGACTAACAATCCCCAGCCTCCCCCCTAGTCCGATTGTTTATGTTCTTCTCTAGACTCTCCTTATCCCCCCTTATTATGAGCCACTGAGCTGCCACTGCCATCCGAGAGAGATGTCGGGTAAACATTTTATGAGACAGGCGAAGCTTTTAGAATTCCTTTTGAGCTTTGTTAAATTGAACGTGTGAAAATAAAGTTGTCCAGTGTGAAGGAGAGAAGTCATTTTTTCTAGTCTGCGTGGAGAGATGAAATCATGCAGGGTACGGGAGCTGGCAGCCCTGATTTAGTCACCGCCAAGCCCATCAGCATTATTCATTCTGATTGATTAAAGAAAACATTCCGTTTATTTTCATAGAGGGATCCAACTACATCTGTTGAACTGTTCTATCCCATTGCAATTCATGTGGGGTGTTTTATTGTTATTTTGCAGAACGAAGATGACTCCTACACAAATAATAAGGCAGTGATAAATAACACAACAGTATTTTTTCTTGTTTTGTGTTGTTCTTTTTTATCGTCTTGCAAGAGCAAAAGAAGCTAATATATATATAGATATAGATATAGATATAGATATAGATATAGATATAGATATAGATATAGATATAGATATAGATAGATATAGATAGATATATATTAGATATAGATATAGATAATATATATATGTATATGTATATAATGAAAGCTATCATGTCCTAATCTTGTAAGTTCTGTGTGAGATGTCTATAATATACCACTGCAGTTATTATCAGGTTAATGATAAACTGTACTGTCAAGCAGTCCCCAGCGTCTTGATGAAGCTCTTATGTATATGTTTATAAGCTCGGGGCTCCTTAGGTTGAAACATATTTTGTAATGAAAGGTATTTTTTTGAGAATGAAATTGCTCACATTGAACTATGATGAGCTGGTATTCGGTCTGTCTCAGATCTAGATGCCGTATATTGTCCAAAGGATAAAAAGATGACATTCCCTTTGGCTTTAAATTTTCAGTTTGCTGTATGCTCTCCTACCTCCTGATATAGAATATAGCTTATGCCAAATGATGAGTTGAGAGAGACCCTGTCTGGCAAGGACCTAATTAGAATATCTTATACTTGATAAGGATTTCATGCACTCAGTGATGTAACAATTCTTTGTAAGACTTCGGGACTCGGATAATTTTTAAAAAAGGGGAAAAAAAGAGTTCCATTTGGAACATACCAGTACCTCCTCAAAGACACATCTCATTTTCTGAACTGTAAGTTTATATTAAAAAGTTTTCAAATAGTATTTCTTGACAGATTGTGATGTGCAAGAAGATGTGGAAGTTCGATAAAGCATTCTATACCACAAGAGAAGACTACTTAAATTAATCATCTTGGGCTTTTGGAAGTTCCGCAAGTATTCCCAACCAGTAGCCCCCTGAAAGTGTAAGGACCTGAACTAGGATATGAAGGAGGGAAGACTGTGTTTCTATCCAGCTTATACAAACATTTCCATTGACATTTGTACTAAGAAAACAATACCATAAGAATTAGCAGCTGGAAATGTGTTGAGTTAGCAAAGTTCTACAAGTATAAAAAGTCCCAGGGCATCATGGCTTGGAGCAGAGCACAGGTGATTATTATCACCTGGAATGTTGCTGTATTTTGCAGAAGGATACATTTTTCTCTAACTCTATGACCAACCCAAATCACCCAGGTAAGCATCTCCTTTAAAAAAAAAAAAAAAAGTCAAAATGACAAAAAGAACCCGAAAGTATAATATTTTTCTTCTGATTCTATTCTATTTTATTTTATTGAAAAACTTAATTAAAAAAAGATAAATGAACAAATTTTAAGCATTTTTGCAAAAAAGTATATGAATACATATTTGTCAGTGCTTGGATTTTTTTCCCCAAAGGTTTGATAGTGTACATTAAGGTCTTACTAGTTACAACAAGCAAAAGGGCGTGTAAAACAGAATGTAACACGGAATTAGTGAAAGTTTTCTTAGCGTGTAAGTATTGAGAATAACGTTTTTATCTTTTCTTTTTTATTTCTTTTCCTTAAACTTCACACAGTCTGTGAGTTGTTTCTGGCTGTTCAAAGCTTTCTGGGGTTAGTATCGCATTATCAGTGATGGCATATTATGTCTGTTCTTTTGTGACTGGGTTATCTCACTCAGGATGATATTCTCTAGATGCATCCATTTTCTTAAGAATTTCATCAAGTCATTGTTTCTGATAGCTGAGTAGTACTCCGTTGTGTAAATGTACCACAATTTTTGTATCCATTCAACTACTGAAGGACATCTGGGTTCTTTCCAGGTTCTGAATACTATAAATAGAGCTGCTATAAACATTGTGGTGGATGCGTCTTTGTTGTATATTGGAGTGTTCCTGGGGTATATGCCCAGAAGTGAAATAGCTGGATCTTCAGGTAGTACTATGTCCAATTTTCTGAGGAATTGCCAGACTGATTTCTAGAGTGGTTGTACCAGTTTACAACCCCACGAACAGAGGAGAAGTGTTTCTCTTTCTCCACATTCTTGCCAGCATCTGCTGTCATCTGAGTTTTGGAACTTGGCCAATCTGACTGGTGTGAGCTGGAATCGCAAGGTTGTTTTGATTTGCATTTCCCTGATGGCAATAGATGTTGAGCCCTTCCTTAGATGTTTCTCAGCCATTTGATATTCCTCAATTGAGAACATTTGTTTAGCTCTGTACCCTATTTTTAATAGGGTTGTTTGATTCTCTGGTGTCTAGCTTTTTGAGTTCTTTGTATACCATGGAAATTATGACTGTATCAGATGTGGAGTTGGTAAAGATCTTTTCCCATTCTGTTGGTTGCCGTTTTGTTTTCTTGACGATGTCCTTAGCCTTACAGAAACTTTGCAATCTCATTAAGTCCCATTTGTTAATCTTTGACCTTAGAGCTTGAGCCATTGGTGTTTTGTTCAGGAAATTTTCTCCTGTGCCTATGTGTTCTAAGGTTTTCCCTAATTTCTCATCTAATAGTTTCACTGTACCTGCTTTAATGTGGAGATCATTGATTCATTTGCACTTGAGCTTTGTACAAGGGGATAAGAAATGGTCTATTTTCATTCTTCTGCATGCTGAATGACAGTTGGACCAACACCATTTGTTGAATAGGCTGTCCTTTTTCCACTGAATGTTTACAGGTCCTTTGTCAAAAACCAGGTGGCCATATATGTGAGGGCTCATTTCTGGAGCTTCTATTCTATTCCATTGATCCAAGTACCTATTTCTGTACCAGTACCATGCAGTTTTTAGCACAATTGCCTTGTAATATTGCTTGAGGTCAGGGATTCCCGAAGATGTTTTCTTGTTCTTGAGGATGGATTTAACTATTCTAGGTCTTTTCTTATTCCAAATGAAATTTCACATTGCTCTTTCCAATTCCTTGAAGAACTGGGTTGGAATTTTGATGGGGATTGCATTGAATCTGTACATTCCTTTTGGTAAGATAGCTAATTTTAAAATGTTGATCCTTCCAATCCATTAGCATGAGAGATTTTTTCAATTTTGGAGATCTTCCTCGATTTCCTTCTTTAGAGGTTTGAAGTTCTTGTCATACAGATCCTTCACTTGCTTAGTTAGAGTCACACCAAGGTAGTTCATATTTTGTGACTATTGTGAAGGGTATCTTTACCCTAATTACTTTCTCCACGTTTTTCCTTTGAATATAGTAAGGCTACTTAATTGGTTGAGTTAATTTTACATCCAGCCACTTTGCTGAACTTGTTTATAAAGTGTAAGAGTTCCCTTATGGAATTTGTGTGGTTGATTAAGTACACTATCGTGTCATCTGCAAAGAGTGATGTTTTTATGGCTTTCTTTACAGTTTCTATCCCTGTGATTTCCTTTTGCTGTCTAATTGCTCCGGACAGGGCTTCCAATACTATGTTTCTTAGGTAGGGGGAGAGTGGGCAGCCTTGTCGAGTCCCTGATTTTACTGGGATTGCTTCAAGTTTCCCACCGTTAAGTTTCATGTTGAATGTTAATTTGCTATATATTGCTTTAATTATTTTTAAATATGGGCCTTGGGTTCCTATTCTTTCCAAGACATTTAACATGAAGGAGTGTTTTATTTTGTCAAAGGCTTTCTCAGCATCTAGTGAAAAGACCATGTCCTTTTTTTCACTGAGTTTGTTTATATGGTAGATTACATTGATGTAATTCCATATATTAAACCACCCCTGCATCCCAGGGATGAGGTCTACTTGATCATGGTGAATGACTGTTTTAATGTGTTCTTGGATTCAGTTTGCAAGGAGTTTGTTGAGAATTTTTGCATCAGTGTTCATAAATGATATTGGTCTGAACTTCTCTTTCCTTGTAGGGTCTTTGTGTGCTTTAGGAACGAGGGTTATTTTAGCCTCAAAAAATGAGTTAGGTAAAGTTCCATCTGATTCTATTTTGTGGAATTGTTTAGAGAATATTGGTGTTAAGTCGTCAATTAATGCTTTGTAAAGTTCTGCAGTGAACTCCTCTGGACCTGGGCTTTTCCTAGTTGGGAGGCTTTTGATGACTGTTTCTATTTTTTAGGTGTTTTGGGATTATTTAGATGGTTTACCTAGTCCTCGTTTAACTTTAGTATCTGGTATCTGTCTAGGAACTCATGAATTTCCTCCAGATTTTCCTGCCTTGTTGACTTTAGGTGTTTATAATAGGATCTAAAGATTTCTTGATTTTCCTCAGTTTCAGAAATTATGTCTCCACTTTCATTTCTGATTTTGTTAATTTGGATACTCTCTCTTTGCCCTCTAGTTATTTGTGCTAAGGGTTTATCAATCTTGTTAATTTTCTCAAGGAACCAGCTCTTGGATTTGTTGATTATTTGAATGGTTCTTTTTGTTTCAATTTGATTTATTTCTGCCCTAAGTTTGATTATTTCTTGCCATTTAGTCCTCTTGGGTCTATCTGCTTCTTTTTGTTCTAGAGCTTTCAACTGTGCTGTCAGGTTTCTAGTGTATGCTTTCTCCAGTTTCTTTTTGGAAACACTCAGAGCTATGAGTTTTCCTCTCAGTACTGCTTTTATTGCATTTTATAGGTTTTGGTATACCTTGTTTTCATTTTAATAGAATTCTAGAAAATTCTTAATATCTTTCTTTATTTCTTATTTGACCCTGCTAACATTTAATAGAACATTGTTTATTTTCTATATGTATAAGGGCTTTTGTTGCCTTTGTTCTTATTAAAGACCATCCATAGACCATGGTGATCTGAAAGGATGCATGGGAGTATTTCAATCTTCTTATATAGATTGAGGCTCGTTCTGTGTTCAATTATGTGGTCAATTTTCTTGAAGGTTCTGTGAGGTCCTGAGAAGAAGGAGTATTCTTTTGTTTCAGGATGATATGTTCTGTAGATGTCAATTAATTCTAGTTTGTTCATAGTCTCTGCTAATTTTACAGTGTCCTTGTTCAGTTTCTGTTTCCATGATCTGTCCATTGGTGAGAGTGGAGTATTAAAGTCTCCAACTATTGCTGTGTGGGCTAAAATGTGTTTTTTGAGCTTTAATAGGGTTTCTTTTTTTGAATATGGGTGCTTTTGTATTTGGAGCATATATGTTAAGAATTGAGAGTTCTCCTGACAGATTTCCCCTGTAATTAGTAAAAAGTGTCCTACATTATCTTTTTTGATAACTTTTGGTTGAAAATCTACTTTATTTGATATTAGAATTGGCACTCCAACTTTCTTCTTGGGGCCGTTTGCCTGATAGGTTATGTTCCTCAACCTTATACTCGGAGATAGTGTCTGTCATTGTCTTTGAGATGAGTTTCCTGTATGCACCAAAATGCTGGGTTTGATTTATGTATCTAGTCTGATAGCCTATATCTTTTTATTGCGGAATTGAGTCCATTTATGTTAACAGATATCAATTAACAGTGGTTGCTGTTTCCTGCTTTTATTGATGTGTAGGTTGAATTGTGCCTGTGTGCCTTTCTTCTTTTGGTTTTCCTGCTTAGCAGTTTTCTTGTTTTTACTAGGATGTAGTTCGCCTCATTGTATTGGGTTTTCCACCTATAATTCATTGTAGTGCTGGGTTTGTGGTCATATATTCTGTGAATTTAGATTTGTCTTGGAATATCTTCGTATCGCCATCTATGGTGATTAATAGTTTTCCTGGGTATAGCAGCTTGGGCTGGCACTTGTGCTCTCTTAGGGTCTGCATGATATCTATCCAGGCTCCTCTAGCTTTCATAGTCTCTGTTGAGAAATTGATTCTAATTCTGATTGGTCTGCCTTTATATGTTACATGACCTTTTTCCCTTACTGCTTATAGTATTCTTTGTTTGCTTTGGGTACTTGTTGTTTTGACTATTATGTGTCAGGAGGAATTTCTTTTCTGGTCCAGCCTTTTTGGAGTTCTATGGTCTTCTTTTATGCTCGTGGTCATCTCATTCTTAAGGGTAGGGAAGTTTTATTCCAGGATTTTGTTGAAGATATTTACTGTGCCTCTTTGTTGATATTCTTCTCCCTCTTCTATTCCTATTATCCTCAGGTTTGTTCTTCTCATTGTGTCCTGTATCTCCTGGATATTTTTGAATAGGAGCTTTTTGTTTTTTGCATCTTCTCTGACTGTTTTGTCTATATTTTCAATGTTGTTTTTGGACCCCGAGATTCTCTCTTCCATCTCTTGTAGTCTGTTGGAAATGCTTGCATCTGTGACTCCTGATTTTTTTTTTTAGGTTTTCTACCTCTAGGTTTGTCTCTTTTATTGTTTACTTTATTGTGTCCATTTCCATTTTAAATTCCTTCTTCCATTCCTTCATAACTCTGGTTCTGTTTTCCTCTAGTTGTTTGAGTTCTTTGAGTGTTTGTCTTGTTTCTTCTTTGAAAGCTTCTAATTCTTTATGCTTTTCCCCCTGTTCTTCTTCAAGAATCTCTATCATCATCTTGAGGTAGGACTTCAGGTCTGAATCTTCTTTTTCTGGAGTGCTTGGCATTCAGATGTTTGGTGTGAAGGGAGAGATGGGTACTGGTGTTGCTACGTTGTCTTGGTTTCCCTGGGATATGCTCTTTTGCTTTCCTCTTTCCATCTTGTTGTCAGTGATGAGTTCTTGCCTTTCCCTTCTACCTGGCCTGTGTCCCTAGATCTCTGCTGTTCCTGGTGGCAGATGGTCCGAGCATCTCGAAACTATAATATTTTAAAGTTTGCTGTGTTTACTTCTTTAAGAAATGACTTTTCAGAGTGAAATAACACAAGAGTTCTACCAGTCCTACAGGATTCTAACAGTTAACCCAACCAGATCCTAACATTGAAACTACCAAGATCCGAAAAATTACTTAGATCCTAACATGCAAACCACGCATATCCTAACACTCAAACCATTCAGATCCTAATACTCAAACCACTCAATTCCTAACACTCAAAACACTCAGATCCTAACCCTCAAAATCTAAATGAATTCCAAGAAAGGTTTAAATTATGCCATCCAATTTGTAGATTCAAAGAATGACATTTTTTAACAACTTTATTTTAAGAAACATAGATAAATGTACAGATTTTAAGCATTTTTTGCATAAAATTATACAATACATTTTTGTCAGTACTTGTTTTTTTTTTTTTAAGGTGATAGTGTAATCAAGATACCACCAGTAACAATGAGCATAAAGTACATGCAAAACAAGATGCAACCTGGTAAATTGTCAAAGTATACTTGGTGTGCAAAGATTTTTTTTTTTTTTTAACAATGAGCAAACAGTACATGTAATATGGGGTGCAACCCGGAATTTGTAAATGTGTTCTTGGTGGGTAAGGATTGAGCATAACATTTTTTTGTTTGTTTTCTTTTTTTCTTGGACTTCATACAGTCTGTGAGTTGTTTCTGGGGCAGTGCGAGCCTCTGGGCTTAGCATCCCACTATCAGTGACTGCATATTATGTGTTCTGTTGTGACTGGGTTATGCCACTCAGGATGATATTCTCTAGATGCAGCCATTTTCTTAAGATTTGGTTAAGTCATGTTTCTGGTGGCTGAGTAGTATTCCATTGTGTAAATGTACCACAATTTTTGTATCCATTCATCTACTGGAGGACTTCTGAGTTCTTTCCAGCTTCTGGCTATTCTAAGTAGAGCTGCTATGAACATTGTGATGCATATAACTTTGTTGTGTATTACAGTGTCTCTGGGGTATATGCGCAGAAGTGGAATAGCTGGGTCTTCAGGTAGTACTATTTCCAATTTTGTGAGGTATAGCCAGATGATTTCCAGAGTGGTTGTATTAGTTTACAACCCACCATCAGTGGAGAACTGTTCCTCTATCGCCGCAACCTCGCCAGCATCTGTTGTCATCAGAGTTTTGGATCTTGGCAAATCTGACTGGTATGAGGTGGAATCTCAGGGTTGTTTTGATTTGCATTTTCCTGAAGGCTAAGGATGTCATGCACTTCCTCAGATGTTTCTCAGCCATTCGATATTTCTCAACTGAGAATGTTTTGTTTAGCTCTGTACCCCATTTTATATAGGGTTGTTTGATTCTCTGTTGTCTAGCTTTTTGAGTTCTTTGTATACCTTGTATATTAGGCCTTTATCTGATGTGTAGTTGGTAAAGATTTTTTCCCACTCTGTTGGCTGACATTTTGTTTTCTTGACAATGTCTTTAGCCTTACAGAAATTTTGAAATTTCATTAAGTACCATTTGTTAATCTGTAACCTTAGAGCTTGAGCCATTGGTGTTTTATCCAAAAATTTTCTCCTGTACCTATGTGTTCTAAGGTTTTCCCTACTTTCTCATTTAATAGTTTCAGTGTATGTGGTTTAATGTGGAGATCTTTCATCCACTTACACTTGAGCTTTGTACAAGGAGATAAGAAAGGGTCTATTTTCATTCTTTTGCATGCTGAGTGCCACTTGGACCAGCACCATTTGTTGAATAGGCTGTCCTTTTTCCATTGAATGTTTACTGCTCCTTTGTCAAAAATCAGGTGACCATATACGTGAGGGCTCATTTCTGGTTCTTCTATTCTATTCCATTGATCCACATGCCTATTTCTGTACCAGTACCATGAAGTTTTCAGCACAATTACCTTGTAATATATCTTGAGGTCAAGGATAGTCATTCCCTCAGATGTTTTCCTCTTGTTGAGGATGAATTTTGCTATTCTAGATCTTTGGTTGTTCCATTTGAAATTGCACATTGATCTTTCCAATTCAATGAAGTACTGGGTTGGAATTTTGATGGGGATTGCATAGAATCTGTAGATTGCTTTTGGTAATATGGTCATATTTAAGATGTTGATCCTTCCAATTCATGAGCATGGAAGATCTTTCCATTTTCTGAGACCATCCTCAATTTCTTTCTTTAGCGGTTTGAAGTTCTTGTCAAACAGGTCCTTCACTTGCTTAGTTAGAGTCACACCAAGATATTTCATAGTTTTTGTGATGATTGTGAAGGGTACCTTTTCTCTAATTTCTTTCTACACATGTTTGTCCTTTGAGTATAGGAAGACTACTTAATTGTTTGTGTTAATTTTGTATCCAGCCACTTTGCTGAACTTGTTTATCGCTGTAGGGGTTCTCTGGTGGAATTTTTGGGGTCACTGAAATACACTATCATGTCATCTGCAAAGAGTGATGTTTTCATCTCTTCCTTTCTGATTTGTATCCCCTTGATCGTTTTTGCTGTCTAATTGCTCCAGCCAGGACTTCCATTACTGTGTTGAATAGGTAGGGGGAGAGTGGGCAGCGATATTGAGTCCCTGATTTTAGTGAGATTGCTTCAAGTTTCCCACTGTGAATTTTGATGTTGGCTGTTGGTTTGCTGTATATTGCTTTTATTATGTTTAGGTATGGACCTTGGATTCCTGTTCTTTCCAGGACTTTTAATATGGCGGGGTGTTTAATTTTGTCAAATGCTTTCTCAGCATTTAGTGAAATGATCATGTGATTTTATTCTTTGAGTTTGTTTATATGGTGGATTACATTGATGAATTTCCTTATATTAAACCATCCAGCATCCCGAGTTTAAGTCTACTTGGTCAAGATGAATGATTGTTTTGTTGTGTTCTTGGATTCGGTTTGAAAGGATTTTGTTGAGTATTTTTGCATCAATGTTCATAAGTGAAATTGGTCTGAAGTTCTCTTTCCTTGTAGGGTCTTTGTGTGGTTTAGGTATGAGGGTAATTTTAGCCTCAAAAAATTAGTTAGGTAGTATTCCATGTGATGCTATCTTGTGGAATAGTTTGGAGAGTATTGGAGTTATATCTGCAATAAATATCTGATAAAATTCCGCATTGAATCCGTCTGGATCAGCGCTTTTTTTGGTTGGGACGCTTTTGATGACTTCTTCTATTTCTTTAGGTGTTAGGGGATTATTTATATAGTTTACTTGGTCCTGGTTTAACTTTAGGATCTTGTATTTGTCTAGGAATTCATCCATTTCCTCCAGATTTTCCAATTTTGTGGAGTATAAGTTTTTGTAGTAGGATCTGTTGATTTCTTGAAATTCTTCATTTTCAGTTGTTATGTCTCCACTTTCCTTTCTGATTTTGTTAGTTTATATAATCTCTCTTTGCCCTCTAGTTAGTCTGGCTAGGGATTTATCAATCTTGTTGATTTTCTCAAAGAATTAGCTCTTGGTTTTTTTGATTTTTTCAATGGTTCTTTTTGTTTCTATTTGGTCTATTTCTGCCCTAATTTTGATTATTTCTTGCTGTCTAATATTCTTGGGTGTATCTGCTTCCTTTTGTTCTGGGGCTTTTAGGGGTGCTGTGATGTTGCTGATGTATGCTCTCTCCAGTTACTTTTTAGAAGCACTTAGGGCTATGAGTTTTCCTCTCAGTACTGCTTTCATTGCATCCCATAGGTTTGGGTATGTTGTGTTTTCTTTTTCGTTGAAGTTAGAAAATCCTTAATTTCTTTCTTTATTTTTTCTGTTACCCTGCTATCATTTAACAGAGCATTGTTTATTTTCCATGAGTATGTGGGATTTTTGTTGCCTTTGTTGTTGTTAAAGACTAGCCATGGTGATCTGCTAGGATGCATGGGAGTATTTCAATCTTTTTATATCGATTGAGGCTAGTTCTGTGTTCAATTATGTGGTCAATTTTTGAAAAGGTAACAAGTGGTGCTGAGAAGTATGTGTATTCTTTTACTTTAGGATGATATGTCCTGTAGGTATATATTAATTCCAGTTGGTTTAACATCTCTGCTAGTTTTATAGTTCTTTTTTCAGTTTCTGTTTCCATGACCTGTCCATTGTAGGGAGTGGGGTATGAAAGTCTCCCACTATTATTGTGTGGGATGAAATGTATTTTTTTGAGATTTAGTAGGGTTTCTTTTATGAATGTGGGTGCTTTTTTATTTGGAGCATATATGTTAGGGATTGAGAGTTCCCCCTGACAGTGATGAGTAAAAAGTGTCCTTCCTTATCTTTTTTGATAACTTTTGGTTGGAAATTTACTTTATTCGATATTAGAATAGCCACTCCAGCTTGCTTCTTGGAGCTGTTTGCTTGGAAGTTTTTTCCCACCCATTTACTCTGAGATAGTGTCTATCTCTGTCTCTGAGATGAGTTTCCTGTATGCAGCAAAAGGCTGGATTTTGTTTATGTATCCAGTCTGATAGCCTATGTCCCTTTATAGGGGAGTTGAGTCCATTTATGTTAATAGATATCAAGGAATAGTTGTTTCTGTTTCTTGCCATTATTGCTTTTGTGGGTTGAGTTGTGTCTGTGTCTTTTCTTCTTTTGGTTTTCTTGTTTAGTAGTTTTCTTGTTTTTACTAGGATGTATTTTCCCTCATTGTATTGTGTTTTCTACCTATAATTCGTTGTAGTGCTGGGTTTGTGGTCAGATATTGTGTAAATTTTGATTTGTCTTGATATATCTTCATCTCTCCATAAATGGTGATTGATAGTTTTGCTGGGTATAGCAGCTTGGGCTGCCCTTGTGTTCTCTCAGGGTGTGCATGATGTGTGTCCAGGCTCTTCTAGCTTTAATAGTCTGTGTTGAAAAATCAGGTGTGATTCTGAATGGTCAGCCTTTATATGTTACCTGACCATTTTTCCTTACTGCTTTTAGTATTCTTTCTTTGCTTTGGTAACTTGGTGTTTTTACTATTATGTGTTGGGAGGTATTTCTTTTCTGGTCCAACCTATATGGAGTTCTGAAGGCTTCTTTTATGCTTGTGGTCATCTCATTCTTAAGAGTAGGGAAGTTTTCTGCTACGATTTTGTTGAAGATATTTACTGTCCCACTTATTTTATACTCTTCTCCCTTTTCTATACCTTTTATCCTTAGGTTCAGTCTTCTCATTGTATGTTGGATCTCCTGGACATTTTGTGTTAGGTGCTTTTTGTTTTTTGCATCTTCTCTGGCTGTTTTGTCTATGTTTACAATGTTGTCTTCTGCCCCTGAGATTCTCTCTTCCATCTCTTGTAGTCTATTTGAAATGCTTACTTCTGTGACTCCTGATTTCTTTTTTAGATGTTCTACCTCTAGGGTTATCTCTTTTAGTGTTTTCTTTATTCTGTCTATTTCCATTTTAAATTCCCTCTTCCATTCCTTCATCTCTTTGATTCTGTTTTCCTCTAGTTCTTTGAGTTCTTTGAGTGTTTTTCTTGTTACCTCTTTAAAGGCTTCTGATTCTTTTTGCTTTTCCTCCCATTCTTGTTTAAGTATCTCTATCAGAGTCTTGAGGTATGATTTCAGGTCTGTGTCTTCTTTTTCTGAAGTGTTTGGCATTCTTATGTTTGCTGTGATGGGAGAGCTGGGTTCTGGTGTTGCCAGGTTGTCTTGGTTTCCTTGGGATATACTCTTTCGCTTTCCTCTTGCCATTTTGTTGTCAGTGATATGTTCTTGCCTTTCCTTTGTATCTGGTCTGTGTCCCTGGATCTCCACTGGTCCAGGTGGCAGATGGGCCAAGCCCTGTTCTTCGCCCCAGAATTGCTGGGTGGAAACAGAATTTCCAAAGTTGTGTTCCTTTTCCCTGGATCAGGCAGGGCTGGGGTGCGCTTTCCGTGTGTACTCCGCAAAGATCTCTCTGCTCGCTGGCTGCCTAGATCTCCTACTCATCAGTCTTTAACACTTTAGGAACTGCTGGTCAGGGTGGCAGATGGGTCAAGCTCTGTTCTGTGCCCCAGAGTTGCTGGATGGAAAGAGAATTTCCAAAGTTGTGTTCCTGGTCCCTGGTTCAGGCAGGGCAGTGGTGGGCTTTCTTTGTGCACTCCACAGAGATCTCTCTGCTGTCTGACTTCCTAGATCTCCTACTCACCAGTCTTTAAAACTTTAGGAACTGCAAAGAATGACATTTTGTTAAAGACAAAAGTATCTAAAATTGTAAATGTTATTCTAAACTTATATTATATGCTTAACATGACGTTGAAATGACTTGTTCAGTAGATACACGCTGAACACAAAATCATGGAAATCTTACTGGCAAGTATAATGACATGATCAATATTTTAAGTAAATTAAGAAAGCAAACTTACAAACTTTCTGTATGGCTAAGGACACTGTCAGGAAAACTAAAAGGAAGCCAACAAATTGAGAAATGATCTTTTAAAACCCCACATCAGATAGACACCTAATATCCAAGGTATACAAAGAACTCAAGAAGTTAGACACCAGAGAATTAAACAACCCTAATAAAAAATGGGGTGTAGTGCTAAACAAAAAGTTATCAATTGAGGAAGATCAAATGGCTGAGAAGCATCTAAAAAAGTGCCCGACATTCTTAGTCATTGAAATGCAATTCAAAACAACACCGAGATTCCACCTCACGCCAACCAGAATGGCTAAGATCAATAATTTAGATGACAGCAGATGCTGGCAAGAATGCATAGAAAGAGGAACACTTCTCCACTGTTGTTGGGGTTGTAAACTGGTACAACCATGCTGGAAATCAGTCTGGTGATTCCTCAGAAAATTGAACATAATACTACCTGAAGACCCAGTTATTCCACTTCTGGGCATATACCCCAGAGAAGTTCCAACATACAACAAAGCCACATGCACCACAATGTTCTTAGCAGCAGTATTTATAATAGCTAGAAGCTGGAAGGAACCCAGATGTCCTTCAGTAGACGAATGGAAACAAGAATTGTGGAATATTTCCACAATGGAATACTACTCAGCTATCATAAACAATGACTTTATGAAATTCTTAAGAAAATGGATGCATCTAGAGAATATCATTCTGAGTGAGGTAACCCAATCACAAAAGAACAGACATAATATGCCGTCACTGATAATGGGATACTAACCCCAGAAAGCTCTGAAAACTCAGAAACAACTCACAGACCATATAAAGTTCAAGAAAAACAATGGCCAAAAAATGAAAATGAAAAATCATTATGCTTAATCTTTACAAACCAAGACAACTTTGACTACATCCAGGTTCCATGTTGTTTTACGTGTACTTTATGCTCATTGTAACTACTAAGATTTTAATACATACTATCTAACCATTAAAACAGTCAAGTACTGACAAAAAATGTATTCATATAGTTTTATGCAAAAATGCTTTTAAAATCTTTACACTTATCTTTATTTTTTAAAATAAAGTTGTTCAATTAAAAAAAGAAAGAAAGCAAATTCAATGACATCTTTGTGCTCTCTGACTCTGAAAATAATTTCCATACTTTTATTCAAATTATTCAATGCTTTTCAAGTATATACAGAAATACCTAATGCAGTTACTAAGTTTACAATAATGCTCTCACATCTATATCTTTGTAGGAAGCATAAGTGGAGGCCAGGAAGATGGCTCAGTGGAAAAAGCCCTTCCCTGACAAGCATTTGGGCCTGAGTTTAGATCCCCAAAGCTACTTTCAGGCAAGGCATCATGCTTCCAAAATTCCAATCCTCATATGGTTAGATGGAATCTATATACAGAAAATTTCCCATATGTTTTTGAAGCTTTCAAGCTAAAGTTGCCTTGATTGTTGCACTTTTTGCAGAGAATGGCCCTGCATAAGGGCTCAGACTGAATTACAGTACATTTTCCTTTCTAACTCAATGACCATTTCAAATCACATATTTAAGCATATCTTCCTAAAGACAGTTGAAATTACACACACTATGGCATACAGTCAGTCTGACGCATAGAGTGATAAACAACAAAAAAGAGCTCCTTGTCTCTAACAAGGTAGACAGTGAAGAATGACAGCTGAAATTGACTGCCCATCCCAAAACTCATGCCTTGACATGTGTTTATCAAAGTCACTCAAGAACATTCAAACACATCATACATAAACCACACAACATACACAACAAGAGGGGGGGAATAGAACTGAAAGTATCCTATAGGTTTTGTTATGCCTTTAAAAGTTCTTTTACTGATTCTTTGCAGTATATTTTGATCAGCGATTCCCCTCCATGAACTCCTCCCTTGTCATGCTCCATCAAGTCCAATTTGTGTGGACAAAACATTCTTGGGAGTTGTGCTGGCTCTGACTTTGCAGTGGATGTAGCAGGGGTTACACTCTTGAATAAAACTGACTTCCTATCCATGTGTCTATAAAATTCTAATAGTTCCTCATCCAGGGTAAAGCTGGCTGCTATAACCAAGGAAACTTATAAAGGGTTATAAGATCACACTCACCTCCCTTTTACAGGCTGACAATCTCATCTGGCTTGAGCTTGCTCAGGTCTTGTGCATGTTGTCACATTACCTGTGATTTCCACATGTAATTACCCTGGTGTGTCTGGAAAGCCCTGTGTCATTCTAACAATCTCTTACTTCAGACTCTTATAACCTTTTCAGTCACTCTTCTTCACAGATCCTGGGAGGAGGAGGAGGAGGAGGACTGTGAGAAAGATATACCATTTAGGACTGAGTACTATACAGTATCTTCTTCTCTGAAGCTTGACAAGTTGTGCACCTCTGTGAAGGTTCTCTGATGGGAGCTGAAAGACACACAGTTTTAGGGGTATAGTAATAATTCATAAGGAGTTATTTTAAAATTGTGTTCTACTCCATGCCCTGAATCATATTTGTAGATCAGATGTAAATTGTTAGGTACTGCTATGGTAACATGTGCACTGTCTCCTGTCATGTTTCTCACCATAATGGTCATGAACTCATTGTCTAAAACATTAAACATGCCCCAAATTAGACTCTCTCCTTTAGAAGCTGCCTTGGTTGTGGTTTCTCTTCACAGCAACAAGAAAGTAACTAAGACAGTTCGCTTTGCCAAATAAAGATGGTAGGTCTCCTGTAGGGCCTATGAAATAAATGTATACAAAAATTGTTGTATATTTATACAAAGGAGTACTACTCACCTATCAGAAACAATGACTTTATGAAATTCTAAAGAAAATGGATGCACTTAAAGAATATCATTCTGATACTAACCCCAGAAAGCTCTGAACACCCCAGAAACAACTCACAGACTATATAAAGTTCAAGAAAAGAAAAAAAAACATTATGCTTAATCTTTACACACCAGGAAAACATTGACTAATTGCAGGTTACATTTTGTTTTACATGTACTTTATGCTAATTGTAACTAGTAAGATATTAATGCACACTATCAAACCTTTAAAAAGAACGAAGCACTGATAAAAGTGTATTCATATACTTTTATGTAAAAATGTTTAAAATCTATGCATTTATCTTTGTTTTTTAAAATAAAGTTGTTCAATTAAGAAAAAGAAATAAATTGTCACTGATCGTGGTAACAGGCATAGATTCAATTTCTTGGAGCAACCTTTAAATTCAATCAAGAAGTACATAGTTATTCTCAGTATATTCATGACACCATTAGACCCATTTTTGTATAATGATGAATTACTGTTTTTAAACTTTATTTTAAAAAACAAAGATAAGTGTACAGATTTTTAAGCATTTTTGCATAAAAGTATACAAACACATTTTTTCATAAGATTGTAATTATGTATTTGTGAGTACCTATACATACATACACACACATATATATGTAACCATAATATAGAAAAAAAGGTTATTAATTTGAGGAGATAGGAGAGAAACTGGGAGGGGCTTTAGAAAAAAAGGGGATGTGATACATTTCTATTTTAATTAAAATATACTTTTTTTTCTTTCTTTCTTGATCTTCACACAGTCTGTGGGTTGTTTCTCGGGTGTTCAGGGCTTTCTAGGGTTAGTATCCCAGTATCAGTGACTGCATAATATGTCTGTTCTTTTGTGACTGGGTTATCTCACTCAGCTTGATATTCTCTAGATGCATCCATTTTCTTGAGAATTTCGTTAGGCCATTGTTTCTGATAGCTGAGTAGTAGTCCATTGTGTAAATGTACCACAATTTTTGTATCCATTCATCTACGGAAGGACATCTGGGTTCTTTCCAGCTTCTGGATATTATAAATAGAGTTGCAATGAACATTGTGGTGCATGTATCTTTGTTAAATGTTGAAGCTTTGCTGGGGTAAATGCCCAGAAGTGGAATAGCTGAGTCTTCTGGTAGTACAATGTCCATTTTTCTGAGGAACTGCCAGACTGATTTTCCAGAGTGGTTGTATCAGTTTACAACACCACCAGCAGTGGAGAAGTGTTCCTCTTTCTCCACATCATTCCCAGCAACTATTGTAATCTGAGTTTTGGATCTTGGCCAATCTGACTGGTGTGAGGTGGAATCTCAGGGTTGTTTTAATTTGCATTTCCCTGATGGCTAAGGATATTGAGTACTTTCTTAGATGTTTCTCAGCCATTCAATATTTCTCAACTGAGAAATTTTTGTTTAAGTCTGTACACCATTTTATAATAGGGTTGTTTGATTCTCTCATATCTTGCTTTTTGAGTTTTTTGTATACCTTGGATATTAGGCCTCTATGTAATGTGGCGTTGGTAAAGACCTTTTCCCATTCTGTTGGCTGATATTTTGTTTTCTTGACAATGTCTTTAGCCTTACAGAAACATTTCAATCTCATTAAGTCCCATTTGTCAATATTTGACCTTAGAGCTCAAGGTGTTCTGTTTAGGAAATTTTCTCCTGTGCCTATGAGTTCTAAGGTTTTCCTGACTTTCTCACCTAATAGTTTCAGTGTACATGGTTTAATGTTGAGATCTTTGATCCACTTGCACTTGAGCTTTGTACAAAAAGATAAAAATGGGTCTATTTTCATTCTTCAGCATGCTGAGTGCCAGTTGGATCAACACCATTTGTTGAATAGGCTGTCTTTTTTCCATTGAATATTTACAACTCCTTTGTCAAAAATCAGTTAACCATATACATGAGGGCTCATTTCTGGATCTTCTATTCTATTTCATTGATCCAGATGCCTATTTCTGTACCAGTACCATGCAGTTTTCAGCACACTTGCCTTGTAATATAGCTTGAGGTAAGGGATAGTGATTCCCGCAGATGTTTTCTTGTTGTTGAGGATGGATTTCGCTATTCTAGGTCTTTTCTTATTCTAAATGAAATTTCACATTGCTCCTTCCAACTCAGTGAAGAACTGGGTTGGAATATTGATGGGAATTGCATTGAGTCTGCATATTGCCTTTGGTAAGATGGCCATTTTTAAAATGTTGATCCTTCCAATCCATGAGCATGGGAGATCTTTCCATTTTCTGAGATCTTCCTTGATTTCCTTCTTTAGAGGTTTGAAATTCTTGTCATACAGGTCCTTCTCTTGCTTAGTTAGAGTCACACCAAGGTATTTCATAGTTTTTGTGACTATTGTGAAGGGTATCTTTTCCCTAATTTCTTTCTCCACATGTTTGTCCTTTGATTATGGAAAGGATACTGATTTTTCTGAGTCAATTTTATATCCAATCACTTTACTAAACTTGTTTTTCAGCTGTAGGAGTTCTCTGGTGGAATTTGTGGGGTCGCTTAAGTACACTATCATGTCATCTGTAAAGAATGATGTTTTTACTTCTTCCTTTCTAATTTGTATCTCTTTGATATTCTTTTGCTATCTAATTGCTCTGGTTAGGAGTTCCAGTACTATGTTGAATAGGTAGGGGGAGAGTGGGCAGCCTTGTCCAGTCCCTGATTTTAGTGAAATTGTTTCAAGTTTCCCACGATTATGTTTGATGTTGGATGTTGGTTTGCTGTATATTGCTTTTATTAAGTTTAAGTATGGGCCTTGGATTCCTGTTTTTTCCAAGACTTTTAACATGAAGGGGTGTTGAATTTTGTCAAATGCTTTCTCAGCATCTATTGAAATGACCATGTGATTTTTTTCTTTGAGTTTGTTTATATGGTGGATTACATTGATAGGTTTCCATATGTTAAACCATCCCTGCATGCCAGGGATGAAGCCTACTTGATCATGGTGAATGATCGTTTTGATGTGTTCTTGAATTCAGTTTGCTAAGATTTTGTTGAGTATTTTTGCATCAATGTTCATAAGTGATATTGGGGTCTGAGTTCCTTTTTTTTTTTGTAGGGTCTCTGTGTGGTTTAGAAATGAGGGTTATTGTAGTCTCAAAAAATGAGATGGGTAGTTTTCTATCTGATTCTATATTGTGTAATAGTTTGGTGAGTATTGGTATTATGTCCTCAATAAATGACTGATAAAATTCTGCACTAAACCTATCGGGACCTGGACTTTTTTTGGTTGGGAGGCTTTTGATGACTGCCTCTATTTCTTTAGGTGTTATGGGATTATTTAACTGGTGTAGCTGATCCTGATTTAACTTTAGTACCTTGTATCTGTCTAGGTATTCATCCATTTCCTCCAGATTTTCCAGCTTTGTTAAGTATAGGCTTTTGTAGTACGATATGATAATTTCTTGAATTATCTCAGTTTCAGTTGTTATTTCTCCACTTTCCTTTCTGATTTTGTTTATTTGGATACTCTCTCTTTGCCTTCTAGTTACTCTGGCCAAGGGTTTATCAATCTTGTTGATTTTCTCAATGAACCAGCTCTTGGTTTTGTTGATGCTTTCAATGGTTCTTTTTGTTTCTATTCGGTCGATTTCTGCCCTAAGTTTGATTATTTCTTGCTGTTTACTCCTCTTGGGTGTATCTGTTTCATTTTGTTCTAGAGCTTTCAACTGTCCTGTCAAGTTGTTGATGTATGCTCTCTCCAGTTTCTTTTTGGAAGCACTCAGAGCTATGAGTTTTCCTCTCAGTACTGCTTTCATTGCATCCCATAGATTTGGGTATCTTGTGTTTTCATTTTTATTGAATACTAGAAAACCCTTGCTTTCTTTCTTTATTTCCTCCTTGACCCTGCTATCATTTAACAAAGCATTGTTTACTTTCCATGTGTATGTGGGCTTTTGTTGTCTTTGTTGTAGTTAAAGACAAGCCTTAGACCATGGTGATCTGAGAGGCTGCATGGGAGTACTTAAGTCTTCTTATATCTATTGAGGCTTGTTTTCTGACCAATTATGTAGTCAATTTTGGAGAAGGTGCCATGAAGTGCCGAGAAGAAGGTGTATTCTTTTTTTTAGGATGATATATTCTGTAGATATCTATTAATTCATGTTGGTTTATAACCTCTGCTAGTTTTACAGTATCCTTGTTCAGTTTCTGTTTCCCTGATATGTCCATTGGTGAGAGTGGGGTATTGAGGTCTCCCACTATTATTGTGTGGGGCACAATGTATTTTTTGAGCTTTAGTAGAGTTTCTTTTTTTGAATATGGGTGCTTTTTTATTTGTAGCATATATGTTAAGGATTAAGAGTTCCTCCTGACAAAATTCCCCTGTAATGAGTAAAAAGTATCATTCCTTGTCTTTTTGATAACTTTTGATTGAAAATCTATTTTATTCAATATTAGAATGGCGATTCCAGCTTGCCTCCTAGGGACATTTGCATGGGAGGCTTTTTCCCACCCTTTTACTCTGAGATAGTGTCTGTCTTTGTTTCTGAGATGAATTTCTTGAATGCAACAAATTGCTGGGTTTTGTTTATGTATCCAGTCTGATAGCCTATGTCTTTTTGTTGGGGAATTGAATCCATTTTTGTTAACAGATATCAAGGAATAGTGGTTGCTGTTTCCTACTATTTTTGCTTTTGGAGGTTGAATTGTGCCTGTATGTCTTTCTTCTTTTGGTTTTCTTGCTTAGAGGTTTTCTTGTTTTTTGGGATGTAGTTCCCCTCGTTGTAATTGGTTTTACACATATAATTCGTTGTATTGTTGGGTTTGTTGTAAGATATTGTGTAAATTTAGTTTTGTCTTGGAATATCTTAGTCTCTCAATCTATGGTGATTGATAGTTTTGCTGGGTATAGCAGCTTTGGTTGGCACCTGTGCTGCCTTAGGATCTGCATGATGTCTGTCCAGGCTTTTCCGGCTTTCATAGTCTCTGTTGAGAAATCGGGTGTGATTATGAGTGGTCTGCCTTTATATAGTACATGGCCTTTTCCCCTTACTGCTTTTAATATTTTTTCTTTATTTTGGTCACTTGACGTTTTGACTATTATGTGTTGGGAGGAGTTTCTTTTCTGATACAATCTATTTGGAGTTCAGTAGGCTTTATTCACGCTCATGGTCATCTCATTCTTAAGGTTAGGAAAGTTTTCTTCTATGATTTTGTTGAAGATATTTACTGTGCCTCTTTGTTGATATTCTTCTCCCTCTTCTATTTCTATTATCCTTAGGTTCTGTCTTCTCATTGTGTTCTGGATCTCCTAGAAATTTTGGGTTTGGAGCTTTTTGGTTTTTGCATCTTCTCTGACTGTTTTGTCTATGTGTTCACTGTTGTCTTCGGCCCCGAGATTCTCTCTTCCATCTCTTGTAGTCTATTGGAAATGTTTGCTTCTGTGACTCCTAATTTCTTTTTTAGGTGTGCTACCTCTAGGGTTATCTCTTTTAGTGTTTTCTTTATTCTGTCTATTTCCGTTTCAAATTCCTTCTTCCATTCCTTCATCTCTTTGGTTCTGTTTTTCTCTAGTTCTTTGAGTTCTTTGAGTGTTTTTCTTGTTTCCTCTTTAAAAGCTTGATTCTGTTTGCTTTTTCTCCCGTTCTTGTTTAAAGATCTCTATCATTGTCTTGAGGTATGATTTTAGGTCTGCGTCTTCTTTTTCTGGTGTGTTTGACATTCTGCTGTTTCTGTGATGGGAGAGCTGGGTACTGTTGTTGCCAGGTTGTCTTGGTTTCCCTGGGGTACATTCTTTCCCTTTCCTCTTGCCATCTTGTTGTCAGTCTTGTGTCCCTGGATCACTGCTGGATTACGGCTGGCTTACTGCTGGCTCACTGCTGGTTCACTGCTGATACTGGTGGCTGGATGTCTGAGTGCAGTTCCTCACTCCTTGTTATCCGGCTGGGAATAGCCCAATGGAGGGTTATTGGTTCTCTGAAGCAAACTGGGTGGAGGAGGAGTAAGGGGATGATGAATTCTTCATAGCACATATATCTTTTATATTCTTGCTGCCTATAACCAGGTCATTCTATTATTGTTAAATATTTCTAATCTAATGTGGTTTTGTTTAGTGGTATTTTTATTTGATTGATTTTCTTAGCATTGGAGGGTTGAACTCATGAACATTGAATTCAGTGTTCTACCACATGATACATCATATGTTTCCACATATGATGTTCCAACTGGCCTGTAACTTGCACAGTAGTCCAGGCTACCATATTAACATTCCTCCTGCATTTATCTCTAATGTGTCAATGCTTAGGGAAAAATTACTATCACAGACTTTTAACTTATGTTGTGTATTAACCTGTATATTGGATCAAAAATGTGGTTAAACCTATGCCAATTAATTTTTAACACTTCCTTTTAGTTTATATTCAAACATCCCAGGGCTAACTTGAAATTACATATTACAAATAAAAATAAAGGTACTACCTCACCTGGAGAACCACCTCATATGCAGCCACCAAACCCAAGCAATATTGCTGATGCCAAGAAGTGTTTACTGGCAGAAAGAAGACATGGATATCTCCTCAGAGAGTATTCCTGAGTCATATAGTTACAAATGAGGATGTGTGAAGCTAACCATCAGTTTTAACACAAGGACCCCAATGAAAGAGCTAGAGAAAGAATTGAAGGAGTTGAAAGGTTTGCAACATCATAGGAAGAACAACATCATCATCAGCCAAGGCACTGAGGTGGAGAGGGTTGTTGGGAGAGAGAGCACTGTCATGGAAGCAAGTTGAGGGGGAGGAGGGAGGCAAGTGAGGGGGAAGGGGTATAACATTTGAAATGTAAATACAGAGAATATCCAATAAAATTGAAAAAAGTATAAATGTATTTTGAAATATAAGCAACGTTTCTCTCTTCAACTCTAGTTTCAGTAAAGTTAGAACTCTGCCTGTAGTAGAGACTGTATCTCAGATTTATTTTCAGTGATTGTAGTAATTCATGGAGCAGGTGAAGGAGGGTGAAGGTGAGACACAGGCATACACGCATTGGCTAATTTCTCTAATTGTTTGCTATTTGTCAACTGTTATTATTCTTGAACTTCCAATATTGACATGTTATTTCTGATTGATATTTAATGAACTCATGAAGTGTTTTCATACTTGTCATTGTCCCCAAGAGTGGTGATGACAGTAGTTCCACCTCTTTCAGGACCTAGACTTTCCCCTGTGCTGTCATTGATTTCTGCAACCTCGAAGCATCTATTGTTTTATGAGTAATCATAGTTAAATACATATAACTTTAATGTCTTCAAGTTTTAGCAAGATCAATCTGCTTCACTCTTGCTTTACAAAAAAGTTCTACCTGAAAGAAAGTCATGGATTTTGTATACATATTTGTTTTCTAGTGAGTCTGCACTGTTCATTTGACAGGCTGTTCTATCTGATGAGAGTAATGGTATTTACTTACATTTAAGTTGAAGAGAAGTCACATTATAGATGAGAATACATGAAATTGATAAAAGATTGTTTAGCAAACAGCTTTATTAATTTTAAAAAATATATGAACTTTTTCCTCATTTCTTTTTGTGATAATAGATGGGAATATTTCTGTGTGAGACTGAAGATTGGTGGTTATACACCTGTTTCTCTAGTTGCCCAGAACTTTTGAACTTACCTCAGCCTTCTAAATGCTGAGACAGAGTCTTGATTAACCATAACTTGCCCTTGGTGTTCTTCCTTTTCAAAAGAAGATAGCTATTTCCATGGAGATGTCAGGAATTAAATCTGTAGGAGGAATATTCTGTTCATATTTCAAGAAAAAGAATCCACATGCAGGGTTATGAACCTATAAATGACCTCAAGTTTACTTGGTTCTGAAATCGACCAATTAGGAAATGGAAAATCTCTTCAATGTAGCAATGGACATCTGTAAAAACTGATGGCTAAATTCAGAATTGAAAGCTAAGAAACTAGTTGCCTTTCCTTGAAATGTAAAACAAGGCAACAAAACTTCATTATGACTTATTACTCTACCAAAGTTTCCAATGTAATATGACAAGAAAAGTAAATAAGGGTCTCTCTTCTCTCTCTCTCTCTCTCTCTCTCTCTCTCTCTCTCTCTCTCTCTCTCTCTCTCTCTCTCTCTCCCCTTCCCTGACTCTCTCCCTCCCTCCCTTTCCCTCCCTCCCTCCCTCTCCCTCCCTCCCTCCCTGCCTCTTTCCCTCTTTCTTTCTCTCTCTCTGTCTCTCTTTATGTCTCTTTCTCTCTCTCTCCCCCACCACCCTGACACCCGTGTGTGTGTGTGTGTGTGTGTGTGTGTGTGTGTGTGTGTGTGTGTGTTAGGAGGGAACAAATTGTCTTTTCAAGCTCTGTGGAAAATCGCCAAAAAGCCAACAAGAAGCATCTTTTAGAATTACTATGTCAGAACCAATGATTTGAGATATACACATAGCACTTAAAAATGACTAATTCCTTATACCATCAATGAACAATTTTAATCTTAAAATAACAAGCACATTATAAATTATAAGAAATTGAGATAAAATACTTAGCCATAAACATGATAAAATACAGAGTCAACATGAAGAAAGCTGCTAAATTAATGATAATCAGAGATTAACTCAATAAATGAAAATAAGAACTCATGTTCTTGAAAATGCTCTGCATTTTCTATACTGTACTTTCTCTGTTTAAAACCTATTTATAGTCTGTTAAATGAAAATAATACCTTTAAGGTGAGCCAAGTACTGAAAACTGATATTATGAAATATGTAGTTCCTAGATAGTAAAACAATGTTTTTACATTTTCCACTTTTACATTAAAAGTATTATTTCATAAAAATTTAAAGTATAATACATAAATTGATATATTCCTTTATATTTTTAGTAATACACCAAATAGCTTTATTTCTCTGCTCACTGGTTCGAAATATTTCACAATACCACATACCATTTATATTGACTTATAAGGAGAATCTATTTTTGTCAAATTCAAGAATATAAAGTTTTTACCCCACCATATAGTAAAAGATGATCATTAAATGAAGTTATAAATAAAAATTTTAAGCATATGAAGGCACACATGCCTTTACTTACAATTTTCAAAAGCAAAACATAATAGAAAAGGTACCATTTATTAATATATAGAATTGGAGATAAATTGAATTTATATTTACATTTTCAAATACTGGTGTGAAATTTATATGTTATACAAATAATGATACATATAAAATAAAACATACATACTTTATTATATTTTATCAATGAAAATAGAAAATAATTTTACTATTAAGATGAATTTGAGGACTTCAGTGCGCAGAACAGGGCAGGGCCCATCCACCACACGGATCAGCAGCATTTAAAGCTTTAAAGACTGGTGAGTGGGAGACCTGGGCAGCCAGGGAGCAGAGGGATCTCTGCAGAGTAGAAACAGAAAGCGCACCCCTGCCCTGCCCTGCATGGTCCAGGGACCAGGAACAAAACTTTGTAACTTCTGTTCCCACCCGGCCACTCTGAGGCATAAAACAGGGCTCGGCCCATCTGCCACCTGGACAAGTGGAGATCCAGGGACACAGACCAGATATAAGGGAAAGGCGAGAACATATCACTGACAACAAAATGGCAAGAGGAAAGTGAAAGAGTATATCCCAAGGAAACCAAGACAACCTGGCAACACCAGAACCCAGCTCTCCCATAACAGCAAACATTGGAATGCCAAAAACTCCAGAAAAAGAAGAGGCAGACCTTAAATCATACCTCAATATGCTGATAGAGATACTTAAACAAGAACGGGAGGAAAAGCAAAAAGAATCAGAAGCTTTTAAAGAGGAAACAAGAAAAACACTCAAAAAACTGGAGGAAAAAGAAGCAAAGAGATGAAGGAATGGAAGAGTAAATTTGAAACTGAAATTGACACAATAAAGAAAACACTAAAGGAGATAACCCTAAAGGTAGAACACCTAAAAAAGAAATCAGGAGTCACAGAAGCAAGCATTTTAAATAGATTACAAGAGATGGAAGAAAGAATCTCAGGGGCAGATGACAACATTGTAAACATAGACAAAACAGCCAGAGAAGATGCAAAATACAAAAAGCTCCTAATGCAAAGTGTTCAGGAAATCCAGGACACAATGAGAAGATGAAACCAAAGGATAATAGAAATAGAAGAGGTAGAAGAGTATCAAATAAGAGGCACAATAAATATCTTCAACAAAATCTTTGAAGAAAACTTTCCTACCCTCAAGAATGAGATGACAACTAGCATAAAAGAAGCCTTCAGAACTCCGAATAGGTTGGACAAGAAAACATATACCTTCCGACACATAATAGTCAAAATACCAAGTGCCCAAAGCAAAGAAAGAATACTGAAAGCAGTAAGGGAAAAAGGTCATGTAACATATAAAGGCAGGACAATAAGAATCACACCCGATTTCTCAACAGAGACTATGAAAGCTAGAAGAGCCTGGACAGACATCATGAACATCCTAAGAGAGCACAAGTGCCAGCCCAAGGTGCTATACCCAGCAAAACTATCAATCACCATAGATGGAGAGATGAAGATATTTCAAGACATAAAAATTTACATAATATCTGAACACAAACCCAGCACTACAATGAATTATAGGTGGAAAACCAAATACAATGAGGGAAAATACAGCCAAGTAAAAACAAGAAAACTCCTAAACAAGAAAACTAAATGAAGAAAAAGCCACAGACACAACTGAACCCACAAAAGCAATAATGGCAGGAAACAGAAACAACTATTTCTTGATATCTATTAACATAAATGGACTCAACTCCCCAATAAAGAGACATAGGCTATCAGACTGGATATATAAACTGAATCCAGCCTTTTGCTGCATACAGGAAACTCATCTCAGAGACAAAGACAGATACTATCTCAGGGTAATAGGGTAGAAAAAAAATTCCAAGCAAACAGCTTCAAGAAGCAAGCTGGAGTGGCTATTCTAATATCGAATAAAGTAAATTTCCAACCAAAAGTTATCAAAAAAGATAAGGAAGGACACTTTGTACGCATTACCCTGGAAATCTGTCAGGAGGAACTCTCAATCCTTAACATATATGCTCCAAATAAAAAAGCACCCACATTCATAAAAGCAAACTTTTTAAAGCTCAAAAAATACATTTCACCTCACACAATAATAGTGGGAGACTTTAATACCCTACTCTCACCAATGGACAGATCATGGAAACAGAAACTGAACAAGGACACTGCAAAGCTAGCAGAGTCTTTGAACCAACTAGAATTAATAGATATACACAGAACATATCATCCTAAAGTAAAAGAATACAACTTTTTCTCAGCACCCCATGGAACCTTCTTGAAAATTGACCACATAATTGGACACAGAATGAGCCTCAATCGATATGAGAAGATTGAAATACTCCCATTCATCCTCTAAGATCACCATGTTCTAAGGCTGGTAATTAACAACAACAAAGACAACAAAAAGCCCACATACACATGTAAACTAAACAACACTCTGTTAAACTATAGTGGGGTCAAAAAAGAAATAAAGAAAGAAATTAAGGATTTTCTAGAAGTCAACGGAAACGAAACCACAACATACTCAAACCTATGGGATGCAATGAAAGCAGTCCTGAGAGGAAAACTCATACCCCTAAATGCTTCCAAAAAGAAATTGGAGAAATCTTACATGAGCAACCTGATAGCACAGCTAAAAGCCCTAAAACAAAAGGAAGGAGATATACCCAAGAAGAGTAGATGGCAAGAAATAATCAAAATTAGGGCAGAAATAGACCAAATAGAAACAAAAAGAACCATTGAAAAATTCAACAACACAAACAGTTGGTTCTTGGAGAAAATCAACAAAATTGATAAACCCCTAGCCAGACTAAATAGAGGGCAAAGAGAGTATAAAAATTAACAAAATCAGAAAGGTAAGTGGAGACATAACAACTGAAACTGAGGAAATTCAAAAAATTATCAGATTCTACTACAAAAACTTATACTCCACAACATTGGAAAATCTGGAGGAAATGGACGAATTCCTAAACAGATACAAGATCCCAAAGTTAAACCAAGACCAAGTAAACAATCTAAATAACCCTATAACACCTAAAGAAATAGAAGAAGTCATCAAAATCCTCTCAACCAAAAACGTCCAGGTTCAGACGGGTTCAGTGCAGAATTTTATCAGAAATTTATTGCAGACATAACACCAATACTCTCCAAACTTTTCCAAAATATAGAATCAGATGGAAAACTACCTAACTCATTTTTTGAAGCTACAATAACCCTAGTACCTAAACCGCACAAAGACCCTACAAGGAAAGAGTACTTCAGACCAATCTCACTTATGTACATTGATGCAAAAATACTCAACAAAATCCTTTCAAACCGAATCCAAGAACACATCAAAACGTTCATTCATCATGACCAAGTAGGCTTCATCCCTGGGATGCAGGGATGGTTCAATATAAGGAAATCCATCAATGTAATTCACCATATAAACAAACTCAAAGAACAAAACCACATGGTCATCTCACTAGATGCTGAGAAAACATTTGACAAAATTCAACACCCCTTCATGCTAAAAGTCCTATAAAGAACAGGAATCCAAGGTCCATACTTAAACATAATTAAAGCAATATACAGCAAACCAACAGCCAACATCAAACTTAATGTTGGGAAACTTGAAGCAATCCCACTAAAATCAGGGACTCGATAAGGCCGTCCATTCTCCCCCTACCTATTTAACATAGTACTGGAACTCCTTGCTGGAGCAATTAGACAGCAAAAGGAGATCAAGGAGCTACAAATTAGAAAGGAAGAGATAAAAATATCACTCTTTGCCGATGACATGATAGTGTACTTCAGTGACACCAAAAATTCTACCAGGGAACTCCTACAGCTGAAAAACAAGTTCAGCAAAGTGGCCGGATACAAAATTAACTCAAACAAATCAGTAGCCTTCCTATACTCAAAGGACAAACATGAGGAGAAAGAAATTAGGAAAAAGGTACCCTTCACAATTGTCACAAAAACTATGAAATACCTTGGTGTGACTATAACTAAGCAAGTGAAGGACCTGTACGAAAAGAACTTCAAACCTCTAAAGAAAGAAATTCAGGAGGATCTCACAAAATGGAAAGATCTCGCTTGATCATGGATTGGAAAGATCAACATTTTAAAAATGGCCATCCTACCATAAGCAATCTACCGATTCAACCCAATCCCCATCAAAATTCCATCACAATTCTTCATGGAATTGGAAAGATCAATGTGCAATTTCATATGGAAAAACAAAAGACCCAGAATAGCGAAATCCACCCTCAACAACAAGAAAACATCTGCGGGAACCACTTTCCCTGACCTCAAGCTATATTACAAGGCAAGTGTGCTGAAAACTACATGGTACTGGTACAGAAAAAGGCATGTGGATCAATGGAATAGAATAGAAGATCCAGAAATGAGCCCTCATGTATATGGTCACCTGATTTTCGACAAAGGAGCCATAAACATTCAATGGAAAAAATTCAGCCTATTCAACAAATGGTGCTGGTCCAACTGGCACTCAGCATGCAGAAGAATGAAAATAGACCCTTTCTTATCTCCTTGTACAAAGCTCAAGTGTAAGTTTATCAAAGATCTCCACATTAAACCACATACACTGAAATTATTAGATGAGAAAGTAGGGATAACCTTAGAACACATAGGCACAGGAGAAAATTTCCTGAACAAAACACCAATGGCTCAAGCTCTAAGGTCAAAGATTAACAAATGGGACTTAATGAGATTGCAAGTTTCTGTAAGGCTAAGGACATCGTCAAGAAAACAAAACGGCAGCCAACAGAATGGGAAAAGATATTTACCAACTCCACATTAGATAGAGGCCTAATATCTAAGGTATACAAAGAACTCAAAATGCTAGACACCATAGAATCAAATAACCCTATTAAAAATGGGGTACAGAACTAAACAAAACGTTCTCAGTTGAGGAATATCGAATGGCTGAGAAATATCTGAGGAAGTGCTGTACATCCTTAGCCATCAGGGAAATCAAATCAAAACATCCCTGAGATTCCACCTCACACCAGTCAGATTGGCCAAGATCCAAAACTCAGATGACAACAGATGCTGGCGAGTTTGTGGAGAAAGATACACGTCTCCACTGTTGGTATGGTTGCAAACTAATACAACCACTCTGGAAATCAGTCTGGCGATACCTCAGAAAATTGGACATAATACTACCTGAAGACCCAGCTATTCCACTTCTCGGCATATACCCCAGAGACACCTTAGTACACAACAAATATATATGCACCATAATGTTTATAGCAGCTCTATTTATAATTTCCAGAAGCTGGAAGGAACCCAGATGTCCTTCAGAAGATGAATGGATAAAAAAATTGTGGTACATTTACACAATGGAATAATACTCAGCCACCAGAAACCATGACTTGACCAAATTCTTAAGAAAATGGCTGTATCTATAGAATATCATTCTGAGTGAGATAACCCAGTCACAAAACAACAGACATAATATGCAGTCACTGATAATGGGATGCTAACCCCCAGAGGCTGGCACTGCCCCAGAAAAACTCACAGACTGTAGGAAGCCCAAGAAATAAAACAAACAAAACAAAACAAAAAAAATCTTTACACAACAAGAAAACTTTGACTATTTTTATATTACATTTTGTTTTGCATGTACTTTGTGCTCATTGTAACTATTGGGTTTTCGATGCATACTGTCAAACCTTTTAAAAGATCAAGTACTGACTATTCATATAGATTTATGTAAAACTTATTTTAAAATCTGAAAAAAAGTACTGACAAAAATGTATTGTATAATTTTATGCACAAAAATGCTTGAAATCTGTACATTTATCTTTGTTTTATAAAATAAAGATGTTAAAAAAAAGAAGAATTTGAGAATTTCTATCAATGATATAGAAATACAGATCTTACAGTAACTGGAAACAAAAAAGAAATTGATAATTTTGTATGTGACATATTAGGTTATCTGAAAACACATTCCAAAAAATAATAGATAAAAAAAATGGCATTGGAAATACTACTCATTTCTGTATCTTTTGCAATATACAGAGACTGAAAAGATTTCAAATGTTAATCAATAAGGCCACTGGTTGAAAATGGAAATCAAGACAATATAACCTAAAATGTGAAAAGGGAAATATAGGCATGAAGGACACCAGGAAAACAAGGCCCTATAAGTCAACATGCTCAAAGCTCACATAATCTCACAGAAATGGAGGCAGCGTCATACAATAGTTTGCATATGTCTGCACCAGGTCATCTGAAGGAACATTACTGCTTCAATTTAAATGTGTTTATGGGATACCTAAGTCTGTGAACACAAGAGTCAGTCTGATTATTGTGCTTCTTTTTGGGGTCTTTTCCTTCTCATGATTTGTCTTATTCCACTTCAGTGTATGGGTTTTTTTAAAATCTTAATATATTTTATTTTGTTATTTATTTTTGTTATTGTTTTCTTTTCATCTTTTTATTGGTAATTTTATTCATTTACATTGCAAATGTTATTTCCCTGCTCAGTTTCCTCTCCACAAGCCCCCATCACCACCCTCCCTGCCACTCTGAGGGACCTCCCCACTCCTGTCTTTGTGCTGCCCCAGCATTCCCCTAACCTGGGTGATTAAAGCTTCAAAAGACCAAGGGGCTCCCATCCCAGTGATGCACACTAAAGCAATCCTCTACTACATGTCCAGCTGGAGCCATGGGTCCCACTTACCCCGCCATGTACTCGTTGGTTGGTGATTTAGTCCCTGGGAGCTTTGGGAGATCTGGTTGTTTGACACTGTTGTTTTTCTTATGGCGCTGCAGATCCCTTCAGCTCCTACAGTCCTTGACTTAACTTCTCCGTTGTGTTCCCCACACTCAGTCCAATGTTCGCCTGTGTACATCCCTAGCTGTATTGGTCTGGCTCTGTAAAAGCCTCTCAGGGGACAGCTATACCAGGCTCCTGTCAGTAAACACTACTTGGCATCAGCAATAGTATCTGTATTTGGTGTCTGCAGATGGGATGGATTCCTAGGTTCAGCAGTCTCTAGTTTGTTACATTTTATAACTGTTTCTAAAAAGTCTGTTTTTTTCTAATGTGATACAGAAAGGGGATTCAAATGGGGACAGTGATGAGGAACTAGGAGCAGAAGAGGGAAGTGCAATAGTAATGAGGATATATCATGTGAACAAAACATATATTTTCAACAGAAAGACAAATCATAATAAAATTATCTCTTAAAATGAAATTGAGTAGTTTTAGAATATATTGTCTCATAAGATGCATCAAGAGAGAACAGTGCAAATTTCAAGCTATATCCTGGAAAAATAAAGGGCATGCAACATAGAAGGTGTTCCTTGGCTCCCACTGAAGTTCCAACATGAAAGAAAATTCTGCACGTTGAAATGTGGCTTGTACACCCATTCAACTAAATATTAGGTGTACCACACACTGGAGGGCATTGTCTGTCTCCCTTATAAATTCTTGACTGAAAATGAGCATGCTTTGTTGCCTCCATCTAATTATGCTAGCCCAGAAAAGACTAAGAGCATATTGTAAAGTGTACCAATGCATTACCAACTTTGGAGAAAAAAAAAATCTTAAAAGGCATTCTCGAAATAATAATTTTAAAAATGGTTGCATACACCATGTGAATAATGGAGAGATGCAGATGAGAAATATAAAACTTTTGAGTTGGTTTGTATTAGATTCATAGCACTTGCTAAGATAAAATACCTTAACAAAAGCAGCCTTAAGGGTGAAATGACTTGTACAGGCTAAAATTCCAGGTTACTATACATGACCAGGGTGTGATCAAGAAAGAAACTTGAAGCATTGTGTCACAATACAGACAAAAGCACTGAGAAATGAACACACAAAGAATTCTTACTCAGATAAATTCTCTTACTCATATAGTTCAGAGCACAGCTCGGGGAACAGTATTGCCAAGATTCAGAGTGAGTTTTTCTACCTGAATAAACACAGTTAATGAAAAGTTTCTCACAGACTTGCCCTAAGGCCAACCTGACTAAGGATATCCCTCACTGAGACTCTCTTCATAGATAATTGTACATGCTGTCAGTTTCACAATTAAGAGTCACTATCACCAAGGAAAGAAATTGAAGAAGATCTCAAAAAATAAAAGGATCTCCCATGCTCATGGATCAGTAGAATTAACATAGTCAAAGTAAGTATCTCACCAAAAGCAATCTACAGATTCAGTGCAATCCCCATCAAAATTCCAACTCAGTATTTCACAGATATGAAAAGAACAATTCTCAACTTCATCTGGAACCACAACCACCACCACCACCACCACCACCACCACAACAACAACAACAAAACACAGGGTAGCAAAATAATTTCCAACAATAAAAGTACCACAGAGCAATAGTGGTTAATAACTGCATGGTATTGGTACAAAGACAGACATGTCAATCAATGGAAATGAACCTACACAGCTATGGATACTTTATTTTTGCCAAAGAAGCCAAAACTATACAGTGGAAAAAGGTAAGCATCTTCGACAAATGGTGCTGGGCTAATTGGCAGTCGATATAGAATGTATATTGATCCATATTTATTATCTTGCACAAAGCTCAAGTCCATGTAGATCAAGGACCTCCAAATTAAAAAAAGAGATACACTGAATCTAAGAGGAGAAAGTGAGAAATCCATATTTATTATCTTGCACAAAGCTCAAGTCCATGTAGATCAAGGACCTCCAAATTAAAAAAAGAGATACACTGAATCTAAGAGGAGAAAGTGAGAAACAGCCTGGAACACATGGGAAAATTTTCTGAACATATCACAAATGGCTCAGGCTCTAAGATCATCATTGACAAATGGTACCTCATGAAACTGAAAGGCTCTATAAAACAAAGGGTGCTGTCAATAAGACAAAAATAACAACTTACAGATTGTGAAATGATCTTTACTAACCACACATCTGATAGATGGTTAATATCCAATATACACAAATAACTCAAGAAGTTAGGCTCCAGAAAACCAAATAACTCAATTAAAAACGGATATACAGCTAAACAGAGAATTCTCAACAGAACAATCTCAAATGGCCTAGAAGCAGTTAAAGAAATGTTCCACATTCTTAGTACTCAAGGAAATGCAAATCAAAATAACCCTGAAATTCTACCTTCCTCCAACCACAATGGTGAAAATAAAGAATGCAAGGGACAGTACACACTACCAAGGATGTGGAGAAAGAGGAACATTTCTCAAAAACTGGTAGGATTGCAAGATGGTACAACGACTCTGGAAATCAATCTGACAGTTCATTAGCAAATTGGAAATAGTTCTTCCAGATATAACACTCCTGGGAATATACACAAAAGATGCCCTACGATATAACAAGAACACATGCTCCACTATTTCATAGCAGCCTTATTTATGATAGCCAGATGCTGAAAACAACTCAGATGTCCCACAACCTAAGACTGGATACATTGATACAATGGAGTACCATGCTATTCAGCTATTTCAAATGAGGACATTACAAATTTTGCAGGCAAATGGATGGAACTAGAACATATCGTCTTGAGTGATGTAACCCAAATTCAAAAGAATATGCCTGGTATGTACTCACTTATGAGTGGATATTATCCTAAAAATTTAGAAAACCCATGGTTCATCTCAAAAACTGTAGGAAGCTTAACAAGAAGGGAAACCCAAGTGTGGATAACTAAATTATAAGGGGAAACAAATCAGGGAAGGCAGAATGAGGGAGGACCTGGGTGGTAGAGGGCAAGGGGAAGGAAAAGGGGGCAGGGTCAGTTATGACGGCATTCAAGAGAGATACCCAAAGGACAAGAAGAATAAATATAAATATGCAGCAGTATGGGAGGCAAGGGGAACCTCTAGAAAGTCCCAGACACCAGGATTGTGAGAGGCTCCTAGGACCCAATAGGCATGGCCTTAGTAGAAATGCCCAACCATCTCCAGTGAATATGGAGTAGAAATGGCCCCTAATTCAGGCAGGTCACCTGTTCATCTTCAAATTTTTTTACCCAGAATTGCTCCTATAAATAAATAAATGGAAATAAATGGACAAAAATGGAGTAGAGACTGAAGAAAATGCCATTTTGAGATTGGCCCAACTTGGGATCCATCCCATGGACAGCCACCAAATACCTACACTTTTACTGATGAGCTTTTGTTCTCATAAACAAAAGCCTAGCATGACTTTCCTCTGACAGGCTCTACCAGCAGCTGACTGAGACACATGCAGATACTTACAGGCAATCATTGGACTGAGGTATGGCACCCATATGGATGAGTTAGAGGAAGGGCTGAAGGGGCTGAAGGATCTGAAATGGATTACAACGTACAGAAAAAAAAAAAAAAAAAAAAAAAAAAAAAAAAAAAAAAAAAAAAAAACAGTATCAACTATCCTGGACCCTTCTGAGCTCTCAGAGACTAAGCCACCAACCAAAGACCCTACATAGGCTGGTCTGTGGGCCTTACTAAATATATAGCAGAGAACTGCCTTGCCTAGCCTTCATGGGAAAGGATGTGTCTAATCCTGTAGAACCTTGATGCTCCAGGGAAGGGAGTGAGGTGCTAGTGAGTGGGTGGGGAGTATTCTCTCAAAAGCAAAGGGGAGATGGAATGGGATAAAGAACTCAGGGAGGGGGTGTGAGAAGAGGGGGCAACTTTTGGAATGAAATATAATAATTAAAAATGAAAAGGAATCACTGCTACAGGACCCTTTCAAATATCTCTGACTTAAAAACTATGTTGATGTTGTATGTGCCACATCTATTCAAACTGAAAATGTTTCACTGGAATCAACCTAAAAGTATGACAAAATTAAAAATAAAATAGGATAAGCAAACCTAACTGGATCTAAAACAAATTATCACAAAGGGAAATGCATTTGAAGGTTCCTGTTGACAGCTCTAATTGTACCTCCTGAGAGGAGTATGTTGCAAGGCAAGGAAAAACAGGCCCCTCTTACACTCATCTGTAGTTCACCATATCTCTTTACCCTGGCTTAGACATGAACGTCACTGTCTTAAGTAAATGAAGGCAACTGAATTATCTAATTAACCTTTTCTCATGCAGGGAAACCTGAAGAGGCAGGACTGAGATCTGTAGCTGCCCCTGCCTAAAGATAAACCAAGGGTAAATGCAGGACTTCCTGGTAGTAGTTAACCAGTAAATTTACTGGTTTGCCAAGCTGCACATAGGACAGAACTCTATTTCTCATGACACCTCTCTCTCCCCACTACCTCTCTCTTTCCCCCTCATGCTTCCTTTCCCTCTCTCCTTCCCTCCCTCCTGCTCCCTCCTTCACCTCTTTCTACCTTCCTCCCTCCCTCCCATCCCCAACCCCCTCTCTTTCTTGAGTGAGTAGACAATTTTCATTTCTGAAAAGAAACACCACTTATTATACTAGAATTGGAATTTTAAGGAAAATCTACATATATATCAATATCTAGATTGATAGATAGAGAGATAGATAGATAGATTGATTGATTGATAAACAGGCCCACATGTAAATGTATAATAAAATAAGTGAATGAAAATAAACAAATTCTTCACAATTTCTTCATCTGGAAATATTGACATGTTTTCTTCCATACAGGAAGTGTTGATAGTCAAATCTCAGGCTACCCAAGAATACAGAACTATGATTACAATCAGAAGAACAAGGGATATGGAGTGGCTGGCTTGGCAGTGCTTGGTTGTCATGCTTAAGGTATTCTAAGTGAGATTTTCTGAGGAACACCTGGACATGTTTGAGGGTGGGCCTGATCTCCAACTCTAAAACAGGCAGAAATCCTCTCTCCTCTCTTCTAGGTATTTAGAAGCACAAGGCAAGAATTTACTTCTTAAAGACCATATGTCTAAAATATATGATAGGCCACAAAGTTTATTGATCAAATGCAGAAATAATATAGAAGAAGGCCAATTATCAACCTTCACAGAAATAAGAAAAGCTAGGTAAGTCCATCACAGTGAAAAGTTCTGTTTCTTTAACCATGAACTAAAAAGATCAAATGTGATCTCTGAGGTTTGACTAAAATAAAAATGAGGAATTAATGCAGTGAGTCAGTGGTTAAGAACACCTTTGGCTGCTCTTGTAGAGAACACAGAAGTCTCAGAACCACATGGAAATTCTCAATCATTTGTACCTCCAATACTAACATCTCTTCCTGGCTTTCACAGGTATTAGGCACACTCACAATGCACATTTATACATGCAGGCAAACATTCTTATACAGGAAATAAAAAATAAATATTAAAATAATCTATAGTTAATATTATTTGTTTCTCATGGCATTAAACATTACTCCAAACCTGTAAGGAGATCCTCTGAGATGCTTTAGCATTGAGCGATTTGTTTTTATTTTGTATTTTTTCCTTATTTGGGTTTACTGTCTTATTAGATTTTTGTCCTCAAATAACTCACTTTACAATAATAAAAGAAATGTCATTTTTTCTCAACATAAAAATATGCAGTATCATTTCATCTTAAATTACATGTAAGTTGACTGACAAAGTAGAGAGCAAGGCCACTACAATTTCTCTCTGCCAGCTAAATTCAGATAGTTTTTCTTTTTCCTTTTAATGTACACATGGAGTGAAGAAATGTCTCTGCCCCACACTTTCAGCAAATAACCATTTTGAAGGTGCGAAAGGAATATTGGCTGGAAGTGATTCTCATAGATTGTTCATTTTCCTTAAATCTCCTTCTCCATCAACGCAGTCCTTGCTTGGTTTCTCTCAAACAATGTGTATTGTTGCATTTCTGACGTCTGCCAAGAGCCACATTCCACATTAAAGCAACATGGCCAAAATGACTTTCCTTTATCCCTGAGAACATCACAGAAAGAGGGGAAATAATTACCCAGGTCAATCTGACTTGAGCATAGTAGCATCTTTTGATACCACCAAAGCCAGTTGCTCAAACAGGAGTCATTGGCCTTCACAGTTCTATGTTCTGCAGGAAAACAAAACAAAACAAAATAAACAAGCAAACCAAAAACCCACGGTTTATTTTCAAGAAAAATACATGCTTTCCTTAATATTGATGAATATTTGATATTTTTCGAGTCAGCTTTGTAAACAAATCAACCAACCCTTCCCCTCTGTGCTGCCCTATCCCTGCTGTTAATGCCAGAATAATCTCATCACCTCTGCTGTTTTCACGTCTGTATGATGATGCTCATTAATCTACTTGTGACAGCTATCATTCTAAGTGCAACAGGGCAGTAGGTTGTTCTGATTTTAGAAACAAAAATAGTCATGATAATTAATTCCCTGAACAAATGAACAATTCAGCACACTTTTGCTTAAAACTTAATGCCTTCCCTTCTAAGAAAAGGAAGCTCAAGACACCAAAAGTATGTAAATCCTCAGGAGTACCTAAGGTGCAGCGCCAATGAAACAAGCTTTGCTATCAAAAAGGGATGCTTGTTTGAAAGTTAAGAGATTTCTGGAGGAAAATGCTAGCCTTTGTTCTATGCCCATTGAAAGAGTGTGCATTTGCAAGGGTCAATGACAGTAAAGGTAGAGAAGTATCCGTGTCTGCAGAGAACATTAAAATTATCAGTTCATCTTCAAGAGCAAGAGAGGTTTCACAAAGCATTCATGGGCTTATCAATGCTCTGATGCATGTCAAGTCCCTCAGAACAAGGCTAGGGCAAGAAAGTCAGGAAAACCAAGGCTATAAACTGACAAGCAGCAAGGTGATTAGAGGAGATGCAGACACAGTTAGGATACAGGAATCAGAGAGATCTTTTGTCTGAAGCTTACCACCAGAGGATTGGATCTAATTCCTGTAGTATGAAAGACAAGAGAGAAATGGGAGAGACCAAAAGACTTCCAATCTGACAATATAGACACAGACAGCAGCAAGTCTGGTACTCACACACAGGTGAGTAGGGTAATGAAACACATGCCTAGGCTGCTCAGAATACGTGGTCTGTTGTGGAGTTCCAAGTGAGCTAGTCTTACACAAGGCAGACTAGAGAGTGAATCTCTAATATCATCATTTACTTCTTATAAAGACCTAGGACAAAACCTTAGTTATATCCAGTTATCTACAAATTAAACATGCAGATCTACGAAGGTGGTTGGGGTTAGGGTTTGAGTGGTGTCAGTTGAACTCACACCTGTCTAATCACAGCCTAAGCACAGCACCTGTATACGGCACAGGACAGCCAGAACTCTCTAGTCCCACCATGTAAGTTCTGCACCATGTTCATGCTTTTTTTCAATAAACTCTATGGGTTTTTGTGTGTTTCCTAGTAGCATGATGATTTTAGTTGGAAAATCAGGTCTCATTATAGCACAATAACACATAAAAACTCACACCCTAAAAGAGTTATATTTTTCACAATTTTTATGGCATAGATATTCACTTTGACTCCCACAAACTCTAAGCATTCACATAAACACTATACAAACAAAAAGACAGAACAAAAGAATACAAGTGGCAAGACAGTCACCAAACTGCACAGATCTGTTTATGTGAAACAAATTCAGCTTTATCAGAAGCAGTCAATGACTGCACTCTGGATGCTGCTTCTCCTGATACAGGCTGGTTGTTTGTCAATATTGTGGTCTGTCCATTGGAACAACCAAGAGAACTTGGTTTCTCCATTTTACTGAGAAAAGCTAGAGCTATAGGTAGTGAACAGACTGTCTTGTGTGGGAAGTCTTCTCTACATCCAACCTACAAAACCCTTACACCACAGTCAGTGGAGATAATGCTTAGCCTATGAGACAGGATTGTGTTATGCTGGAGCAACTGAGACTCAGCCTTGAATTTGCAATTCTGAATACACAGGGCTAAAACCTTTGGTCATCTTATATTTGAGTCTCATCAAGGTGAAAAAATATGGAGAAATATCATAATTAAAGGACAAAGATTATAAAAATAAAAATAGATGTGGATGTTTGATTCATTCAGCTTGGAAAATAGGAAAGGGGTGTGATTATGTACGCACTGCCATTATTCCCACAAATAACTGTGTGGACAACACAGCTGGTCAGATGCAGCTCTATCCACTTTTGACATGTCATTCAAGTCTTAAGCCTCGAACTGTTTCACTGACTCACTGACCCACTGACCCACTGACCCACTGACCTACTCACTCACTCACTCACTCACTCACTGACCTACTCAGTCACTGAGTCACTCACTCACTCATTCACCCACCCACCCACATAGACTCAAAAGTAACTGTCCAGCTTACTAGAAATAACCCATGTATTAGCAAATCTCTAACCAGCAATTGATGCAGGGGCTGCGCATGTCTATGAAAGTCTTCACAAAGAGTCATCAAATCTCTGACTAATGTGTGTCACTCTCCTTCAGGTAGAATGGGTCTTGATGTTATCCAAGCAATGTGTTCTCTGTGTTAGCCTTTGCCTTCTGGGAAGCCAACAATCTAGAGCACTGAACCTCAGTGAAAAGCCTAAAAGTAGCTTCCACACAGGACGTGGGGACATCTAATCTGCACTCTGATCAAGCAAGAAGACAGCATCAGTGTAGGAGCTGCACTGGAGATGGTTCGCTCCTAGTCATCTCTGTTCTGGGTTACTGCCTGCTGCAGACAGAGTGGGTCCCAGACTGATTCATTCTGCTCAGAGTCAGGGGAAGGGATGAAGGGGGAAAGCTGCAGATAATTGCTTTTATTTCAACTCATTCAAGAGATGAAATGAAGGACAACTAATACAATGCGCATGCATCAAAAAAAGGATTATTTGCTTGTGATTAAATGAGAATGAATGGAAATAAAACATAAGAAAAATCTGTCTGTCAGCAAATCAGACTAAAGTATGAAGTAATTCCAAGGAAGAGAGGAAAGCTCATCTTTTTTTTTTTAAACTAAATCACCCCTAAAACATCAGAAGTATCATGGCTTTTGTAGGACAAAACAGAGCCATGGAGACTACCTTACTTTATCCTCACCATAAATTGGGCCTTTTTGGTTGCCATTTGGCAGAAATCTAAGAATGGATTTGATGCCAAGTGTTTAAGCACCCAGCATGGATCTCACTGCGATTTAGATATTAGAGTTTGGAAGTTACTTCTTCCTTGATTCAAATAAAGTAAAATTTTAAAAAGAAAATTATAGGCATCCTAAAAATCTAATACCTTGTCAATGTAATTCTGCATCTGCTGTATAATTTTAACTGCTTCAAAGGATTTGACAATGTAGGAAGAGAAATCACATATCCTAATATCAAATGAACTCTTGTAGAAAGTCCAATAGACAAATCCTCTTGCTAGATCAAGACAGTAAACAGCACTAAGATAGTATAAATTTAGCTATTGAGTTATCTAGCATTTACCATGCACATAAGAAAAGACAAAATCACTATCTTTTAAATGGCTTAATCTGAAGATAATTGTTTCTAAGACTTTATAAATCTCAAATCATATTATGTAAATTGAAACGTTCTAAATCAAATTCTTGTGTAATGTTCACAATAAAAGCTACACCTTCTAGAAATCCCTATTAAAAGCAAAGAGGATAAAGCTACACTCTTGTAGTGTTCCATATTACCTTTCCATGGAAACCAACAGTCTTACATTCCATTTATTTTGTTGATTGATTGGTTGTTTCCCAATTAGTTATCTAAATGTGCTCATCACAGAAGCAGGTAGAAAATTTTTTTCTTCTGAGGATCAGTAAATTTAAGGAACATTGTCCAAAAAGAGCAATTCTGTAAGTACTCAGAACTCAGCTGAGTTAGACATTTGGCATGATGCTGTGGGTTCTTTTTTACATACAGACTACCCACCAGTTAAACTCAATTGGTCAATATTGTATTAAAAAGTAAAAATACCAAACCTTGAGGTCTGTAGGTCCTGTATTGATTTTACCTTGAACTTGCTGTATGACAGTGATATCTGTGATCATGACACAGCTGCATGAGGAAACCTCTAAAGTCTCTTCTGTTTCTGAGTTTTTTACTTTTATGTTCTCTTCCATATGGTTGATAGTTCAGTGATTATTCACTATCCAGGAACTCAGGGAGAGACTGTGTAGATGCCAATTCTACAAAGCAAAGAAATGATTCAGATCTATGATGAATCTCAGTTTTATGTGCTTGAACAGTTATTTCAATTCATCCCAACAATGAGGTTGTGGGAATGGAAGCAGGGTTTGCAAGTCGAACCGGGCCTGGAGTGACAACCAGGAATGGAATTTGACAGCAAACCCTACCACAGACTTTGTGATCACCTCTGTACTCTGCTCCACCTTACATTTATATTCTACTGAAAAGGTGAAAATATGGTGATTGCTACTTTTGTTTTTAAACTTTCTGTCAAAGGAGAACATCAAGTGTGACATTTGTTTGAAGTCTCAAGTTCCATTGAGACAATTCCTTGAATAAGCAAAGCACTGGTGATATCTTATGTGAGAAATTTCAATAAATGCTAATAGAATGAATAATAAATTAATTTCCTTAGAACTACAAGATAAATTAAGAACTTAAAAGATACCTAAAGATAAATGAGTTCTTCAATGCATATTTCTTCAATTTAATCTCTGATGAAATCATACATTGTAGGTATTCAATTATTATTGAATTTTGTTAAAATTTATACCTTAATGGATAAAATAACTTTATAGAATTGTTTTTATATTTTGAGACAGAATTTTTCTATATGACTTAAGTCATCCTCCTTCCTCCTTATTATATAATTTTATAATATAATTGTACAGGTATCTTCTACATATATTCTATAGTCATTCTTTATTAACTCCTGCAACAGGATTACACAACAGAAAATTTTAAATGTTGTGCATTGCAATATTTAATTGGCATGAATGTTTAGTTTACATGTTTGTATGTGAACAGCTTGTGTACCTAGTGACAGATGAGGTCAGGAGAGCATCTAATTCCCCAGAACTGCAGTTACATGTGATTAATGGCAACTATATGCATGGGTACATACTTCTGCATGAGCAACAAGTGATCGTAACTGCTGAGACCACTCTCCAGTTCTCCAGCAGCCATTTTCTGTTTCATGATACTTAATAGTATCACTATTTAAGAGAAAAAGATTTTAAAGTAATATGCAGAAAGTAAATTCTGATCTATGTATATATATATATATATATATATATATATATATATATATATATATATATTAATTCCAATACCCACTTTAAACTGTCTTTATATAATCTTGCAAAATTTAAGTACACTTGCTTGGCAATGTTGCTCTGAGAAAGCTCAGCTACATAATACAACTTCCCATTCGGAATCACTGCTCTTTCATTTTCTTTTGGCATTATATATCTGACACACAGTTCAAGTTATACTCAAATTGCTGATGCTTGAGAAAATAGAGATACTAACAAATGCATTAAAACATAAAGAATATTTTCAGGAAGTTACAAGGAAAATGATTTCCATGAAATATGACCAGTATAGAATTCTAAAGCAATATTAAGAACGATGAACAGGTATGCGAGACTTAAAGATTACCTGGAAGAAATTAAAACAAAACCAGAAGCCACATTTAAGGAAATCTTTCAAAATCATAATGCAAAGAAGGACTATAATGGAAATACAGGTGAATTTTGAGGTGACGCTGCCAGATATGCTTCGGAAAAGCAGAAGAGAAACAAACAAAACTCTTGATTCAAGACTAAGTATCAAAGTTTAAAAAATTAAAAAAGAGGCTAATAAATGTTCAAAACAATACCTCAAATAGGCTTACCCTAAGATAGACATATATAAAATTCAAAATTCAAGAATAAAAGAGGCTCTTACATACTTCCAGAAAAAACGAGTAAGTGTGGTCTCTCTCTCTCTCTCTCTCTCTCTCTCTCTCTCTCTCTCTCTCTCTCTCTCTCTCTCTCTCTCTCTTTCTCTCTCTCTCTCTCTCTCTCTCTGTGTGTGTGTGTGTGTGTGTGTGTGTGTGTGTGTGTGTGTGTGTGTCTGTTCAAAAGAAACGATGAGTGAAAACTAGCATTAGTTCTCTGAGCATCTCACCAGTAGTAGTGAAGGCTATTGGGGGAAGAGGAAAGAGGCTAAATCTTCCTTCAACAGTCTATGAACCAAAATCAAGAGCACACTCTTAAAAGCCTTCTGAATAGATGGAATCAGGAACTTTAATAACTATGCCATCTTTCTCAGAGCTATATGAGATTGTAGAGAAAATAAACAATGGGGACATCCCAAGGGAATACACCCACAGTACATAGAACAGTGGTTGCCTTAAGAAACACCACAGAGTCCCTGTAAATAAACTGGGGCCACAGTATGGTAGCTCCCTTTTTAGCCTGACTGGAATCTCCATGATAGTTATCTGCAAGGAGAGATATTGACCTAATAAACACTTGATTCAAGTTTAAGTATGCTGAAATCATATTTAGTGTCTATCTGAGAATGTAACTTGGCGAGGCATTCAATTCACTGATTCATTTACATTCATTCTTCAGGCAAGTTCTCACCAGTGAACACCACACTGGAACATTTATCCCCTGGCCTCATGTGTAGCAATTACAATACAGCAGAATGCAAAGTTTACATTAATGTAAAGCTCATAGGATACCATGTTTTCTAAATCTAGAAAACTATTTACCTCGGAGCAGATAAAAATTGTGTAACAGAATAAAGACAACGAGACCCTTAGCTGAAATGTAAGCAGTATATATGAACAGAACATTTATGTCTCCCAAATTAGGACACAACACTAGAAGAGTGGGCAGAGGAAGGTTTGTTACATTTGACTTAAATCAGCTTCGATAGCTTGTGGTTTGCACAGTGATTCAAACTGAGAGAGCAAAGATCAGAAAGTATGTTGCGTTATTCAAAGACAAGGAGATGCAACCAAACCTAACAGGGTTTTGAAGAGTTGAGAAATAGCCACTCTGTGAGAGCAAAAAAATATGAGGCTGAAAAGGGTGTGACTATGTGAATACGTATTTGTAATAACAAAAGTTAACATCACCAAAAGACAAATGATATTTTTATTATGTTATCATTATTTTTATTGTTTTCATGATTTAACTTATTTTTCTGCAATGGTAATACTGATAAAGCCATTCTAAGGAGAACAAGCAGACCTGGTTTTCTGGAGGGCTGCCTATAAGGCTGTCACATATGGTTAAACATTTCAGAAGAATAGATTTTCATATAACTAAAACATGAATGTGATCGCCAATTCATGTCCTAAAAATCCTTCTAGAAGGGAAGTTTTCCTAATTTTTTTGTATCCACTGCTTTAATTTATACAAATTATGAGATTTTTTAAGGGTCTGAGAGGGAAAAACAGGGTTGCTTTTTAATAGAACAGATACCTTTACTACAGCTTTAAGATGCATTTTTAGAATGTCACTTTAGTACTGAGTAACTGATAACTAATTAGAATTTTATTAGATTATGTATGTGAAGATGCAACAGAATATATAATTTGTGGAAGCAGCCACATGAGGAGGAGTGAATCATGGTCTTTATCTTCTTCTTGATGTGTTTTTGCTCTCCAGATTTGATGAAATCACAGAGCAGAAGAACACCAGATAAAATTTATATTTAGAATTGCCAATACATTTCCTTCTACATTTTTATAAAATTTTATGTAAATGATCATTTTCTACATAATTTTAATTTCATTTGTATTTATTCCATACATGATAAGTGAACAATAAATAAATTTTATTTATTCATAGCGTGTGTACATGCTTCCACATGCCAGCATGCTTTGCCACAGTTCAGTTTATGTGTGACAGTCAGAGACAACTGGAAGGTGTTTGTCATCTGTCTTCTTCCATCTTGAAAGTCTCAGGGATCAAATTTCGGCTTTCAAGGGTAGCAGCAAGCACCTTTACCCTGAGCCAACCCATTCATATACATTTTCTTTCCCCTTGTTACTATCCTTTCTTGTGCCTCAGGGTTCACTCATGTTATATGTTTACGCTTAATTTGTGTTCCTACCAAGTGGGATGGCAGCACACCAACAGCAATATTAAATTGAAAATTATGCTAATACACACTTATATAAACAAATTATACAGATGTAAGAACACACACATTTCTCTCACATACCCTTCACACACACACACACACACACACACACACACACACACACACACACACACACACACATAAGGCATATTTACCATGAATCTTGTTTCCAAGATCAAAGCTTGATTCAGTCCCCAGCTCCACCATCCTTTTCTCTTTCCAAATTTTTCAGTTGAGATTATTAGTCTCTCCAAAATTGCCATGAGCATGAAATGATATGATGTACTAAGTTCTTAGAGTAATGTCCAAAGCTCAGCTGAAACACATTAATAACATTTTATTGCTGACCTCAAGGAATAGAATTAGTCACTATATTACTAGAACCAAAAGAGATGAGCAAGGTTTATTTTAAAAAATATACAGTTCATTTATATTTTAAAAAATTAAAATACTTCATACATACATACACACACACACACACACACATATATGTATATATATATATATATATATATATATGTATATGTATATGTATATGTATATATGCCTACATAGTAAATTTTAGAATGATGCTCTATCAGCTTGTTGAAATATTTCAAATATATTTTCTTTTCTTGCTTCTTAACTTTCAGGATTAAATTAGAAAATGTAAAATGCAAGTCTTTTACAATAAAATATGGCAATATGAACAGAACACATTAAAATTAGCATACCAATTGGCATGACTTAGGCTCTTAGGGGAAGGGACCAGTATACTCCCAGTATACTCCCAGAATCATTTAGAAAACCAGAATAGCTTCCTAAAATCTATTCACCTCTGATATCTGCTACTGTAACTTCCTAGAGAAGCCTTTGGATTTAGAGTAAAGACGGCTGTGTGGTACTCAACTCTCTTCAAGCTTCCCTACTCTCTGTAAAAAAAAAAAATCATTTCTCTTGCAAAGTCTCATATACAAAACACAGCACAGTATGACACACAGTTTCTGTTGAACACAAAATGATAGTTTTTTGAGTTCAACAAAGAACCCAGGGTATTTGACCCTCTTCAGTGTGACCTGTGTGCCCACACTAGTCCATGTTGCTATTAGTCTGCTTCTATGTCCCCTGTCCTCCCTGTGAGAATTAGCTTTCTTCACAACAATGTCCAGCAACAACAATTTATTTTAAACCATAGGTCAGCTATCCTTAAAGGTTGGCTTTTCCCTCCAGGACCAAAATCCTGTCATCATTGTACACAGGGGGCATTTTACAGCTATGCTTTATTGCCTTTCATAACCTAGTACACATTATCTGAGCTTCCCTACTGTTGGAAGATAGGTCTATGGGGGACAGAATCATGTTTTGTAATTGTTTTTTTTTTTCAAAGCTCAGCCATGAAATTTACTCAAGTAGCATGGGTATAAATACCATTTAATACTTATTAAATGATTAAACTATATTGACCATGAAAGTGTGCAGTCAATTTTTTTCTCCTAAAACTAGACATTCAGTTTGATGTTCAGGTTTTTCTCTCATTTTTATGATGCAAGTATGATTGACTTTCTCCAATATATGCTTAGGAAGTGCAACTGCGAGGGTATGAAATTGACCTCACCCCACACAGACTCATGTTTGAGAACACTTTGTCCCATGCCAGTGATGCTATGTAGGGAGGCTGTATCACTTTGAAGATGTGGGAACTAGCAGAAAGAGGTGGCAGAGTGTCCTAAGAGTGACAGGCACAGTCCACTGTGCATCCACATTACTTTTTCTGTTTGCCCAGGTGTGAGCACACTCCTGCTACCAAGATTCAAGTCACTCCCACGGCCATGCATTCACCACCTCTAAGAACTACATACCCTAAAACCATGAACCAAGATAAACCCTTCCATCCTTAAGTTCCTCACTTTTAGGTATTTCATTACTTCAATACATCATAGCTTGACTTCTGCAATTAATGGGGAAAAGAACGTGAGAGTGCAGACAATTTGCTGATATAACCAACATTGAGATTTTTGTATCATATTATAATTCTAGTTTTCATCTCTTGAAGCATGGTGCCAAAAATAAACACAAGCAAAAACAAAAATACTGTTTTGTATTCTTACGCCACCATGCCGATGACCTCTTCTATATTATTCTACTTAAATGAACTCCTGTGGTAACTTTGGACCTTCTTCATTCTAGTGCAAGCTTGCAACCTGAAGTTCAGCAGTGCAAATGTTAATTACATCCTCATCTTTAACATTTTTTGCCTATAGGCTACCAAATATCCAGATTTTAGAATTTGAGACAGGTGTACCTATGAGACAACAGTACCCAGGCCACCACAACTGATATTAAGTCTAACTATTAATTTGAGCAATGTAAGCAGATATGAGGAATAACTAAAACAGAGCTAATCCTGGGCACTGATGTGTCTCTCTTGAATCCTTTCCATTTTAAATGTGTGTTATATTACTCATTCAGAGGAACAGGTGGTCTCTAAGTAAGGTGTACAAATTACTTTCTCAGCAAGTGATGAACATTTAGGTTATTAATCAACTGCATTCTATGATCATTAAGTCCAATCATCAAATGATCTACATGATATTCTGTAGGGAAACTTCTTCATAAACCCATATATTAGATTTGCTTATGATAAGAAAGCAGGCATACGTTCACAAAAGCACTGCACTGCTGAGTACTTCCTAGCCATTATCATTACCCTTGTATCAGGAGACTCATCATTATCTACATGTTTACAAGTAAAGTAAATCTGATTATGTGTATTCTTTCCTTGGGAGGCTTGCTTCATAATGGGAAGAAATAGATCACAAGCCAGCTGCTCTAAATGCTTAAGCTACACTCACCAAGCTGAATTTGATGCTAAAGGGAACACAATCAAGTAAACAAAGACACAATTGTGTTTGAAGAGCTCCAGGTATTAGAGGAAGTTAGTAGGGGGTTGATGATAAAAGTAAGTGTTCTATGTTGTATTAAACTAAGGATATTTAAAGGTAAAACACATAAAAAATCCATAGAAAGGTCACTTAGTCAAATAGCACTAGGAAGGCAGCCTGAGAAGGGATGAAAAAATTTTTTACCACAAGACGGAGGAGAGGTGACCAGTATCCAAAGCCTTACACTGATTCTTTTCAAGATCACCAAGGTGTATTAAGGCTTAGATAGGTAAATAAAGAAAAGGGATATTAGATTAGGAAATTCAAGAATGAAAGCTATCATAATGATAGGAAAAGATTGTATGTTTTCCCGAGGCTAATCACAATATTATATTGATCAGTCCACTACTATTGTTTGTGAGCTACCCAAAATTGGTAACAAAAAGAAATGAAAGTAATTTAGAGTAGTAAAAGGTCATGTTAAACTGAAAAATTAATTTTTTACAGACATGGCAATATTAATCATACATGAAAATCCTAAAGAATAGAGTTTAAAAATACAATAAGAAATACTAATAACAGTTTAGTCACTGGACAAAATTTTATTACAGGAAAATCAATAGTATCTTTTCGCTGGAAATAAACAATTTAAATGTAAATCAAGAAAGAATTTCAGATACTCCAATATACAACAAAGATACATGCACCACAATGTTCATTGCAGCTCTATTTATAATAGCAAGAAGCTGGAAAGAACCCAGATGTCCTTCAGTAGATGAATGGATACAAATTGGAGTAATCAGCTATCAGAAACAATGACTTAACCAAATTCTCAAGAAAATGGTTGCATCTAGAGAATATCATCCTGACTGAGATAACCCAGTCACAAAAGAAGAGACATAATATGCAGTCACTGAGAGTGGGGTGCTAACCCCAGAGGCTTGGACTGCCCCAGAAACAACTCACAAACTGTGTGAAGTTCAAAAAAAAAAAAAAAAAAAAAAAAACATTAGACTCTATCCTTACACACTAAGAAAATGTTGACTAATTCCGGGTTACATCCTGTTTTACATGTACTTTTTGCTCATTGTAACTAGTAAGATCTTAATGCAGAGTATCAAACCTTAAAAAAATTGCTTAAAAATTTGTACATTTATCTTTGTTTTTTTTAAATAATCTTCTTCAATAAAAAAAGACTATTTAAAAAAACAGAAAAAAAAAAAAACAAGAAAGAATTCCAGTTATAAAATAATCAACAACAGGACAAGAGAGATGACTGAGAGGTCAGGGGAATGGGTGCTCTTTGAGAGAACCTTGGTCCACTTCCCTCCCTCCACATGGTAGCTCACAATGATCTGTAATTCTAGGAGTCAGTTCTCTCTTCTGGCCTCTCTATTCACACTGAATATGCATGTGGTACAAGGACATACATGCACATGATATACTTTTATTAAACAAGTCTGTAGAGCCTTCAATAATCAGGCAGCAATATATATCATTAGAGTTTGGTATACAGTGACTGATTGAGGGAAGGCAAAGGTCTTTCTAGGAAGGGAAAAGAGAAAAATAAGGATGCATGTATGGGTGTGTAGGGAACTTTAGAGAGAGGCTTGAACAGAGAAGGGGAGAAAAGAAGGGGTAAGGGAGGCACATCCAAAACTTAGAGTCATTTGATGCATTTTGAAGTTACATCTGGTTCTGCCCCACAGCCCCATGCTCCCAGAAATAAGACTCAGACTTGAAATATATTTATAGATACCCTGGCCACGTAGCTAGGCACTAACTTGATTAGATCATATTTAAATAACCCAATTGCTTTAACTTACATTCGGCCACATGGCTAGTTACTGGAACTCAGGTACCATTCATCTGTCTCATCCCATCTTGCCAGAAGAACCTCCAGATGACTCTAAATCAGAATTCTTTTTCATCCCATATATCCCACATCCCACTTCCTGCCTAAGCTAAAAGTCATTGCATTTTTTATTGGGAGGTGATGCATCTATGCAATACACAAATATTCTCTCCACAGATGGGTTGTATGGAAACCTAAATATGTACATCAATATATCATTGATCACCTATTTCTCTATGTTTCTGTCTATCTAGTTAGGTAGATCAGTAGATGATAGATAGATGATAGATAGATAGATAGATAGATAGATAGATAGATAGATAGACAGACAGACAAACAGATGAGAGAGGAAAAGAGAGATGATAGATGGATAGATGTCCAATTAGACATGTGTTTCCACTAAATGAAACCTATAAATATGTTGGAAAGCCATAAACTCCTGTTTTTCTAAAGGAGCATAGCAGTGAAATGACTCCCATTGACAGTCTGTTATACTGGGAGATCAACCTCTCAGCCATCATCCAAGAAGCAGCCTCCTGTGTTACATGGGAACAACACAGAGACCAACAAGTTGACAATATGAAGATCATGAGAGAACCTGGAACGCCAAACACTAAATGGGATATCTCTATCAAAGCTTTCCCCTCTGTGGAAAATGAGAGAAAAATATTATAAGACTCAGTGGGGATGGAAGACACCAAGGCAACAAGGCTTTCCAGTCACAGCAGAATTTACACACATATGAACTCGTAGAAACGGCACTATGTAAAATGCACAGGACCTGCACAGTTCTAAGCCAGATGAGTTCCAAGCTCGGAAAGTGAACATAGACACATGACTCCATATCACATCCAGGAGCTATCTCCAACAGATAAGCACTCCCTAAGAAGAAAAGTTTTTGCCAATAGGCTCTCACTTAGTATTCAAACCATACTTAAGAGCAGGCCCCATGCCCAGCAGTAGATGGCCAACTACAAAATGAACTCAATGATATTTTTGAAGATTTTTTTTTCATGTTTTGTCTGGGCAATGTTTGCGGTTGTACTTGCTTATTTCTTTAATTTTAAAAATATTTTCCTTACATATTATTGGTTTTTAGTTTGTTTTGATGGATGATTTTTGTGTGTAAATGTGTGTATCTCGGTGTCTGTATGTGTTCATTCTGTACTTATTCTTTGACTTTCTTTGTGTTCATTCATGCTGGCTTTATTATTGTTGTTGTTGTTGTTGTTGTTGTTGTTATCTTCCTGTTCATTTTCTAATGAGTGAGAATACAATGGTGTATGGATTTGAATGTATGATGCAGGAGAGAGAGAAGTTTGGGGACGAGAAATCATATTCAGACCTTACTGCCTGAAAAAATCCAGTTTCAAAAAAAATCAAAAGTGTTGTTAAGATGAGATTTGCAAAATCATAAATGTCAGATAGATGTCTTTGATTCCTAAAACAAATATTTTTGTAACACACTATTAAAAACTAAAGCACAATTTTAAGTGAGCAAAACTTAGAAAATGCCTTTGCAAAAAGAGGCGTCCAGATAAAAAATTCATGGGTAAACCTGTATTTTGAATCTTTAAGGAAGCGCAATACACTACCAGCAGGCAACCACCATAGACCTACTTGAAAGCTAAGATTATAATAAAAACTCTTGTTATCCACACTGATTAAGAAGGGTGACAACTGTCCCACCCATACTATACAGTGTGAGCAGAAATAGTACATTAGAGATTGATTATACTTTAACATAACACGCACCTTAATAATCCTCATATAGCATAGTTACCCAAAGGGGAGATATATCTGAATAAATGAAAAACAAATTATATGTGCCAAGGTAAACTATTCAGCAAATTAAAGAGTTAATGTTAGAATCAACAACTCAATATAAAACAGAAATATGGTTTCATATGAGAGGAGTTAGACATAATGATTGCATTTGATATAAGAGTATTTGTAGAAAACAGCAGGAATTGTAAAGGTACACTAGCAGAGAATAGGGCAGAGACAGCTGGTCAGAGATCAAATGCACACTGGAATCAGTGACTACAAATGACTAGATAGGAGTTGTCAGATGATGGAGATGCTGTATGGCAGAATGATGGTGATGATCACACAAATATCTTGTAAGACTGTGGGTGCATAACTATACTTGTAAGTTTATAACTGAATAATCTGCAAAAAAAATGTTACCAAATGTGAGAAATTTAATTTAGTACCATAAGCTACTAAATGTAATTTGAATGTAATTTGAATAAAGATATTTTTATGAAAAGGAAATAAACACACTCAATTATACATGTAAAAAGTAGAAAATCTAAAGTTTAATGCTTCATTTTAATTTTGTACAGAATAATTACATTAACTACTAGATAAAATATGTCTCTATTTAATTACTTTATCAGGGACTAGATAATACACTGGATACATTTTATTTTCTTTTTCAAATGGAAGCAACTTGAGCACTCACTTATGATACCATTAACTTCCCTAAGTATCGCACCTTGCTTTTAGAATTCAAATTCTTAAGACATCATCCTAGCCACAAAATCTTATTCCTAAAATCTCTCCTACTAGCAAGATATGCTGGGGCAATGGTGGTACAGAAATTTTGGGAACAAATATAAGGTTGATCGAATCCAAATAATCTTGAAACTCATACCACAAGAGGAATTCAATGACTAGCATTGCCTGGACAGCTAGGAGCCAGAGGCAGGGCACCTTATAAACTCAGGATAGGACCAAAAATGACTGGAAAAAAGTCAACGAAATAATTCCTTATGGTATTCTGCCATTCTCATAGGTGAGTGTATCAGTGACTAGCTGAGTTGAATCAAAGAAATGTCATTTTGCAGCTGATAGGAGTAGATGCAGAGATACACAGACATACACTACACAGTGCCAGAGGAACACTACAGAGAGGATGAGGAATGACTAATTGTAGGGTCCAGAGTAGTAGAGAACATGACCCAAAGAATAAACTAGTCTGTGCTCATAGGGGCTCATAGAGATTGAATCAACAATCACATTTCCATGAATCTAAGCTAGGTATTCTGCATCTATGTTATGTTGAATAGTTTGGTCTTCTTGTGAGTCTCATGAAAGAGAGAGTGGTGATGTCTATGACTCTTTTGGCTGCTCTTGGAAACCATTCCTCCTTCAAGGTTGCTACATCTTCCATGATATGATGACTTGTGCCCAGTTTCATTATATCTTGTTTTGCAATGTATATCTCTGCTAGATTTGTTTTGTTGTTCTTTATGTGTTTTGTTTTTGTTTGTTTGTTTATAGAAACACAGAAGAAGAGTATCAGAAGATGCTCATGGAGGGACTGGGAGGAGTGGAGGAAGGAGAAACTGCAGTTGGGATGTTATATATGAAAGAATAATTTTACAAATAAAATGAAAGATCTCTATGCTGAGCATGGAGAAAAAAAGAATCAAATTAAAAGAAATTTATTTATGAACCACGTTCTAAATATGTGTCCGTATAACTACAGATAAGTGAGTATAGTCCTTATCCTTCATCGAGGAATCTTGTGTGCATAAAACCATTAAGCATTACCAACAACTACAATTAATTAAAATATAGAGTTGGAAAACTTAATCAGTATGTCTGCAGCACAAATCCTGTACCCATGTCTAAAAGAAACATGTGTAAGATGTTGTATAAAAATTATAAAAACCATAAAACAAAATTTTTGTTAGGCTGTTTCTCGTACAAATTTCAGAGCAGTCCCACCGAGAAGTATCACCAATTTGACAATTCAGAAATGACAAGAGCTGAAGCAGTAGTCTTCTCAAGATGAAAAATACTCCACTTAGTTGTTCTACCCAAAAATTTCACCAGAGAACATCTACAGCTGATAAACAAGTTCAGCAAAGTGGCTGGATACAAAATTAACTCAAACAAATCAGTAGCCTTCCTATACTCAAAGGACAAACATGTGGAGAAAGAAATTAGGGAAAAGATACCCTTCACAATCGTCACAAAAATTATGAAATACCTTGGTGTGACTCTAACTAAGCAAGTGAAGGACGTGTACGACAAGAACTTCAACCTCTAAAGAAAGAAATTGAGGAGGATCTCAGAAAATGGAAAGATCTCCCTTGCTCATGGATTGGAAAGATCAACATTTTAAAAATGGCCATCCTACCAAAAGCAATCTACAGATTCAACGCTATCCCCATCAAAATTCCATCACAGTTCTTCATGAAATTGGAAAGATCAATGTGCAATTTCATATGGAACAACAAAAGACCCAGAATAGCGAAATCCATCCTCATCAACAAGAAAACATCTGCGGGAATCACTATCCCTGACCTCAAGCTATATTACAAGGCAATTGTGGTGAAAACTGCATGGTACTGGTACAGAAATAGGCATGTAGATCAATGGAATAGAATAGAAGATCCAGAAATGAGCCCTCATGTATATGGTCACCTGATTTTTGACAATGGAGCCGTAAACATTCAATGGAAAAAAGATAGCCTATTCAACAAATGGTGCTGGTCCAACTGGCAATCAGCATGCAAAAGAATGAAAATAGACCCTTTCTTATCTCCTTGTACAAAGCTCAAGTGTAAGTGGATCAAAGATCTCCACATTAAACCAGATACACTGAAACTATTAGATGAGAAAGTAGGGAAAACCTTAGAACACATAGGCACAGGAGAAAATTTTCTGAACAAAACACCAATGACTCAAGTTCTAAGGTCAAAGATTAACAAATAGGACTTAATGAGATTGCAAAGTTTCCGTAAGGCTAAGGACATTGTCAAGAAAACAAAACGGCAGCCAACAGAATGGGAAAAGATTTTTACCAACTCCACATCAGATAGAGGCCTAATATCAAAGGTATACAAAGAACTCAAAAAGCTAAACACCAGAGAATCAAGTAACCTTATTAAAAAATGGGGTACAGAACTAACCAAAACGTTCTCAGTTGAGGAATATCGAAAGGCTGAGAAATATCTGAGGAAGTGCTCGACATCCTTAGCCATCAGGGAAATGCAAATCAAAACAACCCTGTGATTCCACCTCACACCAGTCAGATTGGCCAAGAACCAAAAATCAGATGACAGCAGATGACAGCGAGGCTGTGGAGAAAGAGGAACACTTCTCCACTGTTGTTGGGGTTGCAAACTAATACAACCACTCTGGAAATCTGTCTGGCGATACCTCAGAAAATTGGACATAATACTACCTGAAGACCCAGCTATTCCACTTCTGGGCATATACCCCAGAGACACCTTAGTACACAACAAAGATATATGCACCACAATGTTCTTAGCAGCTCTATTTATAATAGCCAGAAGCTGGAAGGAACCCAGATGTCCTTCAGAAGATGAATGGATACAAAAATTGTGGTACATTTACACAATGGAATAATACTCAGCCACCAGAAACAATGACTTGACCAAATTCTTAAGAAAATGGCTGCATCTAGAGAATATCATTCTGAGTGAGATAACCCAGTCACAAAAGAACAGACATAATATGCAGTCACTGATAGTGGGATGCTAACCCCCAAAGGCTCCCACTGCCCCAGAAACAACTCACAGAAGTAGGAAGTCCAAGAAATAAAGAAAACAAAACAAAACAAAAAAATCTTTACACAACAAGAAAACTTTGACTATTTTCATGTTACATTTTGTTTTGCATGTACTTTGTGTTCATTGTAACTATTGGGTTTTCGATGCATACACTCAAACATTTAAAAAGATCAAGTACTGACTATTCATATAGATTTATGTAAAAATTATTTTAAAATCTGAAAAAAAGTACTGACAAAAATGTATTGTATAATTTTGCGCAAAAAATGCTTGAAATCTGTACATTTATCTTTGTTTTGTAAAATAAAGATGTTAAAAAAAATATTAATCTGTTAAGTCTGATTCAAAATTTGTAAGTGGATGCGACTCTTTTGGCTTTATTAGAAGAATAAACGATATGGAAATGACGTGCCTTTTTAAATAAGAAAAAAATGAAAAACAATTATGCTTAATCTTTACACACCAAAAATACTTTGACTATTTTCAGGTTTCATCTTGTTTTAGATGTACTTTATTCTCATTGTAACTAGTAAGATTTAAATGCATACTATCAAACCTTTAAAAATAATCAGGTACTGACAAAAATGTATTCATATATTTTCATGCAAAAATGCTTAAAATCTGTACATTTATTTTTATTTTTTAAAATAAAGTTGTTCAATTTAAAATTAAAAAGAAAGGAAAAAAAGAAAGGAAAAAATATTGTCTTCTATAAATTGTTATCCTCTTGCAGGAAACATAAGTCTGGAAACAATCCATTCGGGAGTTTTGTAGTGTAGAATTCTGTTCACTGAGAGAAGAATCTCTAACAAATATACATGAGTTTCTATTTAAAGATTTCATTGTAAAACTCAGCATAATGAAATATAAAAGACTTTACCTGCAGACAGTCAGTGAAAACTCCTCGTTCTGGTTCTATGATTTTCTGAGACTCTACTTGTTGAAGAAATAGTTCATGGTACGTGTAGGCCACAGCATACACAGCATTATACAAAATTGTAAACTTCTTCTCTCAGGCCCATGTCAAAGTTTTGCTGTGCTAACCATTCCAATGTGTTGTTGAATGTAAAATGATCCATTTTGCTATGGCTCTTCTTAGAGATTGAAAAATTCAAATAATTTCACACTAGCATAGACTGAGAAATGTCTACTGGATATTTAGAAGTGTTAATTGTTTGTGAAAAATTCCTAAATAAAGTAATCCCATCATTGTGGTGTGCAAAAGTGAGTGTCCCATGAAAAAAATTTATGTAATAACATTAATCTATTTTTTTCAAACACTTTAAATGAAGTTGGGATGATTGATAATTTGCATGCACTTACTAGAAAGTAGTAGAAAACAGAAAGAATAGATTTTTCAAATTTAGTGTGAACCCTAATATTTTTTTCCTTGTGTTTTAACATTTCTTTCCATTTAATGCAGAAACCAGTCATGTAAAACATCCATCAAATTTAAACTCACTTTAATTCATAACTAAACTTTCATACACACACACACACACACACACACACACAATTAAAGGCTAAATTTATCTTCAGGGAACATTTCACATGTTTTAACTACTGTTTTTGAAGTTTGCATAATTACCTGGAACCTTGAAACTGTTTCAAAGAATTGTTAAAGTTTTAAGAAAAATCTCCACTGAATATCCTATAAGATAAATTGTATTTCTGTGCTAATTAGCTTTCTAATGAACAACCTATGACCTTCACTCTACTAAGAAACTTATTGTTCTAGAAGTGTCATAGCCACTTAGGCATAAAAGAAACAACCTTTTATTCTCTAGGCAATTAATAGTTCAGTATACTGTCCCCATGCATTTGCAGTGTTTGTGTTGCAAAGACATATCTAAGCACTAATCTCTGAATATTGTGAGCTGATGAAATCTAAGTAAGTTGTTAAGTGAAATTTATGACTTAATTTCATAAGCCCCTAAACACTCTTCCTATTCCATTTTCTTCACACAGTGTCTTTAAAATTAATATTTTTTTCCAAGAAATACTTATTTTCAAATCAACTTGGGATCATTTTGCTAGACAATAAACAAAAAAACAAGCAAACCATTATGAGCTAGTAATATCTAAATGAAAATTGGTTTGTAAGATTAGCATTAGAAAACACTTCAACATATCAAAGAAAGCTGTAAGACAAAGGAAATAAAGATCAATATAATCAATAATTATCAGCAATGTATGGTGGCACAAACCTGTAATCTCAGCATCTCAGAGGTGGAGATAAAACCAAGCACATATATATGATGAGCATATTTTTATGTAACCTCAGACATTTTATTAATGTGAATTAGGATGGACAAATAAGCCCATGTGGGATTGTAGTGGATTCTTCCCAGTTCCAGTCATGTGTCTGCTTGCTTTCACTACCCACAGAAGTAAAACCTGGCTACTGCAGTTGAAAGATGTGTCTCTCTATTTAACTAAGAGAGTTAGGTGTTATACTATAACTGCATCTTCATAAACATTCAGAGAACTTGCCCTCTTTGAGAGAGAGGTATTCAGGCACTGTGTGTGCACTGACTGTCATCTTCCTCAGAGCCTTCCGTGTCAAGCTTCTGTGATTATTTTTTAATTACATCCTGTTATTATTTTTACATTATAAGGACCATAACATATGTTTCAGAAACAATCTTAACTATGTAGTAATTCATTTACATTGTTTACTATTTTTTTCTCTGAAATAGTTGTGTAAGGTATTCTTTTCCATTACTGTCTTTAACTTATTTGCTCATGTACTTCAAAATTTAAAAACCATATTATATTATATATTATATTATATTGTACTATAGTAGAAATATGACTTTTACTCTTCTCAATCATTACATCTTCCATTAGTTATCAGATAGTAAATGGAATGGATTAGCATCTGTGTCTAAGTCAACTGTGCACTTCCAAGGATATAGCTTAGCAAATGAGACTCGACTATCAGTTTTATAATGTACTAGATCTTCATTTTGTTAAGAAATATAATCAATGCTAAAGGTCAGAGTTTATGCTAATTATTAAAGATCAAGGAACAAATAAGACAGATGTGTTGGTGTTCATCTAGGTACAAAAATGACAGAACCTCTCTTCACACTTGATTTTTGACTTGACTGAATAAGAAATGCTGAAGATAAACTTTCTGGATATGTCAGGTAATATAAACTCACATGGTGTTTTGCTGAGGCAAGAACCATGGGAGGACTAGTGATGTTTAGAGAGAGTATAAGGAGGTCTCAGTGGACAGTGATGGAGTACTTGCATAGTTTGTTTACACTCTTCTTTGTTGCTGTCTTTGCTTCCAAGAAAGAGGAATAACAGAAAACTTCTTCCATCTTTGATGGCCCAGGTTGCTCCCAACTACTTTGTATCAATTTGGCGAAGGCCTGGCAGTTTCTACTGGATCAGGACACTGCTGCTGATTCATGTTTGGTATCCTGACACTAGTGAACTGCATTCCTGATATAATGACAAACAGATAATTGCCCCCAAGGAACTACTTCTAAACACGTCCACATCCCCATGTTTCATTTACCATATTTTCTCCTTTTCATTTGGATGGTGGCCTAGAAATGGAGTCAACAAATTTCAGAACCCTTATAAAAGTAGATTTTAAAAAATGTAAGCCTACCCAGTGCCTTGTATTATCTAGATTTCATTTACAGTCACTATTCACCCTTTTTCACAGAAATAACACTTTAATTGTGAATGCACTTCTTTTTCTTGAGAAATTACAATATGTATCTAAAGGGAATTTCTTTGGGAGTTTTGTGTGTAAATAATACTCATTCCTAAACAGGAATATATTATTAAATACTAAATGTCTATCAGTAAAGAATTAGTTATTTAGATTTCCGTTCATCAAAATAACTAGCTCTTTACTGATAGACATACGGTTTTATAGTATTTTGATATTTGAAAATTATTTTACAATGCATAAACTTGACATTTTCTCACTTAATTTAATTTATTACAGAGGCTTAATTGTTTGTTATTTAGACACAACTTTTATACATTTTGAAGATATTATCCACTACATGGATAGTTCTCTTTTATTTATACTGCTATATTTTTATCTAAAGAGTAGATTATGAGCTTTTGGAACTTTGAGGCATGACTCTTTTGGAATTGATTATATATATTTGATGCATATATATTATATATAATTGATGCATATATATAATATATGATTGATGCATATAGCCTGTCTTCAGACACACCAGAAGAGGACATTGAATCCCATTATAGATGGTTGTGAACTACTATGACATTGTTGCGAATTGAACTTAGGACGTCTAGAAGAACAACCAGTACTTTTAACCACTGAACCATCTCTTCAGCCCTTATAATATTCTTTCTCAAATCATATAGTCTGCTTACAATCTGTTATTCCTCTAACCTTTTCTGCTTTTCCACATGTCCCCTTCCAGATGAACCCTCATTAGAAACCAAACAAGTTTCTAATAAATACAAGAAATAAAATTATCTTAAGAATTCTATGCTATAAAGAGAAAGCATGACCATGCCAGCTCTTATAAAGGATAGCACTTAATTGGGTCTGGCTTACAGTTCAGAAATATAGTCCACTGTCACAATAGTAACAAGGATGAAGGCACACAGTCAGACAAGATTCTGGAGAAATAGCCAAGAGCATCCCACGAAGCAGGCAGTATAAAGAAAGAATGAGACAGGGGCCGGTTTGAGGATCTGAAAGCTCAAAACCCACTCTCAATGACATACTTTCACCAATGTCAAGCCTACTCCAACAAGGCTACACCTCCTAATAGTGGCACTGCCTAGGAACCTACAGATGTTTTTTTCATTCAAACCACCACAAAAATAAAATATTATAAAAGGAAATCTAACACATCATAAGAAGAGAAAACAAACAGAAGGAAAGAGTCCATGAAATGCAGCAGAGACATACAAATTAAGAGATCCAATCATTAGTGTCTTCAGGATAACCATTAAAATACTAAATTGAATACCATAATGTATACACAAATAACCTGTTGGATACAAAGAGAATATACTTTTTCTTTAAAAAAAAAAGACAACAACAACAAAAAGAACTTAACCAGAACAACAAAACAAAGCATTGAGGGACAAGACACCTCCAGAGATGTTATTGAGTACATTTTGGGTGTGCTAGCTTCTCTGGTGTGTACAGCCTGCCCTCAAGAGTAGTGTACCTACCTAGTAAGACTGTATTTAGAAAATCTAAATTTTAATTTACAAGTTGTTTTTTTTCCCACCATATTTTTTTTTTTCATGAAGAAGGAGCCAGCATGTGGGCCACAGCTTTTCAGTTCAATATTAAAATCAAAATGCTAGGTAGGAAAAAAAAATATCCATTCTTTTAAAGTTTAAAATTAATAGAACACTTTCTGAAAAAAAACAAACTTAACCTTTCATGTTTACATTTTTTTTTAATTTTTGCCTCTTTTATTTGCCAGATTTTCCTGTCTTGGTTAGGTTTGGTTTTGAGTTTTGAGACATAATCTAGTTCTATAGTCAAAGCCAGTTTGCAGCCCATAGTTTGTCTGCTGGGATCCCAGGTTTGTAGCATTACAGTCTTGTTATGGGTGACCCTTCTATGACTTTCTTTCTTCATTATCTTTTTTATTGTATATTTTATTATTTAGATTTTTAAATGTTATTCCCTCTCCTGTTTGCCCCTCCACAAAGCCCCTATTCTATTTCCTTCCCCCCTGCTTCTATGAGAGGGCTCCTCTACCCACTAAAATTAGCCTACACTGGGGCATCTATCCTTCACAGGATCAAGGGCCTCTCTTCCCACTGATGCCAGTAAATGCCATCCTCTGTTACAGATGCACATGGATCCCCACAACCCATGTGTACTCTTTGGTTAGTAGTTTAGTCCCTGGGAGCTCTGGGGGTCTGTTTGGTTGATATTATTGTTCTTCTTATGGGGTTACAAATTCCTTTAGCTTCAGTCCTTTCTCTAAGTCCTCTATTGGCGTCCCTGTGCTTAGATGAATGGGTAGCTGTGAGCATCCACATCTGTATTTCTCCACTCTGGCTGAGACTCTCAGAAGACAGATATATCAGGCTCCTTTCAGCGTGCACTTCTTGGCATCCACAATAGTGTCTGTTTATGGAATGGATCCCCAGGTGGGGCAGTCTTTGTATGGACTTTCCTTCAGTTTCTACTCCAAAAATTGTCCCCATATTTCCTCCCATGAGCATTTTGTTTCCCCTTCCAAGGAGGTCTGAAACATCCATATTTTGGTCTTCCTTCTTCTTGAGGTACAGATGGTCTGTGAATTGTATTGTGGGTATTCCAAGATTTTAGGTAATATACAACTATCAATGAGTGTATGATCTTTTATGTAAGTTCTTTTGTGAAAGGTTACCTCACTCAGGATATTTTTTAGCTCCATCCATTTGCCTAAGAATTTTGTAAAGTCATTGATTTTAGTAGCTTTGTAGTACTCCATTGTGTAAATGCACCATATTTTCTGTATCCATTCCTCTGTTGAGGGACATCTATATTGTTTCCAGCTTCTGTCTATTATAAATGAGGATTCTATGAACATAATGTTATCATCAATTGTAAATTGCTTCAAAGCTTGAGATGGGAGAATCTCTCCTTCTCTGCAAAATGCCTGGCATTGGGTCTCTGTATTTATTCTATCTGATACAGGAGTCAGCCTCTCTAAGGATGGCTGGGAAAGGCATTGATCTAGGAGTATAGAAGAAGGTCATTATTTGTTATTTTATTATTGTATTACTAACATAATTTATAACAGTATTTCTTGGCTTTCTCCTGGGTTCCTGCACTATTCAGAGTCAAGTTGTTATTCATCAAGTAGTGTCTGGTGTGGGTTCTATCTTGTGGAGTATGTTTCAAGACAAATAAGATATTTATTGGATACTCTTAGAAGATTTGTGCCTCCATTACATAGCATAGTTTATAGACAGAATGCCATCAGAGATCAAAGAGTTTGTGACTAGGTCATTGTTTAAATGTGATAGCATACAGAGTACCTTCCTATACCAAATAAGCTAAAATGTAAAAAAGAAGAATCTATATAGGCACCAACTGGACTTCTTCATTTTTAAAGAGTTGTGTATGAGATATCTTTAGCTTGTAAAGAAAAACAAATATTCCTGGCAACAGCTTGCATTGTTGGTTCTCACAGGACCCCTTTGACCAACAACTCAATTGGATGTAAACTTATCACAGTTCTGGAAGCTCCATTTGGTGGTAAGACAACTTCAGCTGGGGCTTCATCCCTCCCCCACCTTCAATATTTGGTAATTTTATTTAGATCACCTCATTTTTAGGTGATCTATACTTTAGAAACCATCTGCTGGTTTAGGTTTCCACACTACCTCCCTCACAGCCATTAATCTTAGCTATTTCTTTCCATATTCCTTCAGTTGCCTCTTCCATCCCCATTTCCAATTGATCTTCCAATTCATGTCCTTCCAATCAATTTATAACCTGTTTAGTCTATTACTTTTTCCTAGTTAGATCTATCTTTCCTGCCCCTACAATCCCTTTCATGACCTCTGTGGTTGTATAAACTGTATAGACTTATTTATTGACCTAACAAATAATCTCCATACATAAGAAAATGCATGCCTTATTTGACTTTCTGGATCTGGATCATGACACACAGGATGATTGTTTTCCCTTTCGATCAATTTTGTGAACTTATTTTTAATAGCTGAGTAATATTCTGTTGTGTAAATATACTGCATTTTCTTTATCCTTTGAGAGACATCTAGGTGGTTACTAGTCTCGATTATGACATTATGGCTATTATTAATATCAAGAAACATGATTGAGCAAGTATTTCTGTGGCAGGGTAAAATATTTGTTATGCATGTGTTGAAGAATAATATAGCTAGAATTTGAGGAGATTGATACCCATCTTCCTGAGGAAGGGACACACAGAATTCCATAGTGGCCATGAAAGTTTGTAAGCCTGTCAGCATTGGTTGAGTGTTCCATTTAATCATACCTTTGGCAATACAAACTGTCATTTGTTTTATTGATCTTAGTCATTCTGATAGATGTAAGACAAATCCGAATGTTCTTTTGGTTTTGCATTTTGCTGATGATGAAATATATAGAACATTTCTCTTTTTCAGCCATTTTAGTTCCTTCTTTTGAAAATTCTGTGCAAATGAGTTCTGTATATCAATTTTAAAATGTGTTATTTCTTTTTTTAATACATAGTTCCATGAGTTCTTTATCTATTTTATAGAGTAGTCTTCTATTGCATGTGTTGTTGGTGAAAATATTTTAGAAGTTTGTAGGCTGTTACTGTGTTTAAATGACAGTGTCCTTTGTGAGGTAAAAGCTTTTTCCATTTAATGAACTCCTGTTTACTACTTGTAGTTCCTGTAGTAACTGTGTACTATTCAAAAATCTTAGCCAAAGAATTCAAGACTATTTCCCACTCTCTCTTCTATCAGGTTCAATGTATCTGGATTTATGTTTACATCTTCACTCCTTTTGCTAGATGAACTTTCTGTAGGGTGATAAGTATCGATCTATGTTTACTCTGTTATACGAAGACAGTTTTACCAGTGACATTTCTTGAAAATGTTGTTTTTAAGTGTTTTTGTGTTCTTAATAAAAAATATGTGTACATAGGAATGTCAATTTATGTCTGAGTCTTCAGTTTGATTACATTCATCAACATGTCTCTTTGGAACCAATACCAAGCTATTATTACAGTTGTGCTGTAAAAAAATTCTGAGGTCAGGATGATGATATTGTCAACAATTCTTTATTATTTGGGATACTTTATGATGACATGTGTACATGTGTTTGTGTGTGTGTGTGTGTGTGTGTGCATGTGTGTGTGTTTCAACATGAAACTCAAAATTGTCTTTTCAATATCTGTGATTAATTTTTGGAATTTTGATCGCTTTTAATATGATAATCTTTTTTACTCTAGTAATCCTACTGATAAATAAGCCTGGCAAATCTTTCTATTTTATGACAGTTTCTTCAATTGTTTTCTTTCAATGAGTTAAAAGGTTTACAATCATACAAGTCTTTAACTTTCTTGTTTATACCTATCCTGCATACCTTATAATATTTGAGACTATTGTGAAAAGTCATATTTCCCTGATTTCCTAATCCATTTGTAATTTGTATGTAGGAAAATTGCTAAGTTTTGGTGAATGTTTTGTAAATATTTGTTAAGACCATTTGGCTTACAATATCAGCCCTAGCATTTTTCTGTTTACTTTTTATTGGGGGAAAATAATTATTTCCTGTTTATTGGCAAGAGAGGGATATTCTAGCAGCCCACCACCAGTTCATGAGGATCAGATTGTGATTTAGACAGTAGGAGTGTTTCTTTAATGTACTTGATTGTCATTCTTAAGCAAGTTCATAGCAAGTATGTCTTTCTGGGTCTTGGATACCTAACTTAGGATGATAGTTTCTAGTTCCATCCATTTCAAGCAAAATTAATTATTTTCTTGTTTTTAATAGCTGCGTAGTATTCCATTGTATAGCACACTTTCTTTATCCAGTCTTTAGTTCAGGAACATCTATCTAGGTAGTTTCAAGATTCTGTCTATTACAAGTAAAGCTGTTAAGAACATAGTTCAGCAAGAGACCTTGGAGTATAGTAGAACATCTTTTGGGAATATTCCCAGAGGTGTTATAGCTGGGTCCTCAGATTGAACTACTTCTAATTTTTTGAGAAATTGATTTTTAAAGTGGTTGTTTCAGTTTACACTCTCACGATAAATGAACAAGTGTTCCTCTTGCTCCACATCCTTGCCAGCATGTGCTATCACTTGAGGTTTTCTTCTTAGCCACTGTGACCATTATAATATAGAATCTCAGAGTAATTTTGATTTTCACTTCCCTGATAACTAAGGATGTTGAATATTTCTTTAACTGCATCTGGGAGACACATCTATGGGAGAGAACTAAGCCCTAACACTATTAATGATACTCTGCTGTATTTGCAGACAGGAGTTTATATTCACTGTCTTCTGAGAGGCTTCATCCACCAGTTGATGGAAACAGATGCAGAGAGCCACAGCCCAACATTAGCTAGAGTTTAGGGAGTCTTCTGGAAGAGAGAAGGAAGAATTGAGAGGGCCAGAGGGGTCAAGAATATCACTAACCTAGGACCATGGGCACTCATAGAGACTAAACTACCAACCAAAGAGCATTCACGGGCTGGGCCTAGGCCATCTACACATTTGTAGCAGATGTCAGCTTGGTTTAACTGTGGGTCCCCTAACAATTAGAATGAGGGTTGTCTCTGTTGCCTGTCTTTTGATCTCTTTCCCCAAGCTAGACTCTCTTGTCTGGCCTCAATGGGAAAGAGTGGACTTAGTCTTGCTGTGACTAGATATAGCTGGGTGGGTTAGTACCCCTTTACTGAGGAGAAAGAAGAAAAACTGGAAAAAAGGAGTGAGAGGGGTCAGAAGGACCTGTAAGCAGCCTGTTCAGCAAGCACCTGAGATCCTTGAATGTCTCCCCATGCTAATGAGGCATCTCATTGCCTTAACCTTCAGCCAATGACTTTTGCCCAACCTGGATATTACTATCCCCTGCCCCATAATTAAATGAACCTTTATTCACCCCTAATAAAGACTATCTGTCTTCCCAAAGATAATCCTCAAGTGTGGCCATTTCAATTTGTGCTCCCAGACCATCTATATACCCTCTTTTTCAACTCTCCTTCATTTGTCCTCCTGTGCAATTACAAACAACCCTGGGAGAAAGGAAGACCACAAGGCTGTATCAGGATAGAAAGTGAATAGATAAATTAACCAATAAACAAACAAACAAGATAAAATGAAAAGAAAATATTCATTATGAAAAAGAAATGAAAGAAGGAAGGAAGGAAGGAAGAAAGGACAGAAAAATCAGGTACAGTTCTAATAGTGCTGTCCAAATATATTATTTGGTTCTTTCTCCTAGCAGCTCTTCACAAACTTTCTTTGTTCTGTACCTTTACTAAGGCTAGAGAAGGAACGAAGTTGGCTGATACTTTAAGTTTTGTTCAGTGTAAACCATGCTGGACATTTGACATCCAGACTGTCACTGAACTGACTTACACTGTTTATGTTATTTTTACTAAATCTGTAGCAATTTTTTGTAGCAGCCATAAAACATTAATACACGAGTCATTCTCTTTCAATTGTTGATAATACAATGGCTACAATCACACTTTGTTCTCTTGCTAATTAGTTAAAAGGGAAGTACTACATATTACAAATTGTTTTGCATTTGTATGCCTTCATTCACTTACAACAAGCAGTGCTTAGGATATTGTTGTAGGAAGTATTTTACAACAGAATTTTAAGGTTTAGATTCATACAATAGCTTTGTCTTTAGTGATTGTCATTTATCTTTTTGATTGCTTTTTTTATTCAGTAGAAATGACAGTGCTACATGTCTTTTGGTCTTCTTCCCTTTCTTGCTTGTGTGTGTGAATCAATGTGCATGTATGTTTTTGTGAGTTTATATATCTGTAAGCATGGATGTACATTTATGTATGACTATTATTTGTATGTATATGTGTATGTATGTATTTATATGTATATGTGTTTGAGAGAGAGAGAGTCCTGAGACACTATCATTATGCAAACCTGCTGCTCACAGTTTCAGCTACATTAGCTGGCCATCAACCTCACAGGGACTCTCTGTCAGTGTGATGGCCTGTCACTACCACCAGGCTGGAATTTTAAGCATTCACCACCATGATAACTTACAAAGGTTCTAGAGAGCAGTACTTAGGTCTCTGTGCTTGTCCAGGAAACCTTTTACCCACTGTAGTCTCTCTCTCTCTCTCTCTCTCTCTCTCTCTCTCTCTCTCTCTCTCTCTCTCTCTCTCTCTCTCTCTCTCTTTCTCTCTCTCTCTCTTTCTCTCTCTCTCCCTCTCTCTCTCTCTCTCTCTCTCTCTCTCTCTCTCTCTCTCTCTCTCTCTTTCTCTCTCTCTCTTTCTCTCTCTCTCTCTCACTCTCTCTCCCTCTGATTTATGTATAATGATAAGAGTGCACAACAAAGATGAATATTAATCGATGGTTGCATGGTAATATCACTTGTTGGTAGGTGGAAAATCTGGGTTTTATCCATATACTCCACATGGTAGGAGAGGGACATTGACATCCTTCTGACCTGCACAAGAACATCATCTTTATTGTGCACTCTTAGTATTTCAAATAAGTGAGGGATAATGAGTGGAGAGGATGACGGGGCTTCCTAGGCAACACAAAGACCTGAGTTCTCAGATATATAAAAATGATGTTAATTTATTTAAATCTGTTTTAGTCACTATTGACCTATCATTTCTATCATATCTTTTACCCATTGTACATAAATTATCATAATTTCTTGCTGATTAACTAGGAACTTTTACTTCTATATGCATAGTGATTTTTTAATTGAACACCTTTATTTTAAAAAACAAAGATAAATGTACAGATTTTAAGCATTTTTGCATAAAAGTATACAAATGTATTTTATCAGTACTTGAATTTTTTAAAGGTTTGATAATATGCATTAAAATCTTACTAGTTACAATGAGCATATAGTGCATGTGAAACAAGATGTAACCTGGAAATAGCCAAAGTTTTCTTGGTGTGTAAAGATTAAGCATAATGGTTTTCCATTTTCTTTCTTTCTTTCTTTCTTTCTTTCTTTCTTTCTTTCTTTCTTTCTTTCTTTTTTTGGCCTTTGATTTTCTTGAACTTCATATAGTCTGTGAGTTGCTTCTGAGGTGTTCAGAGCTTTCTGGGGTTAGTATTCAATTATCAGTGACTGCATATTATGTCTGTTCTTTTGCTACTGGGTTATCTCACTCAGGATGATATTCTCTAGATGCATTTTCTTAAGAATTTCATAAAGTCATTGTTTCTGATAGCTGAGTAGTACTCCATTGTTTAAATATACCACAATTTTTGTATCCATTTATCTACTGAAGGACATCTGGGTTCTTTCCAGCTTCCAACTATTTGTGTGTATGTGTATGTGGTTGTGTGCAATATATCTAAATACATCTGTAGTTATGTCTGTGTGCATGTATATTCACATGCATCTGTGGATTTGCACGTTTATACTGGAGCTCAGTATCAAGTGTCTACTTCTAACTCAAACTCTCCACCTTAGTTTTAGAGCTTGGGTCTTTCAGTGAAACTTCAGTCCACCAATTGTCTATCTAGGTTGAGTAGTGAGCTTCAGGGACCCACCTTTTTTCAATCCCCTTACCCCACAACCCATGTGTGAATTACAGATATTTGTCTATGTCTGTCTCTTACATGGGTACTGGAAACTCAGCTCCTCCTTCTTGAAAGCAGGCTCTTTCCTGGTTTGAGTCATTTCCAAGAAACCTCAATTAACTGATAAAGACCTGATGTGTCTCTGCTGAACAGAATAATCATACATGCCCTTTTCTTTGTTTGCATTGTGCAGGAAATCTTGGTTCATGTGTTTGCATTTCAAACTATATAAATTATTTTATGAATCAATTTTTTTGGAAACCAGTATGACACATTTTTTAATCTATTCTCATTGGCTAGTTGATTTGCTTCTCATTGTGGCGCTCATCTGTGCTACTTTGACTTGGTTTTTGTTGTGATTCTCATCTTTCCTACTTTTCTAGTCTTGTTTTTCACTTTTCTAAGTTAATCATATTGTTGAATTAACACAAAATACCTTGCATTGTCTTCTAATTTTCATTTTATTTTCTTTTATTTATACTTACACTCAGTACATAAAATTGTGTTATTTAATTACTAGCTCATTTTACTATGCAGCATAATATTTATTAAATTATAATCAAGTTTGTATATTCTTTTCCCTGTATTTTCTTGGTATTACTCTTAACTTTTGATCAATGGTAAGCAATCTCAATGTTACCATTTTACCTTAAATACGGTTCTCCAGATACCACTCAATGTACAATGGTGTTATGAGGAAATAAGCCACACAGTAAAAAATATCATAACCTGTATGTTTATTTATTTTTGTCATTTTATTGGGTATTCTCTGTATTTGCATTTCAAATGTTATCCCCTTTTTACCCCCACTCCCAATCCTCTTCCTTCTCCCCTTGCTTCCATGGAGATACTCCCTTTCTCAAACACTCACTCCCACCTCAATGCCTTGGCATTCTCCTTCACTGGGAAAAGAAGCCTTCACTGAACCAAAGGCCTCTCCTCTCATTGATGCCAGACAATACAGGGGACAGCAAGTTTAATATGTATGTGCTTTTAGTTTTGTTTCTGGTCCTGTGATATAATACCTTAGCTAAAGCAACCTGATAAGGAGAAAGGGGTTATTTTGGATCACAAGTTCAGGTTTCAGTTTATTCTTACAGAGAGAAACTAGCCATGCCACATGCACAGTCCAGAGTGAGAAGAAATAAATGCATGCTTTCTTGTTTATCAGCTAGATTTTTTCCATTTTTATGCAGTTCAAGATGGTCATGCTGAGTGGATGCTGCAATTCACATTACACTGGTTCTTCTCATGACAATTAATTTAACTAAGGCATCCTTCCCATAGATATATCCACAGACCAATGTGATTGACAGAAAGCCTTTAATGAGACTTCTTGGCTATGTCATGTTAGCTTGTGTCAAAATGACTATTAAATCTTTAAACATCGAGTCTACCAAATATCCCAACTTAGTGACACTGAAGAGTATTGATTGTATTAGTGACTGTAGGTTATCTAGGAGATGCAGCATATGGCTGCAGCCCAACATTACCAAATTGTATTGTGCTATATATGAACAAATAGGGAAAAAATTGAAGAACAATCTGTACCACATACATATTGCCACATCAGAAACTTTAAAAAATCATATCAAATCATACACCATGAACCATATGCACATCTATTTCTAGATTAGTAAGTCTAACTGATTCCTTTTCTTTCCATTTAATACCAATAAATAAAGAAATGTGCATGTTTATTCTACATCCTGCCTTCTGTTCTTCTTCCTTAAAAAATTATTTTTGCATTCAAGTTCATCAGACACATGTATCATAATTTTTCCTCCATATTCTCATATTTTTGTGTTACTACTTTAATTTAAGGTAGGATGAATTTATATGAGCCTACTTGCAATATCTTTATATTCAGTATTAATTAATGAGTTCAGCTTTACTTGTTTCTATACCATCTGCTTTCATGGTGACCAAAGAAAAAGCAAAATTTTTCAATTCTTTTACAGTTAAGATGGGAGTTCTCAATCTAAAACTCATGAAGTATGAACTGCAATAATTTTTATTCCATCTCAAGACATCTATTTAAAAAGATTGCTTGTTCCTGCTTATGAATTCTTCTGGGATCTCAAATTGTAGATATGCCAGACTTATCCAGGGAGTGCAATTTTCTGTCCCAGGACATTGTGAATAAGGGAGACATGAGCATCTATGGTATAATCATGGCTTTGCCCAGACTACTCTATCTTGATCAATTCATGACAAGCTGAAGTAAAACATTTTTCTCAAATTCAGGTCCCTGACTTATATATCAATTTGACAATGGCATATCCTCTCTGGTAAAACAATGTCCCTCCCTTTTTCTTAAGCTGTAATTTTCCCTATCATCTCTTGATAAGCTAGAGTTTGTCCTTCAGAAAATCCTTTATAATGAGCAAGTAGGAAATGTATTCCCTAGGTGTGCACAGTGTTAGAAGGATGATAAGCCCCATAAACCTGATTTCTGATCTATAAAAAAAAAGAGAATGGTCAAAGGAATAGATTAAACAGCTTTCAGAAAACAAAGTCAGACAGATCTATGTTAAATATACAAGTAAACTATTGTGAATATTTCAAAAACTTAATCTTATCAAAGGTGAATTTAATGTAAAGCAAAAATATTCAGTTCCTAGAGGAAACTAGAGTCAAAAGTCACCAGTAACAAAAGGATAAGCCTGGATATTTTCAATGGTTGGTTTCAGTTGTCAGATTGCTACGGCCTAGAATCTTTGGGTAAGGACCATCCAGGTTAAGTTGGACTATGGAATTGATATCTCTGTACAGTATAATATTGATTGCATCCATTCAGTTGCTTGCCTCCTATGGAAGGCACCAGAGCAGGGAGTTCTGGTCTATGTCAGTGTGAAGTTAACCAAAACCAAGCAAGTGTATGTTAACCCTTTCTTTTCTGCTTCTTGACTATGAATGCAATGTAAAAAGTTGTTTCAAGTTCCTTGGTTGATGATAATCTACAACCTAGAATTCTGATCCAACTAAACCCTTTCTGAACCAGTCAACCCATTATTTCAAAATCTGATTTTGCATGGGTATTTTATCACAGCATGGTAGATCTTCATACAAATACTTCTAAAATGTATTATCATATAAAATCACCAATATTTACTATAGACTCTTAATGAAAGGAGATTGAATTACTCTACTTCTATTAGTTGTGACAACTACATAATTTTATTTTTTATGCTATGATTTTTAGACTGTAGTACATACACATACCACAGGAGAGAGCAGTGGAGTCAGAGGCAAGAGGCCAGTGAGTAAAAGAAGGGAAAGCAAATGGAGTGGGTTAGGGGTTTGGTTGGGTGCAGGACTGAAGCCCTGATGGCCAGCAGAAAGAAAAGAAACGGACAACCTCAGAAGGTCGGAGTGGAGGGACCCTCTAGAATGTACCAAAGACATGGGAGGTGAGAGATCAGGACACAGAGGAAGGGACCTTAGATGAAACGCCCTACAGTGAGTAGAGGAAACTTGTAGAGTCCACCTCCAGCAGAGAGATGGGCCATCAGGTGGAGGGATGAGGTTGTCATTCCACAGTAAAAAACTGACCCAGAATTGTTCCTGTCAAAAAGAACTGCAGAGACAAAAGTGGAGAAAAGCCCAAGAAAAAGGATGACAGAGAAAGATCCAAGTTGGGATCCAGCTCCTGGGGTGGCTCCAAGGCCTGACACTGTTACTGATGTTATAGTGTGCCTATAAAGAGGGGCCTATCAAACCTGACCTCCAAAAGGCCCAACAAGCAGTTGAATGAGTCAGATGCAAATATTTACACTTAAGCAATTGAGAAAAGCTGATGACACCTGTGGCTGAATTAAGAAAAAGCTGGAAGAAGCAAAGGAGGAAGGTGACCCTATAGAAAGACAAGCAGTGTCAACTAATCTAATCCCCTGAGGATCTCCAATACATTGAGTCACCAACCAGGCAGTATACACCAACTGGTATGAGGCTGGCAACACATATACAGTAGAAGACTGTCATGTCTAAACTCAGTCAGAAAGAAGATGTATCTAACCCTGGAGAGACTTGGAGTCCAAAGGAGTGGGGAGGTCTGGTGATGTGGGGGCAGGAGTGGGTTGGGGACATACTCTTGGAGACAGGGAGGAAAGCATGGGATATGGAACAGTCAGAGGGTGGACCAGGAGGAGGGTAAAGTCTGGAATGTAAGAAAAAGATTAAAGAATAAATAAAAAAGAAAAGAAGGAAGGCAGAAAGAAAAGAAGGAAGAAAAGAAGAAAAAAAGGAAGATTGATTCATGAAGGGCAACATGATGCAGAAAACATTATGTGTAACAGAACAAATATTTAGTTTGAGAATCATTTTCTTTTCAATTTTTGAGAGGTACAGAATAAGATTTGAGTGAATAATTAAAAACTAATCATATTTAAAACCACTCAAGACACAAACATTTTGGCACCTTCATACATGTGGTGGCGGTTGGTGGGGTGGGAGAGGTCCATTCCCTCACCCTATTCTGCAGTCACTGTTCTACTAATTGGTAGCCTTAAAGTCACAAGGAAATAGCTGCTGATGGGATTTATGCATGTGGCTACTTTATAATTTTATCTGATTGCCTACTAATTCATTCTTTTATATTAAATGATGAATAAGTTGCCTGCATGTATCTTATTGTTAACATTTCTAGGTCATTTTTCACTGGAAGCAACACAGCCTGCCCTTTTGGTTTGTAAGCTTGGGTTTTTATGGTCTCAAAATCTTTTATTACTAGTGTACATAAATAATTGTTGTTGTTGTTCTCCTTACTTCAGAGGTTTGCATGTGAGCCATTGCTTCCAAATCAGTAGCATTTATGTGGTCATTTTTCTTAATAGTAAAATTCTTGTATTAACATAATTCTTCTAATTAATTTCAATTTCATTTTCTTGTGCACCTTCTGTTTCTCAGACAGGCTTTTAAAAAATGAACTTTTTACAATTTATTTTTAATTTGTTTAATGGCTTTTGTGATATTTGATGTTTCTGTTCTCAGCCCTGTAAGTGATGGCTTTGATTGTCTTGGTGCCTCTCTCCAATAATAGGCTTTCTAAAAAAAAATATTGCTAGGTAGAAATGGAGAGTCACTGTATCATAATTTGTAAAAGTATCTTCTTTATCATTTTTTTTGTCTGTGTGACAAATAGTGTGGTGCCCTCCTGTGTTATCTTGGAAGACCTGGTTATATTTTGCACCATGTGTTTTAAAAGAGTTTGCATTAGAGAGAGGAAAAGCACTTCCAAATATAGGTCAGGCTCTTAGGATGGGGGTGCCAGGTGTGTTGCCAGTTAATACGTACTCAATTCAAATATTTTCCCTCTGCCAAAATGGAGAAAGTGCTGGCCACACGTACATCAAGACACTTCTGCTGCTAAGACTAAGGGTATATATCTCAATATGGTCGTCCATGCACACACTGTACTTTCCCCTAGATCATAATCTGAACTGAAACCTCTGCTGACATCTCTGTGTCACCCTATGTACATCTTTAATCTGACAGTACCACAAGACCTCTGCCATCTGCTCTGATATAGACTTTTAGGCCTACATCTGGCTGAACAGAATTAGTAATTCTGTTGTACACCTGCTGATAAATCTTGGCTTTTGAATGATGTATCGAAGTTATGGAGAAATGCTGGTTTTGTAATTCAGTATTCAAATAAAATGATTTTTCTCTCTTTTTATAAACTTTTTTTGTTTACTTACATGAAATGAGACTAGAATATGCACCAGGAATATTTCCGGAATAGTTCTAGAAGACATGTTTCATAAGCTCTTGCATATTGAAAACTTTGTAACTATTATCCTCATACATGATTTAGTATAACTTGCATCAGATTAGGTGTAAGTTAGTAGGCAGGGACAATTTCTTACAAAGTTTCAAGCAGATGGTTGGGGACCTTTTGCTTTACCTGATTAAATTCTTCCTGTGTACAAAGTACTCCTTTAGTTTTGGAACTCCTGGAACAATGTGTGATGCAGGCTAAGTTAACAAACTCAGAGGCCTAGCAGCTCCAACACCTGAGAAATACAGACTAGGATTCCTAGTTTTATAATCCTGACAGGTGGTGATCAGATTAGAAAACTTACTATGAATTTCAAGAGTGCTTGATAGTCAGCAGCTAGTAAGGTCTTTGGCTGTGAATAGCAGTTATCATAGGAGCAGTAGATAGCAGCTAATGAAAGCTCCTAAACTTTGGATATCAATAAACCTGGCCTTCACAGAATCTCTGTTGTAGTGCTCAGCACTTTTCCCACTGCAGGAGAAGTCACTCCCTGCCTTCTGCAGTTTAGGCTTTCTATATTCTCTTTACTTGCAACACGCTGTGTCTTAGTTAGAGATTCCACTGCATTACAGAAACACTGTGACCAAGGCAACTCTTATAAAGGAAAACATTTCATTGGGACTGCCTTACAGTTTTATATGTTCACTCCATTCTTTTCATGTCATTGTCCACTGTCATTCCTGTCATGGCTGGAAGCATTATGACAGCTTACAGGAAGACATGATGCTAGAGATGGTGCTGAGAGTTCAACATCTTGATCCAACTGCAGGCAGAAAAATACTCCTCCTTCCATACAGGCGAGGGCTTAAGCTTAGGAGCATCAAAGCCACGCCCCACAGGAGCTCACTTCTGACAAGGCCACAAAGGAACTCTCTGTTCTCTCACTGATACTGACACTGTTGCTGGCCCAGTGCAAGTTTTCAGTTGGCCAGATCTACTGCTGACAAAAAAATAAAAAATACAAAAGCAAGTAAATACCATTCCAGGGCAGGCATGTTTAAACTAATATCATGTTAAGGGTCTTGGCTTGAAAAAGTGCTGTATCTCAAAACCTGTAACATACAAAATGAACAGATGATTACAAAGTCATAGGCAGAAAGCATACATGTGGTATGAGAATTGCTGAATTTGCACGAATCAATAAACAGCTTCTTGGGAGACCCAGGAACACAGGCCTGGTGAGAAGGCATTCCCAGTAGCCGGGGAGCAGAGAAATCTCTGCCGAGCATGCAGAAAGTGAGCACCCTCCCCCATTTCCCCACTTGGTTCAGGGAAACAGGAACCCTGCTTTGGGCTATATGTTATCAGCTGGCAGCCAGTGTGTACAGAATAGACACTCAGGCCTTCTACCACCAGGAACATGCAGAGGTCCAGGGACATAGACCAGATACAAGAGAGAGGCGAGAACCAATCACTGACAACAAGGCCACATATAAACACAGACAAATAGATAGCAACAGGAAAGCAAAGGAATGTACCCCACGGAAAACAAAACAACCTGGCAACACCAGAACCCAGCTTCTCCATCACAGCAAACAGCGGAATGCCAAACACTCCAGAAAAAGAAGCCTCAGACCCAATATCATAACTAAAGATGATTATAGAGATCCTTAAACAAGAACGGGAGGAAAAGCATAGAGAATTAGAAGCTTTTAAAGAAGAAACAACCAAAACATTCAAAGAACTCAAACAAATAGAGGAAAACAGAACCAAAGAGATGAAGGAATGGAATAAGAAATTTAAAACAGAAATATACTAAATAAAGAATACAATAAAAGGGACAACTCTAGAGTTAGAAAACCTAAAAAAGAAATCAGTAGTCATTGATGCAAATATTTCCAACACACTACAAGAGATGGCAGAGAAAAACATGAAGGCTGAAGTCAACAATAAAAACATAGACAAAACAGTCAAAAGATGCAGAAAACAAAAAGCTCCTAACCCAAAATGTCCAGGAGATCCAAAACACAATAAAAAGACAAAAGCTAAGGAAAATAGGAATAAAAGAGGGTGAAGACGATCAACTAAGAGGTACAGTAAATATCTTCAACAAAATCGTAGAAGAAAACTTCCCTACCCTTAAGAATGAGATGACCATGAGCATAAAACAAGTCTACAGAACTTCAGTTAGGTTGGACCAGAAAAGAAATTCCTCCTGACACACAATAGTCAAAATGCCAAGTACCCAAAGCAAAAAAAGAATACTAAAAGCAGTAAGCGGAAAAGGTCATATAAAATATAAAGGCAGACCATTCAGAATCACACCTGATTTCTCAATAGAGACTATGAAAGCTAGAAGATCCAGAAAAGACATCATGCAGACCTTAAGAGAGCACATGTGTCAGCCCAGGCTGCTATAGCCAGGAAAACAATCAATCACCATTCATGGAGAGACTAAGATATTCCAAGACAAAACTAAATATACACAATATCTGACCACAAACCCAGCACTACAATGAATTATAGGTGGAAAGCCCGATACAACGAGGGGAACTATATCCTCGTAAAAACAAGAAAACTCCTAAGCAAGAAAACCAAAAGAGGAAAGTCACACAGTAACAATTCTACCTCCAAAAGCAAAAACAGCAAAAAACAGCATTCATTATTCCTTAATATCTGTTAACATAAATGGACTCAATTCCCCAATAAAAAGATATAGGCTATCAGACTGGATACATAAACAAAACCCAGCATTTTGCTGCATACAGGAAACACATCTCAGAGACAAAGACAGACACTATCTCAGAGTAGAAAGTTGGGAAAAAAAACTTCCAAGCAAATGGCCCCAAGAAGCAAGCTGGAGTGGCCATTTTGATATTGAATAAAGTAAATTTTCAGCCAAAAATTATCAAAAAAGCTAAGGAAGGACACTTTTTACTCATTACAAGAGAAATTTGTCAGGAGGAACTCTCAATCCTTAACATATATGCTCCAAATACAAAAGCACCCATATTCATAAAAGAAACCATACTAAAGCTCAAAAAGTACATTGCACCCCACACAATAATAGTAAGAGACCTCAATACCCCACTCTCACCAGTGGACAGGTCATGGAAAAAGAAACTGAACAAGGACACACTAAAACTAACAGAGGTTATGAACCAACTGGAATTAATAGATATCTATAGAACATATCATCCTAAAACAAAAGAATACACCATCTTCTCAGCACCTCACGGCACCTCTCAAAAATTGACCACCTAATTGGTTACAAATCAAGCCTCAATAGATATAAGAATATTGAAATACTTCCATTCCTCCTTTCAGATCAACATGGTCTAAGGCAGGTCATCAATAACAACAAAGAAAACAAAAAGCCCATATACACATGGAAACTACACAATTCTCTATTAAATGATACCAGGGTCAAAGAAGAAATAAAGAAGGAAATTAAGGATTTTCTAGAATTCAATGAAAATTAAAATACGACATAACCAGACCTATGGGATGCAATGAAAGTAGTACTGAGAGAAAAACTCAGCTCTGAGTGGGTCCAAAAAGATACTGGAGAGAGCATACACTAGCAACTTGACAGCACAGTTGAAAGCTCTAGAACAAAAGGAAGCAGACACACCCAAGAGGAATAGACAGCAAGAAATAATAAAACTTAGGGCAAAAATAGACCAAACAGAAACAAAAAGAACCATTCACAGAATCAACAAAACCAAGAACTGGGTCTTTGAGAAAATTAACAAGATTGATAAACCCTTAGACAGACTAACTAGAGGGCAAGAGAGAGTATTCTAATTAACAAAATCAGAAAGAAAAGTGGAGACATAATAACTAAAACTAAGGAAATTCAAGAAATCATCAGATCCTACTACAAAAGCCTTACTCAACAAAGCTGGAAAATCTGGAGGAAATAAATGAATTCCTAGACAGATACCAGATACTAAAGCTAAACCAGGACCAGGTAAACCATGCAAATAACCCCATAACACCTAAAGAAATAGAAGCAGTCATCAAAAGCCTCCCAACCAAAAAAAGCCTAGGTCCAGATGGGTTCAGTGCAGAATTTTTTTTAATAGCTCTGTGATCAAGAACTTTTATAGCAGATACTTGGACCAGGTTCAAACCTCAACACAGGAAAACAAAAACAAAAAAGAAATGTAACAGGCACAGTTGTTTTGTTCTCCTTCCTCCAGAGGCAAGAGCCTTGTGGTTTTCCACCCCTTCCTGTAGCCTTGGCTGATTCCCCAGAGCTCACATGAAAAAGCAAAAATGAACATCCCCTCACCCCAGGCCCCCTCTAACACCTGGGAAACTTTAGGCCACGTGATCTGACCTACGCCATCTGGGTAGATTTAAGGCTGGACTAGCCCTGCTGTTCCCCACTGCACCCCATTGTTCCCACAATCCTGCCATAGGGATTAGTTGATTGTCAGTCTCTACTCATGGTGGAGTCTTGGACCTCAGACCCCTTTCAAAGGGGGCACAGCCTGCGTACATGGGAGAGGAATCAGGCCTCACTGTCCCCACCATAATGTTCATAGCAGCTCTATTTATAATAGCCAGAAGCTGGAAAGAACCCAGATGTCCTTCAGTAAATGAATGGATACAAAAATTGTGGTATATTTACACAATGGAGTACTACTCAGCTATCAGAAACAATGACTTAACAAAATTCTTAAGAAAATGGCGGCATTTAGAGAATATCATCCTGAGTGAGATAACCCAGTCACAAAAGAAGAGACATAATATGTAGTCACTGATAATTGGATACTAACCCCATAAAGGTCTGAACACCCCAGAAACAACTCACAGACTATATGAAGTTCAAGGAAGGAAAAAAGAAAAAAGAAAAGTTAAAACCATTATGCTTAATCTATACACACCAAGAAAACTTTTACTAATCCCGGGTTGCATCCTGTTTTACATGTACTTTATGCTCATTTTAACTAGTAAGATCTTAATGCACACTATCAAACCTTTAAAATAAAAAACCAAGCACTGACAAAAATTTTTTATAATTTTATGCAAAAATGCTTAAAATTTGTTCATTTATCTCTGTTTTTAAAAATAAAATTGTTCAAAAAATTTAAAAAATAAAAGATACCAAACCAAAAATATGTTAAAAAAAGACTAGTCTAGGAAAACATCTTTAGACTATTATTTTAAATAACTAACAAATTATAAAGTATAAAAGTCATTCATGTTAAAAAAAAAAAAAAAAAAAAAAAAAGGAACATTTGTTTTGGTCCTTCTTGGCCATTTGTGATTCCTTACTTGGGAATTCTCTGTTTAGCTCTCTGTATTTCATATTTAAATTTTGTTATTTGGTTTTCTGGATTTTAACTTCTTGAGTTCTTTGTACATTTTGGTTATTCTCTATCAGGTATAGAGTTGAAAAAACCTTTTTTCCAATCTGTAGATTGCCATTTTGTCCTACTGATAGTGTCTTTTGCCTTATGGAAGCTTTTAAATTTCATGAGGTCCCATTTATCAATTGTTGATATTAGAACCTGTGCCATTGGTGTTCTGTTCAGGAAATTTTCCCCTGTGACAATGTATTTCAGGCTTTTTTCTACTTTTTCTTCTATTAGATCTAGTGTATCTGGTTTTATGTGGAGGTCCATGGACTTCTTGGACTTGAGCTTTGCACTAGGAGATAAAGATGAATGAATTTGCATTCTTTTACATGTGCTGGCCACAGCTAGACTAGCAACATTTGTTGAAGGTGCTTTCTTTTTAACTACTGTAAGGTTTTGGCTTCTTGCTCTTTAGAGCATTAAGGTTTGTGAGTTTTGGACTGCTTACTTAATGATGCTCACATTGCAAGAACTAAGTTGTTTAGAAAACCAAGCTAAACCAAGCTATGGATAGGACATTTTTATGAAGTACTCTAAAATGTTAATTAGGGTTCTATTTTTTTCTATTTGTCAGTGAGCTTACATTAGGTTTGTGTGTGTGTGGGGGGGGTGTGATAGTCATCTATGTGGATGATAGAAGTTTATGTCAGATGCCCTTATCAAATACATTCGACCCTCCACTTTTGTTTTTGAGATAGAGTCTGTAACTTAATCCAGTCATCATTGGTTGGTGAGACTATTTGACCAGCAAGCCCCAGGGCTCCTCCTATTCCCTCACTTGCACCTGCACTGAGGTAACAGGCCCACTGACTCAGACATATTTTAAGTAACCATTGAAGATCTTAACTCCTCAGGCTTCTGTGGTAAGTAGTTTAGGGACTGAGTCATCTTCTCATCTCCATATTCTTGTTAATGAGTGACAATTAATAAATATATACACACAGATATATATATATATATATATATATCTGTGTATATTATGTATACAAAAAGAGGTCACTAGAAATGTATTGAGAGTTGTGAAAAGTTAAAAAATAATGCAGAGACACAACTGTGGAGATATTGAACTGCACACTTAAAGAAATTATGTTTCCCAATACCAGTTATAGAGAAACAGTCACAAATGAGAGGACGTCTAGCTCCTCTGACACTATCAAGAAGGTGAGAGAAACTCCAGCCCTGCTTATTGCCATTGGCACACATTTCTTATTGCTAGGAACTCCTATTACCGTTGAGATGGTTGGTTTTTGAATTGAGATTTTTTGAAGTTTGATCTTAAGCATTCTAATTTTCTTTCTGTGAGCACACACATACATACAAAATGAGGAGCAGGCCTTCCAGCTTTTGAATGGCAATAGGTATAAAATTCCCATAATCCTTGCAGCCTGGAGCTGCAAGGGTAAGCTGAATTGCCCCATCTTTGGCAAACTACTCCATTAATTGTTAGCTCAATGCAAATTACGCTTCAAATATTTCAGCTGCAAAACCTTTTGCCACCAAAGCCATTTCTCCTGCCACAAAGGGGAGGACCATCGAGGCCACCTCTGCCTAACTTCTGTAGTAGTGGGTCAGATTGAGCAACCTTCCTGAAACTTTAGATGGTTTTGCAGCTATTATTCTCCCCTGCCTCGTAGGAAACACTGCCCCCTGTTACTCATCAAGATGGGAGTCATTGGTAATAAGATGTGAGAGTTATTCTTATGTGAGATTGGCCTCATTTGATGCCTGTGATTTCTTTGAAGCAAGAAGCTGTGTTTTGTTTATTTTTTTAACAGTTTATTATAAAAAACAATGATAAATGTACAAATTTTAAGCATTTTTGCATAAAAGTATAAAAATACATTTTTGTCAGTGCTTGGTTTTTTATTTTAAAAGTTTGATAGTGTGCATTAAGATCTTACTAGTTAAAATGAGCATAAAGTACATGTAAAACAGGATGTAACCCGGAATTAGTAAAAGTATTCTTGGTGTGTATAGATTAACCATAATGGTTTATACTTTTCTTTTTTTTTTTCCTTTCTTGAACTTCATATAGTCTGTGAGTTGTTTCTGGGGTGTACAGACCTTTATGGGATTAGTATCCAATTATCAGTGACTACATATTATGTCTGTTCTTTTGTGACTGGGTTATCTCACTCAGAATGATATTCTCTAGATGCAGCCATTTTCTTAAGAATTTCATAAAGTCATTGTTTCTGGTGGCTGAGTAGTACTCCATTGTGTAAATGTACCACAATTTTTGTATCCATTCATCTACTGAAGAACATCTGGGTTCTTTCTAGCTTCTAGTTATTATAATTAGAGCTGCTATGAACATTGTGGTGCATGTATCTCTGTTATATGTTGGAGCTTCTCTGGGGTATATGCCCAGAAGTACTATAACTAGGTCTTTTTTTAACAAGTTTATTTTACAAAGCAAAGATAAATGTACAGATTTTAAGCATTTTTGCATAAAATTATACAATATATTTTGTTACTACTTGTTTTTTTTTTTTTTTTTTTTTTTTAAGGTTTGATAGTGTGATAAAGATGCCACCAGTAACAATGAGCATGAAGTACATGTAAAACAAGATGCAACCTGGAAATAGTCAAAGTTTTCTTGGTGTGTAAAGATTTTATTTTACAATGAGCAGACAGTACATGTAATACAGAGTACAACCCGGAATTTGTCAATGTGTTCTTGGTGGGTAATGATTGAGCATGACTATTTTTTTGGTTTGTTTTGTTTTCTTTTCTTTTATTTCTTGGACTTCACACAGTCTGTGAGTTGTTTCTGGGGCAGTGTGAGCCTCTGGGGTTAGCATCCCATTATCAGTGACTGCATATTATGTCTGTTCTTTTGTGACTGGGTTATCTCACTCAGGATGATATTCTCTTGATGAAGGCATTTTTTTTTTAAACGACTTTGTTTTACAAAACAAAGATAAATGTACAGATTTTAAACATTTTTGGCTTAAAATTATACATTTTTGTCAGTAATGTTTTTTCAGACATTAAAATAATTTTTACATAAAACCATGTGAATATATTTTTTAGTCAGTACTTGATTTTTTTCAAGGGCTTGACAGTATGCATTGAAAACCTAATAGTTACAATAAGTGTAAAGTACATGCAAAACAAAATGCAACATGGAAATAGTCAAAGTCTTCTTGTTTTGTAAATATTTTTTTTTGGTTTTCTTTATTTCCTGGACTTCATACAGTCTGTGAGTTTTTTCTGGGGGAGTGCAAGCCTCTGGGGTTAGCATCCCAATATCAGTGACTGCATATTATGTCTGTTCTTTTGTGACTGGGTTATCTCACTCAGGATGATATTCTCTAGATGCAGCCATTTTCTTAAGAATTTGGTTAAGTCATTGTTTCTGGTGGCTGAGTAGTATTCCATTGTGTATATGTACCACAATTTTTGTATCCATTCATCTTCTGAAGGACATCTGGGTTCCTTCCAGCTTCTGGCTATTATAAATAGAGCCGCTATGAACATTGTGGTGCATATATTTTTGTTGTGTACTAAAGTGTCTCTGGGGTATATGCCCAGAATTGGAATAGCTAGGTCTTCAGGTAGTACTATGTCCAATTTTCTGAGGAATCGCCAGACTGATTTTCACAGTGTTGTACCAGTTAACAACCCCAACAACAGTGGAGAAGTGTTCCTCTTTCTCCACACCCTCAAGAGCATCTGCTGTTATCTGAGTTTTGGATAGTGGCCAATCTGACTGGTGTGATGTAGAATCTCAGGGTTTTTTTGATTTGCATTTCCCTGATGGCTAAGGATGACAAGCATTTCCTTAGATATTTCTCAGCCTTTCAATATTCCTCACTTGAGAACTTTTTGATTAGCTCTGTACCCCATTTTTAATAGGGTGGTTGATTCTCTGGTGTCTAGCTTTTTGAGTTCTTTGTATACCTTAGATATTAGTCCTCTATCTGATGGGGGATTGGTAAAGATCATTTCCCACTCTGTACGCTGCCCTATTGTTTTCTTGACAGTGTCCTTAGCCTTACAGAAACTTTCCAATCTCATTATGTCCCATTTGTCAATCTTTGACCTTGGAGCATGTGCCATTGCTGTTTTGTTCAGGAAATTTTCTCCTGTGCTTATGTGTTTTACGGTTTTCCCTAATTTCTCATCTAATAATTTCAGTGTTCCTGGTTTAATGTGGAGATATTTGATCCACTTAAACTTGAGCTTTGTACAAGGAGATAAGAAAGGGTCTATTTTCATTCTTCTGCATGCTGAGTGCCACTTGGACCAACACCATTTGTTGAATAGGCTGTCCTTTTTCCATTGAATGTTTACAACTCCTTTGTCAAAAATTAGGTTACCATATATGTGAGGGCTCATTTCTGGATCTTCTACTCTATTCCATTGATCCACATGCCTATTTATGTACCAGTACCATGTAGTTTTTAGCACACTTGCCTTGTAATAGAGCTTGATGTCAGGGATAGTGATTCCCACAGATGTTTTCTTGTTGTTAAGGATGGATTTCGCTATTCTAGGTCTTTTGTTATTCCAGATGAAATTTCTCTTTCCAACAATGAAGAATTGGGTAGGAATTTTGATGGGGATTGCATTGAATCTGTAGATTGCTTTTGGTAGGATGGCCATTTTTACAATGTTGATCCTTCCAATCCATTAGCATGTGAGATCTTTACATTTTCTGAGATCTTCCTCAATTTCCTTTAGAGGTTTGAAATTCTTGTCATACAGGGTCTTCACTTGCATAGTTAGAATCACACCAAGGTATTTCATAATTTTTGTGACCTTTGTAAAGGGTATCTTTTCCCTAATTTCTTTCTCCGCATGTTTGTCCTTTGAATATAGAATGGTTACTGATTTGTTTGCATTAATTTTATATTGGGCTACTTTGCTGAATTTGTTTATCAGCTGTAGGACTTCGCTGATGGAATTTTTGGGGTCACATAAGTACACCATCATGTCATGTGCAAATAGTGATGTTTTTGCTTCCTCCTTTCCAATTTGTATCCCTTTGATTTCCTTTAGCTGTCTAATTGCTCTAGCCAGGACTTCCGGTACTATGTTGAATAGGTAGGAGGAGAGGTTGCAGCCTTGTTGAGACCCTGATTTTAGTGGGATTGTTTCAAGTTTCCCACCTTTAAGTTTGATGTTGGCTGTTGGTTTGCTGTATATTGCTTTTATTATGTTTAGGTATGGGCATTGGATTCCTGTTCTTTCCAAGACTTTTAACATGAAGGGGTGTTGAATTTTGTCAAATGTTTTTTCAGCATCTCTTGACATGACCATATGGTTTTTTTCTTTGAGTTTGTTTATATGGTGCATTACATTGATAGGTTTACATATATTAAACTATCCCTGCATCCCAGGGATGAAGCCTACTTGATCTTGGTTAATGATTGTTTTGATGTGTTCTTGGATTTGGTTTGCAGGGATTTTGTTGAGTATTTTGTATCAATGTTCACTAGTGATATTGGTCTGATATTTTCTTTCCTTGTATGGTCTTTGTGTGGTTTATGAACGAAGGTTATTGTTGCGTCAAAATATGAGTTAGGTAGTATTCCATCTATTTCTCTTTTGTGAAATAGTTTGGAGCGAATTGGTATTTTGTTGTCAATAAATGTCTGATAAAATTCTGCTTTGAACCCATCTGGACCTGGGTTGTTTTTGTTTGGGAGACTTTTGATGACTGCTTCTATTTGTTTAGGGAAAACAAATGTTTAACTATAACATTTATGGGTATATACCACCAAACATGCTCTACCATATCATGAAAATATGTGCTACATTCATAACATTCTTACTTATAATAGCCAGAAGCTGGAAAGAACCCAGATGTTCTTCATCAGAGGAATGGATACAGAAAATATTATTCATTGACATATTTAGTAATAGTATACATCTATTAAAAAATAAGAATATCATGAATTTTCTGGCAAATGGATGAAACTAGAAAATACAATCCTGAGCAAGGTAACCCATCCCAAAAAGACATAAATGATATGCACTGACTTACAAGTACATAATAACCATAAATTTAGAAAACCTACGATTAACTCACAGAGCATAGGAAAATTAAAAAAAAAAAAAAAAAAAAAAAAAAAAAGGCCAATGTGTGGATACTTAAATCCCACTTTGAAGGGGGAAAAAGCAATCACAGGAGGTAATGGGAGGGAGGGAGGGACCTAGGTGGAAGAGGGTAAGGGTAGGAAGAAAGGTGGGCAAGAGCAGGTATGGGTGGAGACAGGAGAGAAGCCCAAAGGATAATGAAAAAAGATATGCAGAACTGTAACATGTGAAACAGTTGAGAACAAGTAGAAAGTACCAGACACCAGAGAGGGAGGAAGCTCCTAGCATCCAGTGAGGATGACATTAGCTGAAATGCCCAACACTGTACTTATGGAACCTAAAGAAACCACCTCTATTAGGTAGTCATGGACCCCAGTAGATCTCATATTTTAAACCCAGAACTTCTTCCAGCTAAAGGATACCAGGGGGGAAATGGATCAGAGATGGAAGGAAAGGCTATCCAAAGACCACCCTGCCTTGAGATTCTTCCCAGGCACAGATATCAAACCCTGACTCTATTACTGGTGCCATGATATACTTGCAAACAGAAGCCTAGCAGGGCTATTCTCCTAGAGGCTCTACAAGCAGGTGATGAATACAGACACAAATACTTAAAGCCAAGCATTGGGTTGAGCATAGGCACTCCCATGTAAGAGTTAGGAGAAAGACTGAAGGAGCTGAAGGGTATTGCAAGCCCATAGGTAGAAAACAGTATCAACTCATTGAAACACCCAGAGCTCCTAGGGACTAAGTTACCAACCAAAGAGTGCACGTGGGCTTTTCTGTGGTCCACACTACACATGGAACAGAATACTGCCTTGTTTGGCTTTAGTGGGAAGGGAGGTGCTTGGTCCTGTGGCATCTTGATGCCCCAAATAAGGGGCATGCTTGAGTTATAAGGTGGGAGTAGGAAAGTGAGTGGGAGAGTACCATCTTAGAAGTGATGGGGAAGGGGATAGAGAAGTCTTGGAGAGAGGACCAGGAAGGAGGACAACATTTAAATGTAAATAAATAAAATAATTAATTTATAAAAAGAGTGCATTCATGGGCACCAAGATTTCATGTGACAAGCAAGGAAGGTGCAGCAGCTTCAGTTCTTCCAGTTCCCTGAGGCAGACACATGGCAGAGCAGGAAGGACTTTCTAGAGCTTTTGGTACTTTAGGCTTTCAGCATCGGGTCAAGATTTCACACAGCCATAGCTAAGTGACAACAGTGCCTCTTCAAAACTTTTAATTTAAGAAATGTCGAACTCCTCCCACCTTAGATGCCTTGATCTCAACAAAGTTATCTTCTTGAAAGATTCTAATTATCTATGTGTTGCTGAGGTACACAGCCATCTTTAGCCAGATCTACACAATGTGTGATTTTGTTGTTGTTGTTGAATAGAATTACCTCATTGTCCTTGATTTCCTTCACACTGTAGAGCTTTCCATGAACCCTCCCCTCAACCCCTAAACTAAGAAGGCATCATCCTCTCTCTTTATCAACCCAGTCCTTAACTTTGCATTCCGGGCTCAATGATTGCTAGTCATACTTTAACACTGGTAGCAGTTCTTGTCCTTGTGATACACAAGCAGACACATGTCTTTGAGCCTCCTTCCCAAGGAGCTGTCATTGGAACTGTGTTCCTGACACCAGTAAGAGAAGTAAGCAATGTAATTGCTTGTTATTTTCATTCACCATTAAGCTTCTTATTGTATTAAGTATTGTAAGAACAAGACCAAGGAGTACATTAATATTTGAGGGAAGCAAGTTGCTCAGAGATGTTTCAGATCTAAATCATGTTTAAGGAGGCAGACAAATTCTTGGAACTAGATAACAGGTTTCCTCTTTCAGTCATTATATTTCTCAGTTCCTGTAGCATCTCCATCATTTCTAGTGCTGTGGTGTCACTTTGCCACGGCCTGTCTGTCCACTGTTAGCTTCCCTTAAAGTCTCATTGGACACTAGGTCACCTATGCTTAAGAAACCCTATGGAAGTAACATGTTAAGAAAGCACAGTACTTCTCTCAGGTCCCAGTGAGGGTTCTAGCACAGAAGAGACCTTGAGAAAGTGTACTTCAGTTGGGTTGCCCATTTCCAAGTTCTTTGTCTTTCAGGAAGCAGTATTCTCGGGGCAGAATGGAACGGTTCTTGGCTCTGCAATTTACTGTATTGTAAATCACATAATTTTCTCCATTTTACATCAGTTAGTGTCTATCAAATGTTTCTTTCCTTTAGTGTAAAATTCTCTAGTAACTGGCAGGTGAGCCTCACAATTTGCATCAAGAAGCTTCTAGGGAGCCATGATCTTATTGGAAAGTGTTTTGCTTTGTTTCACACAGTTTATTTCGATGAACTTTAGGAAGGAAAGCTTAGCCAGTGTTCTGCATCTATTCCATTGTCCTAAGAAAACCCCAACCAATGCTTTGTGGTGTGACAGATTTGTGATTATTTCATTCTCCTAAGTATAGATATGCTGCCAAGAAGCTCACAGGCTTCCAAGAATTTTTATTAAGAATTTCAGAAATTCCAGCAAGGAATTTTATCTCTGCTTATAAGATCAAGGGCATAACTGGAACCAAACATGCCTCATTTCATGCTAGTTTCCTTCTCTAAAAAGATATGGGTAATATTTATCTTGTGTCAAATGGACAATGCAAGAGAATTGTTCTGCCCCTCTTCTCCAAGGAGTCCATGAATGTCAAGAGGAGAACAGAAGAATACCCAGAGTGATGGATGTCAACAGTCATGAGCTTCTTGATCATGTAGACTGGCAAGCAAGTCTGTGACTGTGGGACTCTAAGATAAAAAGTAATCTTCTGTAGATGTGAGTGCAGTGGACACAATGTTTACCCTTCTGAGTTGTGACCTGTCGCTACCCTTAAAACTGGGCATTAAGACAAGCTGTCAAAGATAAGACAGGATGTGAGAGAGGTCCTGCTGCAAGGCACCTCAGGTAAGCTCTGTGCACTTCAATAAGAATCCTCTTGATGCCTAGGTTTTCTTCCAGTACTGTGAAGTAATATGTTTCCTAAAATGACACTTCCATCTGGGAGAAATAATAGTTCAGTGCCTTAATTCATGCTGGTTTCACACAGAGCTGTTTTCTGGAAAGTGTGCATTGTGATTTTTTTTTGTTTCTATAAGAATTATGTCAATCTTGTTTTCTGGATAAATAGCTGTCTGTATGCACAGAAGATGAAGGCACATGGCTTTACCTTCTTCTATGGAATAGGGTGCAAGCAAAGCCTTAGTGTTGGTATTTCCCTTTTCTTCATGTTTACAAGCTTGTTAGACCAGTATGACAGAAGGAATGTCACCGTGTCAAACTAACACAGTGATCAGAGCTGGGTAACTTGATGCTGAGTAGAATGAAATAGATAAGGAAGGCTGAGGTGGCTGATGAGATGGCTGATAAATCACATGATCAGCCAACCGAAAGGATAGGTCTTCCTGCTTTTTATCTTCACACTTTCCACTGATTATCTCATAAGTTTTCCTACCAAGCACAATATCACTCCTTGAAATATAATATTGAGTATTTATATCTCTTTTCTAAAGCAGTTTTTCTTCTATATTGCTCAGTCATGACATTGAGTAATATCTCAGCAGTGTCTCAAGTATTATCTGTCAATCACAAATATCCATTGAACATATATTGTATGGTGATCAAAGCATCTATTTTATGTAGTTCAGAGAAAAAAGTTACCAAGCTACAGCCCTTGGGATAAAGCTCAGAGCAAAAGAGGAATATTAAATATAATACAGAATAGGATGTGATTCCTAAGGACTTCCAAAGGTTCAACCAAGGTTTCTCCTAATTTTTCTCCCTTTCCCTGCTGCACAGGAGCTTCATCTGCTCAGATAGTCATTTTAGTTTGTGTATTACACAAATAGAAACTGTGTACTTCTAATGTGTCATATCCTGGGCAAGAATCCAACAGTACAAAAAATACAACTTGCCATCTTCAAGGACCTGGTAGTGGTGGTAGAGATAAACACATAGAGATGTTAAACAGTAAACACAATAATTGCAAGTTCATAGCAGGGTATAGTGGGGCATTCCTTGTTTGCTGACATCTTTTCCACCATATCCAACTGGGAAACAGAGGCAAGACAATCCGATTTTAAGACCAACCTAGGTTCCAAAGTGAAATAAGAAATTAATGAACAAAAATATGAAAGCCAAACGTCTCATGAGTATTCAGTGTTGCTGAAGCCGAACATGATGGAGCAATTTGAGGAAGTTGAAGTCCATGGTAAGATGTGTTTTCTCTGGAAAAAAAGCAAACAGGAAAAACTTCAATTTCTATCCAATATGCAATAAAGCTGCTCTAAAAAAATTTAAAAAGACTGAAAGATTGACAGAAGTATATTTCTCTTTTACATCAACCAGATCATTCGGTGTCACATTGATCTGAGAAAAATGAAACTTAAGTTAGAAAAAAATTGGTTAATAGACAGTCTCAGTGGTCAAGTTTCTGAGGATATCATTAAACATAATATTTGTAGATGGGCATATGCCAGCTTTGATGTGTGTGCCTATATGGCTGTGTCTGTCTTATTTCCCTCCAACTTTCCTCTTTACTTACTTCATGGTAGCACATGTTCATGAGGAGAGACCTGACTCTCACTTTGCTACCAGCTGAGAAAATGGCTGATCCTACAGACAGCTACTTCAGTGTAACACAAAGCAAATTAAAAATATTCATGTGAAACACACTTATAAAGTTTAAGCAGAGAGATATTAAATGTACAGGAACCTCCTTCCTCATGTCAAAGCTTCATTTTCCCCACTAGATGAAAAGACCAGAGATTGCTATATTTTCTTCAACGTGAGCTGCTTTTGGGAGACTATTTCTTCTCTATGCTCTATACTCTCCAGAGTACTGCTGGCTCTTTAATATACTGTGAACAATGTTAATAAAAGCCATATTTTATAGCTATAAAATATACTTGCAAGGTTTCAAATGATGAATTAAAGGAGTGTTCTTTCAATAGAAAATGTCTGTAACCTTTAAAAACTATCATTCACAAAGTATAGACTAACAGTCTCAGACAAAAGCAATAAAAAATCCTTAATGCAGAAAGATGACATAAACTGAGTCTGGTAATTAGAGTCCAATCAATAAAGCTCTAAGGAAGAGTTACCTGCTCATGGAGAGGAACTTCAAATACTTGTTTGGAAACCAGAAAACTGTTCAACATAGATTGTCAAAGCACTGTGTGGAGTGCCGAATTCAAGTACAGCAAAAGGGAAAGTGAGACTAACAATACAGAACCAGAGAAAATGCAACAAATGCAAAGGCAGCATAAGCCACAACTAAGAAAATGGTTTCTGTAATAGACTCACAGACAGAATCTTAAGAAGAAAATTATGGTGCTATCTTGCAAATTAAGTAAACATGGCTACTTGTGCGGCACTAAAACTCATCATATACACAGCATGTTTCTCGTTTGTATCTTGATGATTGCTGAGCTCTTGTAAACAAGTGTGCCAGGAAGTGCATGTCGAAAAGAATGTACTCATCTTGTAGAGCTAACCAAGAAAACATGTTGCTAATGAAAATAACATTGCAAGGAGACCAACTCATTTCCCCATCAATATGGTGATGGGCTGTGTTTATAGCATTTCAAGTCTTTTTTAGCATCACCATATAAACATGCAACCCTTCCTACACAGTTCTCTTTCTCAGCAGTTAAGAGCTTTATTAACACTGAGAAGAAGCCATTTCCGGACTATATGACCTACAAAAGCCAGAATAACACATATTTTAGTCAATAATGTTAAAAATATTCCCTACCTATGGTTTACATTAATGAGAAAAATTTGTCTCATGCAAAACAAAAAGGCATTTTTATAGCGAGCTTCTCCTTCAGTCTTTATCTGTTTATGTAGGTGTGTGTGTGTGAGTGTGTGTGTGTGGGTGAATGTGTGTGTGTGTGTGTGTGTGTGTGTGTGTGTGTGTGTACATTTGATCTTAGTGCATTTAATCTTAGTATCTCAGTTTTCCTCTATTTTCACGCAATGTTTGCATCTTGGCTAGAAAATGCAGTTGTTGCAGTGAAGACTGTTCTTTGCCCAGCAGTAAGAATTATTATAGCTTATATAACAAAACAGTACTAACTTACATGGAAGAATCTGATTGCCTAATCTTGGTGTCTGCCACCGTTTTTTATTCATAGGGATTTAACAATTTTTTTTCTCTGAATAGTTGTGGTCATTAATTTGTATGCGTTTTTGTTGTCCCAGAGGAAACTTGGGGCCAAACAAAGTACTTTATATGGCAACCATTATACTTACACCTGGGTTCTTGTGTCCCCTAAATCTATAGTATGACCACTTTAGGTTTGCTGAGCTACCGTAAAGGGTCAGCTGAGAGTACTCATACTAGGGAATTAAAAGAGAAAATTACAATTAAAAATAACAATTAAAAGGAAAAATTCAAATACATAAAGTATATTCAAGAATAATTTTTTCCAACCATAAAGATCATTTCAGGACATATGCAGTATTGAAGACAATAAAATGAGGTTTAGCTTACAAGTCTGTTCCTAGATAAAAAGCTTTCCAATTCCTAGAATCTTCTGATTTTCTGTGTGTGTGTTTCAAATCCTTGTATGATGTACACCTCTTTATATACAAACCTTGCCTAGCCCTTCATCTCCTAGACAACTATTTTCCAAGTCATACTGACTTCTTTTTATATTCTCAGCATGCATGCTAACTCAAGATTTTATACATGTGCTCTAAAAATTTCTTTTCCATGTTCCTTTCCTCTATTTTCATTTTCCTTCCTAATTGCATTGTCTGACCTTGCTTACTGGTATGGCTTTTGCTTTTCCACTGTGCATTCATTGCCAATATTTAATTATAGATTAGACTCATGCTAATACGTAAATGTGGTAGATTATTATGCCTAGTTAAAAATCAAACCCTCTACTCTGTATGTTCATTTTTCTTTTGAATACAGCTGCATAGAGATTCTTACCAAGAAATAGATGCCATTTTTTTCCAGCCTGCAAGTTCAGTTTAACTTGGGTCCATAAAATTCATACAAAATAAGGTTGCTCCTGTATTGGTTCTAGACTTTAAAAATATTGTACTCTCTATAGTTTTCATAATTCTTTCTAGCTATAGATGGGGGACTCCTTTGCACGGATTACTAGTTCATTTAATTGTTAGCTACACCACAGGAAAAGTTCAAACCCAAACAGCCAAGCCACCTATATTCATTGCATTTAGCTCACCACAACACTTGAGAGATTTCACGCAAGACAAACCCAGTCCTGCCCAGAACTTCTGAAATTTTCAGCTGACCTACAAACTTGTTCTAATCCTCTTAATAATAAATATGATGAAATATTCAGTTTGACCTTCTATACTTACCTACCATCAATAAGACCAGTGGAACGATATCTCAGAACTAACTGAGCAATCAAGACTTCTCTCAAGACCCTCACCTAGGATACGGTGTTTATATTCTTCTATCAAGACACTGGTTCTTCACACTCCACTCTGATGAGTGTTTTGTTCTGATGTTTGCCGTTTTCCATTCATTTCTTCATTCCAAAGTGGTGACTTTGCCATTTCTTCTGTTTGAAAATGTATATACTGGAAACTCTCTCATAACCCTAAAGCCAGTTTTAACTCTCACAATCTCCTATCATTGCTTTATCTGAGTTACTCCAAATGTTTTGTCTTGATAAAGACATGGGACTCACAGACACCTTTCCAGGGAAACTGTTGACCTTGAGTTTCTAGTTTTATTATCTGGTATATTTTTTTCTCTTTCTTTATAAGTAGTTTTTAATGCATACATTGTATCTGAATTACTGGTAAGTTGTCATCTCATGTGAACTTCTTCAGTTAAGTAATGATGCTTTTATATGGGGAAAAAGAGAAATATCAAATTCTTATAGATGAAAAGTTCTGTGGTGAACATAATATAATAACATTTCCATTTTATTTGTCTTTAAATATCCATTTCATTTGCCCATTCACTCAATGGTGCCTTTAAGCAAAGGAAATCACATTTATTCTCAGTCCTGTATTTTTCAACATCTTCAGTGTTCATGTGGTGTTGCTGATTGTATTTTTCAAAGATGGAATAATGATATTTTTCATACCACACATCCTTTTCATAATGTGATTTTTCTCTTTCTTCATCAAAAGACAATATCCATTTCTCTCCCCCTCAAGGTTAAATGAAACGTTGTAACTATCTTAATACACAGAATGTATCAGAATTAGTGATCTCTCCATATAGACTAGGGTCCAATTACAGAACAAAAAAAAAAAAAAAAATGGCTTGAACCATCATAGCAACCAAAGGAAGTACAATAAGGACTCCAGAAGTCAACAGTGATTTTCTTTTTTATTTCTTTTAGTTTCTTTTCAGCTACACTTACAACTGCAACTGGCATTTCAGTTGGCCACATACCTAAAGCTCCTTGAGATCATCAGAATTTCAAATGAGAATAGGACTTCAACTAACAAAGGGCAATTTCAAAGACTCATAAGATATTGAAAACAATGCACAACAATAACCAGGTCATTACAAATGCAAACCCATGTGATTTTATATTTAATTCGAAGTCGTAATGTGACCTTAGAATCATGAATACAGCCTAAATTGATAAACAGAAGTTAAGCCCAATTTGATTCTTCAGTCATGGCGAAAAGCCAGCGACATGAAGCACATTGGCAGTCTACACCACAGGTCTAATACACGGTTAATGGGAAGAGTAAAGGTGTGTGTTGTGACAGCGCAAAAATTATTTTTCCTTTTGTGTTTAAGATGAAATATGTCTTCAGTAAGGGGAGAGCATCACAAATGTCTTCTGTTTAGATGCAACTGTCTCTTTAAATGTCAGACTCTTTTCCACTGTACAAAGACCTCATACCAGCTTTTCCAGTTATTATTCTCTATGCAAAGTACCAATAAGGAAAAAAAATAAGTGTTGGCATCCTTGTGTGTATTTCACAGATTCCTTTTCCATATTTCTACTTGCTTTCAATAACAATGGACACTTTTCATATTTCCCATGGGTAACTATTGAATCTAAACAAATAACAATGAGTTGTATACACAGTGGCAATACTGAGACATCAAGCATGTGTGTGTATGTGTTGTGTGTGTGTGTGTGTATATTTTCTAGTTACATAAATGTAAAGAAAAATCCCATGTGTCTACAGCCCTATGAGAAATAGCAGTTAAAAAAGTCAGATTGTTAAATATGTGAACATTTTCTCAAATATGTAACATCCTAGCCAGTATTAATCCCAGTAATTTGTATCTGTCCATTGACTATATAAGGGCTATGGGGCTATGAGTCAAAGATTATTACATATATACCCCACAAAATAGAACTAAAATTCATGATTTTTTTAAATGATTTTTTGACTTGGTGTTGACATATTAGTAATACAGAGGGTAAAGAAGAATTGTTGGGGTTTGTACAACAGAAGCATGTTCAGCATACCTTAGTGTCAGATAACCTGAGAAGAGGAGAGTATCGGGGAGTCTTGAGAAAAAGGGGGGGAGGATTGAGGAACCTGGAGGGGATAGCACTTTACAAGAAGATCAACAGGATCAACTAACCTGGACACTTGGGGTCTCCCAGACACTGAAACACTGGCTAAAGAGCATTGCAAAGGCTGGACCTAGGCCCCACATATATTTAACAGATACCTACTTGTTCTTTGTGTAGGTTCTCCAACAACTGTACTAGGAGTTTATCCTGTTCCACCAACGGCTACTTTGTCTAGATTCAGTGGGAAAGGATGTGCCTAGTCCTGTAGTTACTTAAGTTGCCAGGGTGGGTTGGTACCCGGGGGTAAAGTCCTCTTCTCAGAAGTAAAGGGGGTGGAGGGACAATGTGTGGTGGTGGTGGGAAGAGAGGGGGCCACAGACAGTATATAAAGTGAATGGATGAATGGGTGAATGAATGAATGAATGAATAATAAAATATGGTAAACCAAGATATTGTTTTTTTTTTCAAAACCTTAGACTTTACTGAAAATAAGAAAATTGTAGTAATCTACTTGATGAATATCATTGTAGTTACATGTAACGAGTATCTGAGATAGAAAAGAGGGTTAACGCATTAGTCAATTTATTAGTAAAAATCTGTAATAGCTTCCCATTTAAATGTTTAGATATTTGCTTAGGACTGAGTACGCCAAAGAACTGACAAAGGCAATTTCTGTGGAAACTTATAATGTGCAGCCTTCTAAGTTACAGAAGTTTCATCTTAATTGAAAGTAAGACCTGAGCTCAGAGCCAGGACTTGAACTGTAAGAGAAATGTGGAGCATGAATCCGGGCAGAGGTGCATGCTGGGTACTGGTTCACTACTGATACCACCAAGACACCACCAACAAATTCCATTATCTAGTGCCACATAGATTAATTAATTGTCATTATTCCACTAAGAAATTGTGCTTTGTAAGCTCCTCTGGGGTGCTCACTAACAGGATTCAAATTGTGATAGCAGATTGTCCCTGTCACTGACTGCATGTGGGACCGAGTCCTTTAACAGGGTGTCAAGGTGGCCTGGTCCAAGTTCTTGAGCACTGATAACACATGAGGAAAAAAGCGATCTGGCTGTTCTATGAATCAATAGCAACATTTATTTAGATTAGATAAGACACTCGTGGTACTTGGAAAACAAAGTGATTAAAAACACATTTTCACAAATCTCATTTGCGGCACAGAGAACGGCTGGATTTGGCAGTTCTGTGATCTTAACAAATATGGTTTTAATAATGAATTAAGGTTTAATTTATGCATTCTCCTTGTTGGATTGTTTAGAGATTGGTGCTCATTTGGGAATGATCCCATTGCATAGAAATCAGTGTGTGGGGACTGGTATCAGGTTAATAGGTTTGGGTGTTTAGAGCACATTTGTTCACTCAGTTCATCAGAAAGGCAGCCTTGGGGGCTGGAACGTCATAGCATCACCATCTGCACAGCTCCCGTCAATGATCTTCAAAATATTTAGTCAAAAAAAGAGGCAGTTCAAAGCCTCCTTGAGTCTATAAAGAAGGTCTGGCAGACCCAGAGAAAAATTGCCTACCACTAAAACTTAAGTCTGAAGAAGTTAAATGTTCTAATATAAACTTCCAGTACAAGCAATGGTAGAACTAATGCCAACTTCTGGCTCTGAGTGTAACTGTTCACAGCTAAGCTCTGCATCTCTGGTTCTGTGACTCTTCGTTCTGTAAAGAGGCCATCAGTTCCTCTAGACATCATAATTAGGAAGTGCATATGTCTTTCGAAGCACAGGTCTGAATAGAGCCTCCCCTTCATAGAAGACTTTATTTACCTTTGTGTCAAAGGACTAAGCCTCTCAGAATCAAACCTGTACTTTGTTACATACAGCCCAGAAGTTGGCACCAAGACTGAACTGGATAATGTGGATTCTGAAATCTCAGGGATGCCAGCAGAAGCTCGGGGACACTGGCAGAAGTTCAGGCAACATGTTAGAGTGAAATAAAACTAACATCAAATTCAAAGGGGAGCAGAGGACCAGTAGCCTTGGTACCAAGCACTTACTTGCTCACTATCTTCCAGTTCCCTATGGTTACTAGTGTCAAAGTTCATGGATATTGTCCAGTCTCATGTTATGCAGCACAATTCTGCACTTATTGTAAAACTCCATAAATCTTTGACACAAGCACAGACTAATGAAGACATGAAACTAAAATGATTTGCCTTGCCCAGGTGTGGAGATGAATGTAACAGGAAGGAGTTTGAAACACTATAAGAATATGCTTTTAAGTATATGATGTGTTCTCAAGTATATGAGACCAGAAAGCAAGAAACTCTATTCTTTCTTCTACATTGAAAGTAGGAAAATTATCTAGGACGAGAGACTTATATTTAAATTTTTATTTTCCATTCCTCATCAGACTAGTTATAGCTGATATGAAAGAAATAAAAATTTTGAAAGTTTAGCAAACAGAGAATTCATTTGTCATTTAAGCAAACCTTCTGTTTAAGCAGCTGCCTTAGACATATATCCTACAAATAACTCAGTAACTCTGGGACAGGCCTTCAATCAGCAGTGGCTCATGGTGCCATAGCTTTCTAATTCCTTTACTGAATCCTATGTCTGGACAATAGATGGAGACACACAAAAAATCCATGTGTTTGCAGCTATCAAAGTTAAAACCCTGTTTGCTTCTAACTCAAAACAAGAATTTAGGCTGTAGAAAATGTTAGGCTTTAGAAGCTGATAAAATTCTGTCCCTTGGAAATGTGTCCAGGTTCAGAGCAGCAGCATTATCTATTATTGTATATGCCATTACAATTGCCAGCTATTGCTGCAGAGCCAAGAGCAGGAGGAAACAGAGACAGAAAAGAAGCTTAAGAAAAGTTCTTGCTCCATGGCACATGAGGCTTATCCAAGCATACCAACCGGACATAAATTCTAAAGGCAGCACAGCCAAGACTGCATGGACCTCTAGGTTGGTGTCAGAAATGGGAATGGAGCCAGTGAAAAGACATTTTCTCCCAAGAAGTAAAACCTGGCCCTCGAAGAAAAGGAAACCAAGTAGTGTCACCCATAGGGCAGTATTAGCTTCCTAAGCTTTGGAAAAGATATTGTGACTTTCATGAGCCAATTGTAAGCCAAATGTTGACTTAGTAGCTTCTAAATTATTTCAGCTATTTGAATGGAGGGGAGGCTCAGCAGGTAAGATTACTTGTTCTCCTACTAGGACCTGCATTTGGTTTCCAATACCACACTGTGGTTCACAACCATGCATAATCATACCTACTTCAGGGAATCTTATATTTTTTCTGATCTCTGTGGGCACCATATGCTACACTTGCACACATACACACAAAGCTTTCATACACATAAAATGAAATCAATTAAAATTAATAATTATTGTGTTTTTAATTATTTTATTTATTTACATTCCAAATGATGCCCCTCCCAGTCCCCCCTCCCAAAATTCTTCCCCCATATTCCTTCCCATGGGATGGATCCCATGTTGGGTCTGTCATAAGTCAGCCATTCCTTCAGTCTCTGCTCCATTTTTGTCCCTGCGCTTCTTAATCAGATGTCACTCAACTAAAGAACAGATACACAAAATGCATTTTATTTACACAAAGAATACTATTTATTTTTTTAAATGAGAACATCGTGAATTTTGCAAGCAAAGATGGAACAAAAAAATATCATTCTGAGCGAGGTAACCCAGACCCAAAAGGACATGCTTGGTGTGTACTCACTAATAAGTGTATATTAGCCAAAAGCTAGTGAATACCCTTGATATATCCCCACAGACCCTATGAAATAAGACAAAAAGAAAGGCTCAAGTGAAGACGTTTCAATCCCACTTAGAAGGGGAAACAAAACAATCATGGGTATCAGAGGGAGGGAGGGACTTGAGTGGGAGGTGATAGGGGTAGAAAAGGGGGGGAGGAGGATCAGTCATGGTGGGGGAGGGACAGGAGAGAAGTACCGAAGTCAAGGAGAATGAATAGATATATACAGTGGTATGGGGGAGACAGAGCGAACTACTAGAAAATCCCAGACATAAGGGATATGGGAATCTCCCAGGACCTAAGAGAGATGACATTAATAAAAAAGCCCAATATTCAAGGAGAGGGAAAAGGGGAGGAGGAAGTGATGAAGGGGCAGAATCAGGTATTGGGGAAAAGACAAGAAGAAGGTCCAGAGGGCCAGAAGAATGAATGGAAATATGCAGCAGCTTGGAAGGGTGGTGGTAGGGAATTATTATTATTATTATTATTATTATTATTATTATTATTATTATTATCATTATTGTTGTAGTTGTTGTTGTTAATTATATTCTTTGTACTTACATTTTAAATGTTATCCCCTTAATCCATGCTCCCATCCTCTCTCCCCCTTTACTTACTCTTCCAATCACCCTGTCCACCTCATTGCCTTGGCAATCCCATACACTCTTAGAAAATCTCCAAGAACTGGATAGGGGATGCTCTCTGGATTCAATGTGGGTGATCTTAGTCAAAATGCCCAGTAGTGGGGAGATAGAACCTGGAAAGACCATCTGCAGTTAGGACTCCCAGTGGAGGATAGGAACATCAAACCACCTTCAAAAGTTTTGAACCAATATTGTTCCTGTCTAAAAAAATAACTATTAAAAAGTAAATTGAAATCTACTTGGGTCAAAATGGGCAAGACCTAGAAATACCAACTATGGAGAAATTGCCCAGTGCAGAAAAAGCTTTAGATCAGCACTGCACATGAAAGATGAAACATAAAGTTGGTCACTGAAAGAGGAGGGGCTTGCCATGTAGCATCACACAGTTAAGTTAATCTTTTCCAAGGTGAACAGGTGAGCCTGTCCTTCCTAATACATAAATACAGCCAAGTGGAATTTCTCATTGTGTGATCTTGACACTCTTGAATCTTTATAAACAATTGCATGGTTCATCCTTGTTAACTGCTTGAAGGAAGAAACACAGAAGGTTCTGTGAAAACAGTCATTGTGAAGCCAGAAGTCAACCTAAATCTCAGAATGCCTGTCCACCTGATGAGTTTCATCTAGACCCTTGGGGATTTAGATATGCTATTGGACAGATTAAGAGTCCTGCCCTGTGCATGCATATGTGTGTGTGTAAGTGTGTGTGTATGTATGTGTGTGTGTGTCTGTGTGTTTAATAAGCTTTCCTTCTCCTTCATATGTAAATAGAAGTTAGCCCTATGAAAGAACATTTTCCCAAGCAACTAGCATAGGAATAACTAAGATAATTGAACTGCAGACCCAGCATTACTCTTGCTGCTCCTAGGACTTGAAAATTGTTTGTCCATAGCTTCACTCCAATAGAATTAAAATGATTCATTTAAATTAAGCAAATGAGAAGTAAAAATAAAACCAACCATTTATTTTTCTAAAGATGGTGTGTAAATTGAAGTTCCACCTTCTCCTTGTCTTAATTGCCAGTATGGTCGGTTAAGGCCACTTAGAACAGGATACCAAAGATGAAAAAGCTGCCATCTTGCTGGTGATATCTTGAAGTTTTATAACCCAAGGCCACAGTCCAGTTTGTAAAACAAACCTGAAAGAATATTCCCACAATACGAGTTTTTAGAAATTTTTCTTCTGTCTTTTGTAAATGAAAGACTCTAAAACTAAACTGAGTTTACTATTACAGCAGTTGTAGTAAGAAAGATGGAAATTTCACACACACACACACACACACACACACACACACACACGCAAGTAGATCCCATAGGTAGTAAGAACTCTGCTCATTCTCCAGGCTAGTCAGGAGGATCCAGAGAAGGGCTAAGGCAAAGATGATGCCCTAATTCCCACAGATTCCCTGGAGACCTGAAGATGAGCAGACAAATAAGAGAACAGAAAATGCCACCAAGAGCTTACATGGAGGGACTCAGAGCTCTAGCAGCATAGGTAGAAGAGGATGGCATTGTCTGGCATCAACATGAAGAGAAGTCCTTGGTACTGTGAAGTCTACTTTCCCCACTCTAGGGCAATACCAGGAAGTTGAGGGAGAGTGGGTGGGTGGGAAGGGGAGCATGCTCAAAGAGAGAGAGGGAGGGGACATGGGAGAAGGGGGAACCAGGAAGTAGATAATGTTTGAATATGAATACATAAACTATCCAATTTTAAAAAAGATAAAAAAGGACTGAAGCATCAAAACAAAAATAAAAACAAAAACAAAAATAAAACACAAAAGAAAGAAAAAATAGCCCTCTGCAGAGAACTGGATGAGTGTGGTTCATACCACAACTCCCTCCCATCTCCCTCTGCACCTGATCCTGTCTACCCATGCCTGTCTCGACACTTTTATATTCTTTGAACACACAGCTTCAAATACAATTTTGAAGGGGTTTTCTTTCTCTGTTTGCTCAATGGAATTTTTTTAAGTCTTCGAAGATTCTAAGATCACTCTTAGATTTTCCACAGGACATATCTGGTCAGCTCTGTTGGTGGCTATGTACTGGAAATTACTTCTACATGAATTTAAGAGCATTATGAATATTGTCAGGAATGACTTTAATTTAATTTCGCTGACAGCAAGATTTCTCTCTCTCTCTCTCTCTCTCTCTCTCTCTCTCTCTCTCTCTCTCTCTCTCTCTCCCTCTATCTCTCTGTCTCTGTCTCTCTCTGTCTTGCTCTCTCAATATAGATATATAGATATAGATAAACAGATAGATAAGATAGATATAGAGATAGATAGATATAGATAGAAGCTTTAAAATTTGAAAGGATTATGCTTTTAAATGCTATCTTTTTAGTATTCATTCATTTCTCTTTATTCTATTCATACATAGATTTACATAGATGGCAGATACTTCATTCTGCCTGAGGAAAAAAAAATGTAGCTTTAATTTTTACAATTTGCTTCTGTATTTACTTCAGGTTTACTGTTTGGTTAAATGAATGAATATAACCAGGGTATCCTACTGGGCTTTGTATTTACTTTCTAAGCTTACTTACAACAATATTTTGTCAACTTAAAACAAACTGTCACAGAATAGAGGCAACCTAACCTAAAGAACTGCCCATATCACTAAATTTTCCTGTCAAATATTTGTAGACATTTTCTTCAGTGATGATTGATTTGGGGACCTCATCCAAGCCAATTAGAAGTATTTTCTTGTAATATAGCTTGAGTAAGGGATGGTAATTTCAGATGACAGCAGATGCCGTCAAGGGTTAGGAAAAGGAGCAACATTCCTCCACTGTTGGTAAGGTTGTAAAGTGGTACAAGCACTCTGGAAATCAGTCTGGCATTTCCTCAGAAAATTGGACATAGTCCTACCTGAAGACCCAGTTATTCCACTTCTGGGCATATACGCCAGAGATGCTCCAACATACAGTAAGGACACATGCACCACAATGTTCATAGCAGCTCTATTTATAATAGGCAGAAGCTGGAAAGAACCCAGACATCCTTCAGTAGATGAATGGATACAAAAATTATGGTATGTTTACACAATGGAATACTACTCAGCTATTAGAAACAATGATTTTATGAAATTCCTAGGAAAATGGATGCATCTAGAGAATATCATCCTGAGTGAGGTAAACCAGTCACAAAAGAACAGACATAATATAGCGGCAGTGATGAATAAATACTAGTCCTAAAAGCTCTGAATACCCCAGAAACAACTCACAGGCCATATCAAGCTTAAAAAAAAAACCCATAAACAAAAATCCAAAGGCCAAAAAGTGAAAGACTCAGTCCTTTTTAAGAAAAGAAAATAAGTGTATATCACCGTCTAAGAGTATTGTACACCTAGACTTTAAATCATTAATAATTCAAGAGCTAAGAATATAGCCTTGTGGCAGTTTTTGACATTCAAAAGTCATGTTTAATCTATACACACCAAGAAAACTTTGACTGTTTCCATGTTACATTCTGTTCCACATGTACTTTATGCTTATGGTAACTAGTAATATTTCAAACCTTTAAAAGAATCAAGTACTGAAAAAAATATATTAATATAGTTTTATTCCAAAATGCTCTTAAAAATCTGTACATGTATCTCTCTTCTTTAAATAAAGTTGTAGGATAAAGAAGAAGTATTTCCTCTATAGGCTCCTCTTCAATCCCTGGCTCCGGGTTCCTGCTTTAAGCTCTTACCTTGGCTTATCTCAATGATAGATTGTAACATAGATGTGTACATCAAACAAACTCATTTGTCCCAAAGAATTTTTGGTCATTGACTTTTATCACTGCAAAAACAATAACAACAACATGCTAGAATTATACCTTACATATTTACATTGGTAGGAGTAGACAGTTCTCATCTCCTCTGAAGACTCCTTGCTGATTCTTTCTTCTAACTTAAATATGGTAGTGACTCTCCTATTTTTTTTTTGACTCAACTAATAAAGATATTTCAGTCTTTTAGTTTAAAATAATGATTTCTGGGAGAAAATGATGCCAAGAAATGACTTCTGCCAGAAAAGAAAAATTTCCCCCTCTCTAATCATCATTCTTTGAAATCGCCTCTTCATTTTTCACAGCTTAGGAAGCAATTATGTAATCACACCTACTACACAGTGGACTTCAGCTTTTGATCTGTGGAGCCTAAAACACAAAGTACTTGATGCCTGATGACATTTCTCCTATAGTAGACTAGACACGAATCAAGGATAGTTTGGTTCTGTTTTGCCTGTGGTTTCTTGCTTTTTTTTGTTTTGCTTTACATATTTATTTTGTTTTCACACTCTTCTTTGATACAAATCCACTTTCTGATTCAAGAAGAAATTATATCCCTTACTAAGTACTTTAGACATTAGACCTGATGGCTGATGTCTTGATACTCCCCCAAACTTTCTGAAATAAATAATTTTCTTGGCCAAGATAAAAAAAAAAAAAGACTGGCATGAACTGCTTCCACATTTTTTTAGTGTTTAGATGAATAGCCCACCTTAGTAGACTCTGCTCCCTCAGTCTCACCAGCCTTCTTGAACCAATACATAAACTCAAGTGTGATTTTTCTCATTATGAGTCACCCAGAGAAAGGCTTGGCACAGGTATGACATAATTGATTGCTCACTAACTAAAGCAAATCTCATGGTAAATTATGCACAACACACATAGTAGGGGGGCATGATGTGTGTGAAACTCATGGTAATTGCAAGGGTCTTGGTAGAAAGTTCAAAGGTGAGGGGCCCATATTATCTCAGGACATTAGTCCTTGGCATCCAACTTGCATGGTCTTAGATACCTTGTGGTAAGTGCAGCTTACCCACTCATTCCGTTCCACCTCAAAAATATATAATTTGATTCTCTCTTAAACTTTCATTCAACTTCTCTACCCCACCTAGAAACTCACTATAGATGCCCATGCAGTCCTTGTAAGAGACTCACTCTTCCTGAACCTATTCCATACTCACCTCGCAGGCCACCAAGCCCATTCCTCCCTTAATGCAGGAGTAAGGAGATTAAAAATAAACTGTATTAAATCATTTATTCGTCATAGGCCTAGTTCTCACAGTGAAAAATGCAACCAATATATCATTTTTAAATATATTAAATATGGTATTAAGAAGCCACAAATCTAATAGTAGTGGTTCCCAATAAGATCAGCTGAGACATAATTGAAGACATAGAATTTAAAGAGCAATCATAAGCATGGTCAAAGTATTCATCATGGTCAGAAATAAACTTGAATAAACTAGATGTGAACAGCCACAAACTGAAGCCCAAGAAAACACAAATGACTACTGAAGTAATTGAGACAATGCAGAATATGGAAGATGAAATTCAATAAAAGGATAAAAATATTGGAGGAATATGAACCTCGAGTGAATATGGGCACAGACAACTCCATAAGTCTACAAACAAACAAAGGTAAGAATAGAATATGTGAAGGATAAAACATCAGAGATTGAAATTTACTTAGAGGAAGTGGATCAACCTGTCAAGGAAAAGAGAATGTGAAACCTTTGGAACATCATGAAAATAGAAAGCCTACACATTACAGGAAGAGAAGACTCAAAATTTCTAGGTCAATACAACTGAGCATAATTTCAATAAAATTAGAGTAAAAAATGTCAAAACTACAGAAAACCATACTGATTCAGATGCAAGAGACACACTTAACACCGAATAGGTAAGAAGAGAAAGTCAGCTCATTGTCCCACCGTAATTGTACTGATGGACCTCCCTTTACATGTGGTTCGGGCCTTCTATCTTGATTCGGAATTTTTAACTTGTAACTACAAAACCCAGAAGATCTTAGATCAATGATTGCAAGTTCTGAAAAACCACAGATGCCAAAATAAAATGCATTATGTGGCAAAATTATCCAACATAACTAAATGGGAAAAAATGTCCCCAATAAAAAATTGGCTAAAGTAGTTTATGAACATCAAGCCAGATTTGCAGGCTCTATTTTGATATCACAATAATGAGGTCTCATAATACTGTGATGAATTTGACGTCAGTATAATCCATTGTGATGTCAACATACAGAGGTCTGAAGTCACAAGGTTTCATTTTGAAATCTCAGATTTGTGTTGTGATATCCAGATGGGCAACTGAACCATCATGCTCTTAAACTGAGATGATACCACATACTAGTTTCCCACAACGCTCTATTTTATCACAGTGGTCAATTTGAAGAGTTGGAGTGCTCAACTATGTCATTACAATGCTCTATATTTTTGTCCTATTGTACAATTTGCATCTTAATATCAAAATGGTTAATTATGAGATTATATACATACATATGTATATATTATGTACATACATAGACATACACACACACATATATATATACAGACATACACATATGCATACATATAATGTACTACCTGTTGAGTTCAATTAGTACCAGCCATATACAAATTGTATAGGAACTATAGGAATGATCTTTGGCATGGTCAATGCTTCAGCTCATCTAAATTGAAACTGACCCTCCCTCCTAACATAGCTATTTACTGTACATAGCTCTTGAATTAGAGGTGGAGGCTTGTGTACACTTTCCTGTGGGAAGTACCCTGGTATGGTGTTGTATAGGATGTGTACAGATAACATCTTTTCATGAACTCATTGGTGCAGCAGCCTTGTCTCTCCCAGAAGACACCGTTTAAAGACAGTCATCTCAGTTGTCTCTTCCAGTCTTCTTGCCTCTAATCCGGATGGATGGTCCTTGAGCCGTGGTTATAGAGTTTGTGTTACGAGCATTCCATCTTACCACTGGGTCTAATTTGAACAGGTTTTATTACTACAATTTAAATGTATTTATTTTATTTTGGTTTCTTATCTGAAAATGTAATCTCCAAACATTTACTTCACTTATTTTCATAAGTTTTAATTTCACTCTTTTTCTATTCTCATGCCTTGTGTCAAAATTGCCACATCCTCCTTATTTGGATATATTAATAACAATACACCTATGTAGCCATCCATTTTGTCACATCTGTATCTACATTTACTAATTGATATAATTCTGACTCTATGTTAAAGATTGTTACTGATACAATTACTATTTGTTTAAAAGTCAGACATTAAGAAACTGGCTTGTTTGTCTCTTTAGTTCAGTGTCCACGCTTTGCTTTTGCTCACTTCATTTAAATCATAGATCTTTCTTCAGGTAATAAATGTGTGAGACTTAAACTTGATCCTTTCAAAGTTTGTCTTATATGTGGTGGAGTAAATTTATCATAATGTGGTCTCAGGGATGGGTCCTATAACTGCAGCATAGACTTTTCCAGTGTCTATTTCCCTTATGTCTCCTATGCCTCAGCTCTCTTAAGGGGCACTGATATGTCATCTAATGATGTTATAATAAGCCTAGAAAAATCTCTGGTCCAAAACCAACTTGGGATTCTTCATTTGAATTTGTAGGTTTTCATATTGACCACCCTCTACGTAGTATTCATAAAACACTCTATAGGACACTTTGGCATACTTTCCTGAATTAGTACTTCTCTTCCAAAACATGCCCCTACAGCTTCCAGCCAGAGTCAGAATAAGATCTGCCTTCCTTCTCCGAGGTATAGTCTTTATGCTGTTATTAGTCCTCTTATAAAAGTCATAATTTTGCACCGTGGACTCCAATATTGATAAATCCTACTTCGTTTGGTTTCCTTGCTGTTTTCTAGCTCTGAAGACAACTGCTGTCTTTGTCATATTATTTTCGCCAGAGCAGAAATGTGTCCCCATCACTTTTTACCTGGGAAGTAGATAAAATAACTGAACACAATACAATCCGAGGCTAACATCATTTTCCCTTCTATTTATTTTATTAACCATCCCATTCATTTATATCTTATGATATCTTACTTCCTGGTCACCCACTCTACTAATGCCCTATTCCATAACATCCCACTTCCTGGCTACCCCACCACCAGCCTCCTCCAACCCACATCTGTCATCCCTCCTCTGCTTTGCCTGTATGAGAGTGCTCCTCCACCCACCCTCACTTTCCTGCCCCAACACACCAGCATTTCCCTTCACAGGGGCATCAAACCACCTCAGGACCAAGGGCCCCCCTCCTGTGGCTATCATGCAAGGCCATCCTCTGCTACATATGTATCTGGAGCCATGGGTCTCTCCAGCTTCACTCCTTGGTTGGTGGTCTAGACTCTGGAAGAACTGAGTGGTCAGGCCAGACTGTCGTTCTTCTAGAACTTCCTCTAGAAATTCCACCAGCTCCCAAAACAGGTTCCCTGAGCTCTGTCTGATGGTTGGCTCCTAGCATCTACATCTGCATGGATCATTTGCTAGCCGGACTTCCTTAGGAACAACCACACTAGGTTCCTATCAACAAGTGCCTCTTGACCACAGCAACAGTGTTGGACTTGGTGCCTGCAGACACTATGGATCCCCAGGAGAGACAGTGCCTGGTAGGCCCTTCACTCACTATTCCATATTTTGTCCCTGTTCTTCCACTGAGCAAGAACATTTCTGGATTAAAAATTATGAGATGGGTAAGTGTCTCCATCCTTCAACCAGAGGCCATGCGTATCTGCTGGAAGAGGTCACTAGAGTATGTATCTCCCCTTTCTCTGTACATTTCAGCTAAAGCCATTCCTCATTGGGTCCTGGAAAACTCATGTTTTCCTGGTTTCTTGGATCCTCCGGTGGCTATTACCAGTTCCTATCCCCCTGCTACATATTTTTGTTCGATAACCTGACCCTCTGCACCTCTGTCACATATCCTCCAGTTCCTGATACTGCTCCCCTCATTGTCTCCCCCTCCTCTCTCCCTCCAAAGTCCTCTTCTCCCTCCAATTCCCACAATCGTCCTGTTCTATCCTCAACACAGGACTAAAGCATCTATACTATACACTAGTCTTCCTTCCTTCTAAGTTCCATGTGGTCTGTGGGTTGTATCATGGCACTGTGATCTTTAGGGCTAATATCCAATTATTGGTGAGTACATGCCATGTGTGTTATTTTGTGTCTGAGTTATCTCACTCCGCATGATATTTTCTAGTTCCATCCATTTGCCTGTGAATTTCATGAGGTCATTGTTTTTAATTGCTGCATAGTACTCCATTGTGTATATGTATCATATTTTCTGTGTCCATTCTAGTGTTGAGGGACATCTGGATGCTTTCTAGCTCTGGGTATTATAAATAAGGCTGCTAAAAACATAGTGGGTCATGTGTCCTTGTTATATGTTGGAGCATCTTTTGGGTATATGCCCAGGAATGGTATAACTGGGTCCTCAGGTAGAACTATTTCCAGTTTTCTCAGGAACCACCTAACTGATTTCTAAAGTGGTTTATCCAGATTGTAGTTCCACCAGCTATGGAAGAGTGTTCCTCTTTCTCCACATCCTTGCCAACATCTGCTGCTACCTGCATTTTTGGTCTTAGCCATTCTGACTGGTGTGAAGTGGATTCTCAGGGTCATTTTGATTTGCATTTCCCTGATTACTAGGAATGATGAACATTTCTTTAAGTGCTTATCAGCCACTTGATATTCTTTAGTTGTGAATTCTCTATTTAGCTCTGTACTCCACTATTTAATTGTGTTATAAAAGAGCAGCCTCTTTGTAATTCTTCCAAAACAGTATTCAGTGAAGCATGATGTAGCTGGCCAAGCCAACCATTATCATAGGACAGGATTGTTTTAATGGTAGCATGGAGACTTTTTCAAGAAAGAAATTTCTAAGAGATTGTTTTTCTAATTCAAAACTGTATGACAATAATTTGGAAAAGTAGTTCTTAGCACAAATGATTCTGGAAGAAATAAATAATTTACTACTCAGATTGCCATTTCAACAGCTTACAGAGCTGCATAGATGAATAAATAATAAAAACTTTCAATATCAAAATCTGTTTAAGTTTTATGAGAAAGACCTAAGTAATAATAAAGTGAGATATGGAATATTTCAGAAGAAACTTCTACTGTTATGAGATTCATTAAAAATAAAACAAATATAAAATGGGGTAGTGCTTTCAAGTGAGATGGAAAGAAAGGAAATACCCCATAGAAAGGTAGACGGGGATCATACTTTTAGAAAATTACCACATGGTGCCAGAAAACAGAATAGAACTCAGTCAGAGCGCTGTAAAGAAAGGGCAAATACTGGAACAAAACAAGCACAGCAAGTTCATAGTCAAGAAAATAAGATCAGTGAGTTAATGGAGAATAAGAGTGATGGCTACTGTCCAAGACAAACCTGAAGTGTAAATTAAATTAATACAGAAAAGACAACTCTAACTCAATGAGATGAATCAAAACTAAAAGAAAAATGATACAGGGTGACTACAGTGAATGAACAAATTTGGACAGAGAAGGAAAGCAAGTAGATGCATCTGAGGAGGAACACTAAACGATGGATGGAAAAATGTTCATGTAAGAGAGAGCGAAAAGTAAGACTGAACTCACAACTGACCAGGAAATTCCCCTTCCAAAAACTACCAAGTACATTCTGATGATTGCATTCTGTAAATGTCAAGAAAGAAATTTCAATAGACTGAAGAAAGACAACTCTTACTCTCTGATCTCTCACAATAAGTTTTGATTGTTGAAAATCAACCTTCATAAAGTTTGGAAGAGAGAATCCATGAGAAAGTTACATATCCAACTGAGATATTAATCATGTACAGATGAAGTAGGAAAGCATATTGTATATTCAGAGAATATAAATATTTCACACACATGTTTATACATATGCATAACCAACCTCAGGAGGGGACATACTCACAGAATTCACAAATGTAAACTGTTTAGAACTGAGAGACTAATGAGAAACTGAGCATAAATCCAAGCAGAGATTCAGGCTTTTGTGAAGAGTCATAGCAGTTGGACTTATTAAATTAGTATTGAAGTTTTAAGGATGTTGTAAGGAAAGAAGTTACATAAGAACTCTTATGAGGAATGGATACAGAAAATGTGGTACATTTACATATTGAGTACTACTCAGCTATTAAAAACAATGACTTCTTGAAATTCTTAGGCAAATGGATGGAAATAGAAAATATCATCCTGAGTGATGTAACCCAGTCACAAAAGAACACATGGTATGCACTCACTGATAAGCCCAAAATCTCACAATAACCAATAAACAATTCATGAACCTTATGAAGCTCAAAATGAATGAAGACCAAAATGTAGATGTTTTAGTCTTTATTAGAAAGGGGAACAAAATGCTCATAAGAAGAAATACATGGATAGTTAGAGGAGCAGGGATTGAAGAAAAGATCATCCAAAGACTGCCTTGCCTGGGGATCCATCCATATGCAATCACCCAACCCAGTCACTATTGCTGTTCCCAAGAAGTGCTTACTGGCAGGAGCCAGACATGGATGTCTCCTCAGAGGCTTTACCAGAGCCATACTGATACAGATGAGGCTGCTTGCAGCTAACCACCAGACTGAGCACAGGAATTCCAATGGAGAAGCTAGAGAAAGAAAAAAAAAAAAAAAAAAGAAGAAGCTTAACCATCCAAACCACCCAGAGCTTCTATGGACTAAAACACTAACCAATGGGTACACATGGAGAGACTCATGGCTCTAGCAACATATGTAGCAGAGGATGGCACTGTCTGGCATCAAGAGGAGGAGAGGCTCTTGGTCCAGTGAAGGCTTGTTTTTCCAGTGTAGGGAAATGCCAAGGTGATGAGGTGGGAGTGGGTCGTTGAGAGTGGGTGGTTGGGAATAAGAACATTGTCATGGAGGAAAGGGGATGAGAGAGAAGGGGGAGGGATGTGGATAATATTTGAAATATAAACGCATAGAATATCTAATAAAAATGATTTTTAAAAGAACTGTTATGAAGTTGAACTGATTAGCATTAATGTTCAAGAGGGGAGTACACTGGAACAACCAAAAAAAGAATTTTCATTATTTTGTAGATTGATCAGGGAACTTAGTCTTTATTTCTTAATCTCATAAGTTTATAAATTTGAAGACAAGTAAAACATCTATTCAGCTAATTATCTGAAATTATGCATGTGATAACTATTTGCACTGAAGACATGTATCTCACTATCAAATTACTAATAATAATAAAACAAAGGCACTATGCATACAACCTTATGGAACACACTGTAAAAACTAGGTATACAATATAAAGATTAAACACACACACATATATAAATTCCGCTTACAGTATAGAGATTAGGCAAAATATAGACTGAGTATTATAGAAACAAGGCAAACAATATAAAGACTAGGGATTATAGGAACTAGTCACACAGTACAAAAATTATTTAGAAAAGTTTAGAAAGAAATGACATCAACAGAGAAGTCTTGAGAAAAATAAATGTCACAAAAAGTCTTAGAACAAAGACAAAGTGGTTTGAACTTTTTGATAATAATTACAATAATTCGAGATTATTATATATCTCATTCAAGAGAACTAAATATAACAAATTGGACCCATCTCACAGTTTTTTTAAGTTTACAGGAGATTCGACAACTATTAAAAGCAGTATGTGTATAATGAGAAGAAATGAAAAATAGGCAGAGAGTACCTAGCAGAGAGACATGCAGTGGTCTTGGGACCCAGGAAGATGTCTCAAAACTAACACTGAAACTCAGTCTTCATACTGAGTGGGAATATTGGGCACATAATAAGGAAGACAGTAAGACAAACACTGATGATGCACTCCCAGAAAGCAAAGATGGGGAATCAGACTTTGGAGGAAGTTCAGTATGTCCCAGCACTGGTAAAAAAAAAAAAAAAAAAAAGGGGGGGGGGGTTAATGTCACAGATCAGGTGTGAGAGAAAAAGAAACTAGTTTAAGCTTTTGGAATGCAAAATGTATAATGATAATAAGACCAGAGGATGTCGGCCAAAAGCTTGGACTCTGAATATCTGCAGGCCTATAAAGTAAATCTGGACTCAGTGATGAGACAGAGTTAGAAGAATGGTTCTCACTTGGACACTGAAGGCACTAAGGACAGAAAGAGCTTTGCTATGACATGTTTTAGTCTTCCTTAATATTCAGCAGTAACTCTCAGTTCTGCCTAACAGTGGGGAGTAATATTCCAACCATTAAAAACAGAAAATGTGGAGCAAATAAGCCCTGGATAGCAAATTATTATAAAGGATTTTCTAGAATTTAATGAAAATGAAAACACATGATACCCAAACCTATGGGATGCAATGAAAGCAGCACTGAAAGGAAAACTCTTAGCTCTGAGGGCTCCCAAAAAGAAACTGAAGAAAGCATACACTAGCAATGTGACAGCACAGTTGAAAGCTCTAGAACAAAAGGAAGCAGATATATCTAAAAGGAATAGACCCCAAGAAATGATCAAACTCAGAGCAGAAATTGACCAAATAGAACCAAAAAAAGAAAAAAAAAAACATTCAGAGAATCAATAAAACCAAGAGCTGGTTCTTTGAAAAAATTACCAAGATTGATGAACCTTTAGCAAGACTAAATAGAGGGCAAAGAGAGGGTATCAAAATTAACAAAATTAAAAAGGAAAGTGGAGACATAACAACTGAAACTGAGGAAATTAAAGAAATCATCAGATCCTACTACAAAAAGCCTGTACTCAACAAAGCTGGAAAATGTGGAGGAAATGGATGAATTCCTAGACAGATACCAGATACTAAAGTAAAGCAGGACCAGGTAAACCATCTATATAATCCCAAAACACCTAAAGAAATAGAAGCAGTCTATTGGAGCTACAATGATGCTCATTTCTAAACCACACAATGACACTACAAGGAAAGAGAACTTCAGACCAATCTCACTTATGAACACTGATGCAAAAATACTCAACAAAATCCTTGCAAACTGAATCCAAGAACAAATCAAAATGATCATTCACCATGATCAAGTAGGCTTCATCCCTGGGATGCAGGGATGGTTTAATATATAGAAATCCATTAACATAATTCACCATATAAAGAAATTCAAAGAAAAAAAAAACACATGGTCATCTCACTAGATGCTGAGAAAGCATTTGACAAAATTCAACACCCATTCATGTTAAAAGTCTTGGAAAGAACAGGAATCAAAGGCCCATACCTAAACCTAATAAAAGCAATATGCAGATTTTAGCCAACATCAGACTTAACAGTAAGAAACTTGAAGCAATCCCATTAAAATCAGGGACTCGACAAGGATGTCCACTCTCCCTTACCTATTCAACATAGTACTGGAAGTGTTGGCCGGAGCAATTAGACAGCAAAAGGAAATCAAAGGGATGTAAACTGAAAAGGAAGAAGTAAAAACATCACTGTTTGCAGATGACATTATACTGTACGTATGTGTACCTAAAATTCCACCAAAGAATATCTACAGCTGATAAGCAAGTTCAGTAAAGTGGCTGGATATAAAATTAACTCAAACAAATCAGTAGCCTTCATCTACTCAAAGGACAAACATGTGGAGAAAGAAATTAGTGAAAGGATACCATTCACAATAGTCACAAACAATGTGAAATAACTTAGTGTGACTCTAACTAAGCAAGTGAAGGACCTGTAGGACAAGAACTTCAAATCTCTAAAGAAGAAAATTGAGGAAGATCTCAAAAAATGGAAAGATCGCCCATGCTCATGAATTGGATGGATCAACATTGCAAAAATGGCAAGCTTACAAAACTCCATCTACAGATTCAATGCAATCCCCATAAAAAATTTCAACCCAATTCGTCATAGAATTGGAAAAAAATCAATGTGCAATTTCATCTGGAATAACAAAAGACCTAGAATAGCAAAATCTATCCTAAACAACAAGAAAATATCTGTGGGAATCACCATCCCTGACCTCAAGTTATATCACAAGGTAATTGTGCTAAAAAACTGCATGGTACTAGTACAGAGATAGGCATGGGGATCAATGAAATAAAATAGGAGATCCAGAAATGAGCCCTCACATATATGGTCACCTGATTTTTGACAAATGAGCTGTAAATATTTAATGGAAAAAGGACAGCCTATTCAACATTTGGTACTGTTCCATTTGGCACTCAGCATGCCTAAGAATGAAAACGTACTTTTCTTATATCCTTGTACAAAACTCATTAAACCAATTACACTGAAACTATTAGAAGAGAAATTAGGGAATACATTAGAACTCATAGGCACAGGAGAAAATTTCCTAAACAGAACACCATTGGCTCATGCTCTAAGGTCAAATATTGACAAATGGGAATTAATGAGATTGTAAAGGTTCTGTAAGGCTAGGAATCCTGTCAAAAAAAAAAAAAAATACAGCAGCCAACAGATTGGGAAAAGATCTTTACCAATCCCACATCTGATAGAGGCCTAATATCCAAGGTAGATAAAAAACTCAAGAAGTTAGACAGCAGAGAATCAAACAACCTTATTAAAAATGGGGTACAGAGCTAAACAAAAAGTTCTCAATTGATTAATATCTAATGGCTGAGAAGCATCTAAGGGAGTGCTTGACAACATTAGCCATCATGGAAATGCAAATCAAAACAAACCTGAGATTCTACCTCACACCTACCAGAAAGGCTAAGATCAAAAATTCAGATGACAACAGATGCTGTCGAGGATGAGGAGAAAGAGGAACACTTCTCCACTGTTGGTGGGGTTTGAAACTGTTACAACTACTCTAGAAAAGAGTCTGGCAATTCCTCAGAAAATTGGACAAAGTATTACCTGTAGACCAAGTTATTCCTCTTCTGGACATATACCCCAGTGAAGCTCCAACATACAACAAAGACATGTGCACCACAATGTTCATAGCAGCCCTATTTATAATAGCCAGAATCTGGAAAGAACCCAGATGTCCTTCAGTAGATGAATGGATACAAAAATTGTGGTATACTTACACAATGGAGTACTACTCAGCTATCAGAAACAATGACTTCATGAAATTCTTACGAAAATGGATGCATCTAGAGAATATCATCTTGAGTGAGATAACCCAGTCACAAAAGAACAGACATAATATGCAGTCACTGATAAGTGGATACTAACTTCAGAATACTCTGAATATCCTCAGAAACAACTCGCAGACTATATGAAGCTCAAGAAAAACAAAGGCCAAAAAAATGATGAAAGTGATTATCTTTAATCTTTACACACCAAGAAAGCTTTGACTATTTCCAGGTTACATCTTATTTTACATGAATTTTATGTTCATTGTTACTAGTAAGATTTTAATGCATACTATCAAACCTTTAAAAAATCAAGTACTGACAAAAATGTATTCATATACTTTTATGCAAAAAATGCTTTTAAAATCAGTACATTTATTGTTGTTTTTTAAAATAAAGTTGCTCAATTGAAAAAAATGTTAGCATATGATTCTTCTTGCAGTCATAACTGATATTATTTAGATTTATCTTTCTTAACCATAACTTGCCTATTTTTTATAGTTTACAAGATTATCATAGAACATGCAGTGATCCTAAAGATGTTATACAGAATATCCATGCACATTCATTATTTTTGAGCAGCTGCAAGTTATATACCTATCTCAGTATTAATGGCTGCATAGATAAGAAACATCCAGAAACTGGTTATTTGATCAGCACAGGCTGACCAATCTTTTAATTTAAACTTTGTAATTAATTTACCCATATTAGTTGTATGTTTCCAAGCTTCAATTCATTTGGCAAATATATAATTCCCATATTTCTATAATATACTGTAGAAAGATTAACTGTTTTTTTTACAATGCGGAAAAACCACCAATAAACCGTTCCAGAGTCTTAGCATATGTAAGACTGTCCTAGAGTGTTCTTTAGATCTGCAAGAGATAAAAACATTCAAGAAATGAAAAGAAAACAAAAAAATTCTGTGTCAGCAGTTCAAACTTCATTGAGTTTTATGTCTTGACTGCACAGGAATCTCTAGTGTAAGAGTTCCATATTTACCCTTGACTTTATTTCAGTCTGGCTTAGTGGGCAGTAAATATTTCAGACTAGAACTTGGTTGGTAGACAGTTTGTACAAGTTCCCATTATTTTTCCCTCTAAAGGGTAGATGAGCTTTTTCAGGTTAAGAAGGTCTGCAGCAGTGACAATATAATTAATGAAAAGTCAGACAGTTGTAGAAAGGTCCAGAAAGGCCAAGAAGCCAATGGTCCCCACCTGCCATTGCAGCACTCCTTCCATGACAGCCGCATTCTATTTGGGAGCTAATTCATCATGGCACCTAGGGAAATGGTCATTCCACTAATGGTCTTCCCTACTCATACCTTACACATTTTCACATCTGTCTTCTCTTAGCAGCTTACTGTTACTTCTCTTAGAGCTTACATTTACTCTAACTGCAACCCCAGAGCTGTTGCTGGATGACCTTGCTGACATTCTCTCAGTTCTGGACAGCTCTAGTGTACAGACATTCAATGCAGACATGTGTTTTCCAAGGTATATGCCTTTCCCTCAAGCCTGAGCCTTTCTGTAGTTTCAACACGTTTACAGAACTGAGCATTAAGTGTACTGAGAGTTCAAGAAATGTTATTGAAAAACAGCTTAATCTGCCAAATTTCATATCACTGTATTAAGCATTTAAACATCAGTGATATCTCTGTGATAATAATTCACTTTCAACTCTTGAATGTAATATGGGATAATACACATACACATATGCATATGTAGATACAATATGTATATATCCTATACATATAATATATATTACATATTTATATTTAGTGTAAAGAATAAAATATCACTTTGTTTTACTTCCCCAGAACTAGTTGAAGTATCTGATGTAACTAATATCTTTGTAGCCTACTCTATAGAAAATAGTATGGTAGGTTATGAGCATGTGGCACTGCAACTCTTTTATGAAATATATATATATATATATACATATATATATATATATATATATATATATATATATATATATATACATATTATCAGTAGAGACAGATACAAGCAGAAAATCAACATATGCCAAATTCTCAGTTAATTCTTTTGGTTTGACAAATGGCTCTATGGATACCTAGAGAGAATTCAAAGTTCAAATTCATTACAAGTTGGTATCTCTGCAACCCCAGCACATTTTTGTAGACTACCTGGTATAGAGTTGGCAACGAGTCAATTCTTATTTCATAGAAAAATGGTTAAAAGGGCTTCCGAATGATATTATCTCTTTCTTGAGACAATTATTTTTAAATTACCACAAAGGTCTTCTATTTGTTAAGACACATATGTTCACCATAAAAATTTCTTGTTTCTAAAATCAGTGCCAAGAAACAAGATTCATCTTCCCTAACAAATAATGAGTAAAATTTATTAATAACCATAGTTATACACTAACAATATTATCTTGAAATATAATCATCTCAATATTCAGAAAGCAGACAGATGAGGTTAGATGAATAAAGGGTCAAGTAGTAGTGACAGGAATAGGAGTGAAATACAAATATCACCTCTTTAGTGTGAACACTCTTTGTATAATCAAAATGTTAAACTATTATTAAGTAATAATTACATACTTTTTTTACCAACAATCTCGCTTTAATTGAAAATTTAAACAGATATAAAGTCCATGCTAAGAGCCACTCAGTGCATCCACCTATAGTTGTGTTTTCATTTATGTTCCATGCCACATAATATTATTAATGTAAAGTCTAAGAAATCAATGTAATATTTACATATGTCTAAAAAACATCTGAAATTAGAACCACAGTCAATTTCTTAATTAGTTCATGGTCTCCTGAACGACATAAATGCTAATTATAATTGGGACAATTTCTTTGAATTTCAATATATTTTGCTCTCACATTTGGGATTTCAATGAGCCTAGTACAAATGCATAATTTTAGACATAAGTATCATTATTTTCATTTAAAACTTACAATCTTCTAACTGGTTAAAAAATCATGTAGTATCTGGATTTCTTTTCAAATTCCTGTCTTAAAATCATGGATTACAAACAATGGAGAAGATTACTTTATTTCCGGAATCCTTCTGCTATACCATTTATAAAATCTGAAAGTTTGTGGTTTCTTATTCTCTGCTTACATTATTCCTGAAGATATCCAAAAAGCAAAAGTTGCCCTTACTGCGGTTATTACAGAAAATATATTTTATGCAACAGCTAGAGGGATAAGGAAACAATTTGGAAGGAGAACATAAATGGACATGAACTGGTCATATTCAAAACTCTCTGTGAAAAAGTAGAAGGAGCTTTATAATTGGGACTTTAAGAAGTGATACTGCAACTAAGGCAACATAATGGACTGCAGACTCAGTTGACCTCAATGTATAAATTAAACTAAACAATTAAAAAACCCCAAATATGTCCTTATTTGGTAATGCATTACAATGTTTATTGACCCTTTTTTAAAATTTTCACTCAATTGAGTTTCTTCCATATGAAGCAAAACACAATTCTACAAATGAAATAGTTTATTTAAAGTGCTTGTCTATGTATTAAAGTGAATCTTATTTTCTACACCAGTGGAACATTATTTAACAAATAAAATGTTAGAGAGAACTTAGATCTGTAAATTTCATGAAATAATACTGGGAGTGTAGCCTTCAATGAATTAACCCCACCTACATAGACAGCAGAAGTTGAACATTTCACCTTCTACCTCAAGAATGAACCAACTGACCACAGAAATTTCCATAAAGTCCCTTTCCAGATCAAATCTTCCCAACACTACTCTGACAGACAGAAATGAGTAGAGATGCCTATTTTTGCAAAATCAACCACCTTTCTCTTTAGGGACCAAGGTAGGGGTAGGAGTCCAAAAAAGAAATGTGCTTGCCCAAAACATTCAGAAAACTTTGATCTCACTTAAAAGTAACATAAGAAAGCTTTAAAAGACCTCAAGATCAGCCTTGTAGAAAGAGAGCATCTGAAATTGAGATGAATTTCCCATTTTGGGTTAAGAAACTTAGTAAGCGCTTTGGATCCAAACAGTCTACATAAAGGACCTATTTTAAATGAATTATAATAGGTAAACTTGGGGACTTAATCATGCTTTGAATATGTATGCCAATACCTAATATGCTAAACATATTTTTAAATAGTTGTAAAATATTAAACTACCTAGAAAATCCAAATGTTTACTACTTCAACTTTAGGGGGTTTTGTTTAATAAAATATATACAGTATACAGTATATATAATGTATACAGTATTCTTGGTCACATTATTTCCTCTCTCCTAACTACTCACAGATTTTCCCTAACTACCCACCCACCCACCAGCTTTATGTACTTTCTGCTGCTCTCTCTCTCTCTCTCTCTCTCTCTCTCTCTCACACACACACACACACACACACACACACACACACACACACGCACACACACAAGAAAAAGCAAACAAGTGCACCAACCAAAAATCCCAAAAACAATGAAAATGAAAGCAAACAAATAAAATCAATAAAACAAATAAACAACAAAATACCAAATGAAGAAAAAGCAAACTAAGGGCCCACAAAACATATGTATTACATTTTGTCTTAGCCAGCGACTCCTACAATTGAGACTGGCTTGGGAGTGTGGGTGATACACTCAGTGTAACTCCATTAGAAAAAAATAATTTTCCCTTTCCAAGTTGGTAGCAATTGTCAGTAGCTTCTTGGTAAAGAGTGGGAATTGTGGTTCACAACTCCAACTCCAACTCCATGCTGAAATTTTGTCTGGTTTGGACTTGTGTAGATTTTGTGTGTATTGTCATAGTTTCTGTGGATTTATATGTGTATCTGACTTGTTATATCTAAAATATGTTTCCTTAGAGTCTTAAAATACTGATATTAATTGTCTAGGGAACTTAATATGGAAATTAATGATAAGGACAAATGTGATATCTTGCTTATCTGAACTTGCATATTAGTATCATGCCCATACAAACTCTGAAGTACTAAGTCATCATTATTAAATGAAATAATATTAAAATGGTAAGAAATGATACAAGAGGTCATGTGGATATTTGACAGAAACCAATAACAAGTATTTATGTAACAGCTCAAATAGAGGATCATAACAAGCATTAGAAAGATTACACTTAAGTCCTGATATCAATGTTGATAATATATTGCATAAGTCACAACATTTACCAATAATAATAATAATAATAATAATAATAATAATAATAATAAGAAGAAGAAGAAGAAGAAGAAGAAGAAGAAGAAGAAGAAGAAGAAGAAGAAAACTGTGATAATGACTTTTTGAGGGAATAAAAAGAGAATTTCTAAACATCTTGTAAATATTCTAATTATAGAAATTATTGTAATGACACTGAGTTAGATGTTGGCACATGGTAAATTGGATGTAAATAGGGACAAAAACATTCCTACATTAGGGAAATATACTTTAGTAGTTCTTAACTGCAGACTATTTTTCTTGTGCTTCAAGGGAGTACGGTTATTGTTAAACTTTTATAGACTTGTACAGCATTCGCCACATACCGAAGGCATTGTGTTCAGCAATGCAAAGGAGAAAACCTCTTCAGAAAGATCCATTGATTCCAGTTTAGCAGTGACAGGTCATGTCCAAAAAGGATGGATCTTGCTCTGATCTAACTGAATATCAGCTTCCAAAGAAGTTGGATGATATTATCTGCTGCATCAAAACAGAAATAGGGAACAGTGTTTTAAGCACCATGTTCTGGGACATAGAAGCAGTAGAGAAGAAATTAGCTTTCCTGCTGTTAGGGATGTTTTCAGAAAAGTGTGGTTTCTGGTTGCTCATCTTTGAAGGAGGAAGAGGTGTTACAGAAAGGAGGCCAAGCCTGTGTAACAGCTGCAGCAAGAAATAAAGTGATCATTTCAACAGTGGTAAGGTTATGGAAAAAATCCAGAAAGCAAATATGAGCTTTGTGGAAAGGTAAAAATAATGAAAAGGGCTGCAAATAATCTTCATATGATATTCAGAGAGTGCATCAGAGATTCAATGTACAGTAGGCACTCAGAAGGGAAGCAATGCTTTTCTTATCAAAGGATAAGAAAAGTTGCTTTCTAATTGTGAGAACCTACCTGGGAATCCATCCCGTATACAGACACCAAACCCAGACACTCTCGCTGATACCAACAAGTGTTTGCTGAGAGGAGTCTGGTATTGCTGTCCTCTGAGAGGCTCTGCCAGAGCCTGACAAATACAGAAGCAGATGCCTACAGCCTACCATTGGACTAACAGGGATCACAATGAAGGAGTTTGGGGAAGAACTGTAGGACATGAAGGGGTTTGCAACCCCATAGGAAGAACTACAGTATCAATCAAACACACCCCAGAGCTTTTAGGGAGTAAACCACCAACCAAAGAGTACTTATGGAGGGATCATGGCTCCAGCAGCCTGTGTAGCAGAGGACAGTCCTATCTGGCATCAGTGGAAGAAAGCCCCTTGGTCCTGTGGAAGACTGATGACCTGCTGTAGGGGAATGCCAGGGCAGGGAAGCAGGAATGGGTAGGTGGTTTCAGAAACACTTTCATAGAGGCAGGGGGAGGGGAGAGGGGATGGGGGGCTGTGGGGCAGGAATTGGGAAGGGGGTAACATTTGAGATGTAAGTAAATAAAATAACCAAAATAAAAGACAAAAGGTATGAGGACCTGAATTCGGATCCTAGTATCCAAACAAAGATAGGCAGGCATGTGTGCAATTCTAAAACTATGGAGTTTGAAGTAGAGACAGGAAGGGCCCTTAGGCTTGGCGGTCACCAGCGTGCTTCTGGGTTTAGATAGAAACCATCTTGCAAGAGATGAAGCCAGAAAGTGATATAAACACTGTATAGGAAACTAAGTCTCTGTCCATGTGTTCCTGCATACATACACACACACACACACACACACACACACACACACAAACACACACACACACACACACACAAACACACACACAAACACACACACACACACACACACAAACACACACACACACGCATGCATATATGCCACATATTAGATACACCAGCCTCACATATAAACAATTGTGAATGTATAGTCTGGAGGTCACAGCGGTTCCATAAGAAACTATGCTGAAATAGTAAGTAAACCTCCTGTTCGTTTTCCCTACCACTTTATTCGTTTAAGTTTCAAGTGTAGAAATCAAGGTAACTAACTTAAAAATAAGTTGTAACTTCAGTCATATCCTAAATGAAAAATAAAGATAAAATGTGAGTTAATGTGTGGGTTTTTCTGAGTTTAAATCGTGGCCCTTTGTATAAATTTGCTTTGTGTGAATCAGGTGAATGTTGAAATGTACTGCTGACATGGGTACATTTATGTAGAGGACCCCAATGCTTTAAACCCTTGTGAATTGAAAAGCCTTCCCTAGGTCTGGTTAAGGGAAAAGCAAAGCTTTCCTGTGGCCCATGTATAGGTGCTACTACTGTATAAAAATACTAGCAACTACAATATACTCCTGTTCCCAGATGTCTCTGCCCTGTGACTGCTCCCATACAAAAACCCTCCCGCTGAGACATATAACCTCCTCCTTGTCCTGGACATAATAATGCTCTGAGCATGAAGGTTGTACAGCATATTTTCTCTCTCAAAGAAAACACACACCCTCAATCCTAACAACCTCTGTCTCTTTCTCTCCCTCTCCCCCTCCCTCCTTCCCTCCCTCCCTCCCTTCCTCCTTCTCTCCCCCACCTCCTCTCAGTTCTCCAGTGTCTGTCATTCTTCATTCTTGTATGGCCTCACTCGGGATCAAGCTGTTCAGGATGCAGTGTTACTGGTTAGTCTTTAATAGATGAACAGTCTCTGTGTAAAGCCCCTTTCAATCCCAATGCCTGTTGGGATCTATAAGTCCCATCTGTGGTGACTCACAAATGAATTCAGAATGTCACTCATTTCTCATCATTTGATCTGACTCCAGCAATCTGGTTCTGATGTGAATGTTTTCTAAGCATAAACAACTCTCAAATGTCTCATCTCTGTAATCTTCATCTCATTGACTCACAGGCTTCTTATCCAAAGAATACTTACTGAACACCAAATGTCTTATGTCTTTAAATCCTAAGGTAGTTAGCAATATTATAAAACTCTCTTTTCTATTAAAAAAAAAACAAAAATAACAAACAAAATTTCCCAATTGTCCTGTGATGTTTGTCAAAGCAGGAAATGTCAAAATTCAGATCAATTAACAACAAAAATTAAACCTGAGTTTATGTTGTAAAGAAAAAGGTAGAGTATCCTGATAAGCTTATAGTATTTCTAATTTCAAAATGTACACACCCATCTCAACTTCCTTTCCCCCCGTTAGCCACATTATTATTACCAGGTTTGTAAAGCTCCTACCTGTAGCACACAGTGTGTCTAAGTTTGCGGTCCATAGACACACAGTGTGCCTCTGGCACTTGTGATTCTTCTCTTTACGTACTTCACGTTTTCTGATCATGCAGGGTAGGTGTACATATATTCCATGATGTCTGTGGGGATGCCTGAGGATGACAACTTTGTGTTTCTACCCTAATCTTCCATTCTGTTTGAGAAAGCCTTTCACCATTGTGTCTGGTAGACCATCTGGACACAACCTCTCAGAAGTGTGCCTTTCTCCACAGTTCATCTTTCAGTTGGAACACAGGCACTACACATATGTGTATCAGTGCTTGGATTTCCTTGTGTTCTACCAATCCAGCCTCAGGTCCTTGTATTTCCAAAGACAACAATTTCCCCTCCAAAAAAAGCTATCTCCCCAAACACATTGCCATCACTTTTTAACCATCATGCTCTGCTTTAAAAATGGTGGCCTTCTTCCAAGATCCAGAAGCCAGTAACAAGTGAAAATGAGTTCACCTTTGTTATGTTTAACTTACTTTTATCTAAGCATAATAACCAACTCATAAGAAACATGATGCTGGTAATTCTACTCTGGGCTTGGTCCAAGCAGAGGAACATAGGCCCTGCACGATGCAGCCCTGGCCTCTAAGTCAGCATCCTGTAAATGATGGCAAACCACATTGCACTTAGGAGGCTTGCAGGGGACAACATGATGAGAGACAATTACCCTCTAACCCTCAGTTCCCCTCTTTGCCCCCAAAAGGATAGATTGTTTGTGTGATTACTAAAGAAATCAATTTTTTCTGATTGCATGGTGCACTTTTTCCCAGTCTTTTCATCGGTAAGGTAGAATAATTGTACCCAACTCAAAGGGTCACTTAGAAAATCCAGTGAGGTATGTACAAAGGACCAGGACTCCTGATAACATTTTCAAACAACTAGACCCTTGTTGGAAATTTCTCTGTCTCTCTGTCTCTCTGTCTCTGTCTCTGTCTCTCTCTTTCTCTCTGTCTCTCTCTGTCTCTCTCTCTCCCCCCCGTGTGTGTGTGTGTGTGTGTGTGTGTGTGTGTATGTGCATGTGTATATATATATACACATAGTCTTTGCTGGAGAGATTGCTCAGCAGTTTACAGTGGGTTTTTCTCTTGTAGAGTAATCCAGAGTTCTTGGCACCCATTTGAGGCAGTTTATAACTGCACCTCCAAAGAAATTCAATTGATCTGTGGAGCTAACTAGCTAGCTAACTAGCTAGCTACACTGAAGTGCACAGATACATACATAATTTAAAAATAACAAAAGAAAAGATGACTCCCTCAAGCTGAGGATAGAACTCATTTGTAGATTGCTTGCCTACATAATCATGTACCTGAGTTTAATACTCAGCACAGACTATCCCAAAGCAAAAACAAATAAATGTAATTGTAATTGACAAAAAACATCAACTGAAGATAATGTGGGTACTTCTTTTTATGAGACATAGCTTTGAATTTTAGATTTTCCACTTAGAAACATTAGGTCTCCCATAAGAGAAGGCAGTACTTTGTTAAAAGATTACCATTTACAAAAACTGAAAGCAATATTATATAATTTAACAGCTTAATGATCCACAGGAGATTATACACTCTAATTAAATTTTCCTTTGGATTTTGACTGCTAAAAATATCAGTGATAAAACTTGAGGATTCCATAGGAAAAAAAATCTCATTTTTAACCTAATTATCATTTTTTACTCAGCTGCCAGGACTCCAAGATATTCATCTTCATCACTAACCGTTCACAGTAGTTGTAATTCTCTTGACTAAGCCATGCTCCAGCTGGCTAAAATTTGTACAACTTCCATTATGCTTCCAATATCCCTGCCTCTGCCTCATTTGCTTGTAAGATTATCAATCAAGAATGTCTCTTCTTTATAGACGTCTCTATGATCTCGGGATAAGGAAAGAGAATTATGATGAGCCTTTTGCCTTGAACTTTAGTAGCAGGCCTGAAAGTTAACAATGCTTATTGCCCCTGTTCTTTGGGCCAATATATGAAAGCTGAGTCTCTGGGCCCTTCCCAACCATCTCTCTTCCAACATAGATTACCAGCATAGAAAGGAAAATTGGATGTGCAAGAGATACAAATGAGAATAGGGTAGTTTGAATGGAAATAACCCCCTCCAGGTCCACATGGAGTGGTACAACTAGGAGGTGTGGCCTTGTTGGATCAAGTGTGCCCTTCTCTATGAAGTGTATCACCAGGAGTGGATTTTGAGGTTTCAGATGCTTAAGTCAGATACAGTGTCCCGCTTTCTTCCTGATGCCTGCCAACCTAGATTTAGAACTCTCAGCTTCCTCTCTAGCATGATATCTGCCTTCATGTCTTCATGCATGCCAATGTGTTAACACTGAAGCAAACTTCTGGACTGTCCCATTGTTTTTCTTCACTGGAGTTGCTGTGGTCACAGTGTGTTATCACAACAGTAAAACCCAAACTAAGAGAGACAAACTTGACTTAGAACTAAATGTTCAGCATCCTGTTGTGAGAGTCAGCACCCTGAAAAGCTCAGGAGCCCCTATTCTGACAATAGCACCCATACAAGATGACTTTACACCTGCTTGGCAGCTAGGCAGAGACTTATTTCCCAGTGGGGCAGAATCATCGTTAGCCAACATGACTAGCAGCCATAGCATGAACCTGCCATGTGACCTTAGACTTTACAGATTGTAGCTTATAACTGTACCTTAACCTACATGCCTGTGGCTAAGAACCTCAAATGCGGCTCCCATAGCATCAGTATGGAGATTGCCCACCACATGTTTTATAGCACTGGACCATACATCAAAAAGATTCCTCCAACTGGGAAGTAAGTTTAAGTGAGCACAGGACTATGATTTGGAACTAAGTGTCAGAGACATTAAACTTAACTCAGAACCTTTTGTATCCATTGCTGATTCCAGCCAGTGCCCTTGAACAGAGTGTCTGGGTATAGCCCTATTAGTAGTTGAAGATATGTGTCTTCAGGCAATATGTTGCTTATTGAAGCTAGCATCATCTATTTCTGATTATAGTATTCTGAATCTATGAGGAAACCTTATTAACAGGTATTTTATGCAACAGCCTAGGTTTTTATTTAGCTCTTGTACAGTCTTATCCTAATTTGTGCTGAGCATGGTATGAAAATTAGCCATAAAAGGCACAGGAATTTCTAAGTCTTTCCTCCATTTAGGCAAGTGAGCACAATATAGAATAACTGATGTTTATTAGTGAGCTAGTCACCGAATTCTGACGTTTTATCTCTGCTAACAGAAAAAAAAAAAAAAAAACACTGAAAGACAGGGATATTAGGTTTGACTCTACCTAGACATAGGCTAGAGAGTTTGGATAAGGGATGTAGTCTACTTTGATATGTGGAGAAGAATTTTAGGCACAACTGCCCTTTATAGGTATTCCTTTATTTTGTTCAAAACACACAGCTGTCGTCTTGTGCAAACTTAGTTATGGACTCACCACTAGTATCGAGACATAAATAATACACCAAAAGGGGACTCAAAGCTAAGGTAGAGTCTAGGGCCATCTAAATGATAAACTAGCTCACAGAAAAGACGCTAGACTGGCAAAAGCAAAGATAAATAGGTAGATTTAAAAGAATCATATATATATATATATATATATATATATATATATATATATATATATATATATATATATATATATATATACATACATATATATATATATATTTAACAAAAAATTGCAGTGGGCTGCAGTAAAGTAAAGATCTGTTGCTACCAGTTCCAAAACATTCTCAATGTGGAGCCATGGGCGACTGAGCCAGAACCACTCACCCTGGCTGCTTCTCTATCATGTGGTCAACTAGCTGCCCTCTCCCAGCTGTCTGTCTTCCAGCCAGGAACTTTGCTGACATTCCCCACAGCCTGGTAAAATCATAACTCAGTAATTTACCAATCAGAATTATATGTTAAATTGTAAAGCCACAATATATCCATACAATAAGTTTACAACCAGTTGACAAAATTATAAGCCATCCACCTTGATAAAACAAATTGTCCTATAGAAACCCTTAAAAATATTCATATTTACCTATCACCAATTATGACCACCAGGATCTAGATCCTCCTTCTCCGGCTCCATCTTGATTTTGCCTTGCTCCTCCTCCTTGTCTCCCTTCCTAGACTTTTTCCTGCTCACCTTTTCTTCTCATTCAATGTCAGGCTAGACCAGCCTTGCTGCATAATGACATCATCCTATAGCAGTGTGCAGCAATATGCTTTAAGAACTGTCACAGTAAAAGAGATGGGAAAGTGACAGGGAATGATGATATAATAATCAATATTTACAAATCCTTGCACTAAATTCAAAACAGCTCTTTCAAGGAAACTGGCAAAAATTATATTCTAAGAAATTAATTCAGGAGATGTAGAAATAATTCTTTTGTCAAACATCCTTGAGTGGAAAAGTACCCATATTGAAATGAAAAATGTGAATGAAAGCATTCACAATTACACAGGTCAGACAGGAAAAAATGGTCAGCTAAAAAGATTTTTAAAATGAGAATGCACTGTGAAGGCAGAAGAAAGAAAGAATGAAGAGAAGTCAGGATAGCACTCAGATAAAGTTGTGTATGAAGAAAGTGGAAATGAGTTGGAGGAATGAGGGTGAAAAGAACATTATCAAATATACTCTATGGAAAGGTTTAAATTAAGGATGTGCTCATAAACTTCAAGGAAACCTTGAAGAAGAAATGCTTTAGTTCTCATAATTTAAGAGAAGCTGGGAATGCCAATGAGATAGGAAGGAAACTATAGGCAGAGTTAATGACTGAAATTTTCCCTGAATTAGAACCATGTGGAGGAAGGTCAAATGTTACCATTCAGATGCAACACAACTAAACTTAACCCAATACACATGTTACAAACCTTTCAAAGGTGAAACACAGAGAGTACTTACAATTTGACTGAAGACAGAAATTTTACTGGACCTCCTTAAACACCAGAAGGAAACAGAATGAGGTTCTTAATAACATTTGAAGAAAATTTACCAAGCAAGATAACCATACCTAGCAAAGATATTCCTTCAGTGTCAAGAGAAATAAAACATCTGCAGACATAGAAATAGAATAATTTATTATCATCAGTGCAATGCTTAAAGAAAATCTAAAGATGCCTCTTCAGTTTGAAAGAAATATATACTCATGAGTCTCTTCCTCTCTCTCTCTCTCTCTCTCTCTCTCTCTCTCTCTCTCTCTCTCTCTCTCTCTCTCTCTTTCTCTGTCTCTCTCTGTCTCTCTCTCTCTGTCTCTCTCTGTCTCTCTCTGTCTGTCTGTCTCTCTCTCTCTCACACACACACACACACACACACACACACGCAAAGAGACACAGACACAGGCACACACACAGACAGAAAGTACAAAATTATAAAGTTCACTGGAAATAGTAATTATATAGACATATTCTTTAACATTACATGTTCTGGCTTTGAAAAATAAGGTGAAAATATATTTTCTATAAAAGATAAAAACCAATAAAATAATAACTATACTAGCACGCTTTAATGTAGTCAAGTCATAATCAGAGAGGATTTCTTTGCACATTTGGAAGCAAATACAGAGACCACAGCATGGCATGATGCAGAGGTTGGCAAATACGGGAATATGCTGCCCTAAATGAGATGTCTCCATCCAATCTCTCCCACTCAGGACTCAGGGTACACTGGGGAAGAAGTATCAGAAAGACTATGATATGAAAGGGATGAAAAGTACTAAGAATGAAGGACCTATTAAATCAAATGACCAAAGCTTATGATAACCTCAGAGCCTATAGTAGCATGGAAGGGACCTATTTAGATCTCAAATATGTCTTCTGCATATGTTTGTGTATAGATAGATAGATAGATAGATAGATAGATAGATAGATAGATAGACAGATAGATAGATAGACAGACAGAAAGAGAATGAGAGATAGAGAGATAGAGATGGAGACAGAGATATCAGGGATTCCAGGATTTCAGTTTAGTGATTTCTGAGATTGCTGAATGTGTGAACTAGTGGCTGTCTGTTTCTTGTACTTTCGCTTACGCTATTTTCTTTCTCTTTGTTTTGTACCACTCTGATCTCATGTGTTATATCAGATGTGGTTATTTTATATTTTATTTTATATTATATTTTATTATTATTCATTAGAAGCATATTTGTCTACTATTAAGAGAACAAATGGGAGAAGACACAGAAGAGAGTGCAGATGGGTAGAGACTAGGAGACAAGGAGGTAGAGAACAATATAATCAGGATTCATTACACAAGGAAAACAATACTATTTTCAATTTTAAAAGAGAGGCATTACACACAAATATAAATTAAAATATGCAATGTCAAAATGAAGACAGGATGGAGTATATGTGTGAAAAATATTTTCAAAACAATTGCTAACCTATATTAACTGTACCAATAAACAATTTTGCTGTACCATTCACATGCATGCATAATTGTTTTGAACACATACCAGCACCTTTCACCATCTCTGTAACCATCTTTTCAAATCTCATTGCTACCCATAGAATGTTACTAATACCTTCTTGTCTTTTCAGGTTACCATGGGTACTAGCTTTTTCTGACCAAATTTCTGAAATTATATATATATATATATATATATATATATATATATATATATATACATATATATATATATGAGAATATATATATAAGAATATATATATTTAAGAATATATATATATTTAAGAATATATATAAGAATATATATATTTAAGAATATATATAAGAATATATATATTTAAGAATATATATAAGAATATATATATTTAAGAATATATATAAGAATATATATTTAAGAATAAATATATATGTATATATATATATTTATATTCTGAGAGAGAGAGACAGGGAGAGAGAGAGAGAGAGAGAGAGAGAGAGAGAGAGAGAGAGAGAGAGAGAGAGGAACGTGGCACATACTAGGGCCCCAACAGGCCCTTTTTGTCAAACAAATCTAAACAGGATACATAATGCTCCACATGGAAAAATAACAAAAAAAACACAAATCAAATAAAGGAAAGAAACAATAAAATTAGAGTAGAAATGAATGACTGAAAAGTGAACACAAAACAGTAAAACAAAGAGCTGGTTTTACAAAAATAAACAGGATTTATAAGACTTAGCTAAGCTAAGGAAAAGACTAAAATTAATACCATTAAGAATGAAAAGGGGGATGTTATGTCTTAAAAATAAATAAAGAGGACAGTTAAAATTTTTTTGAACTATACACAGGCAAAACTGAAAATAAAATGTCTAATAGTGTACAATTTCCCCAAATAGTGATTTTTGGCATGAAATTAAATCATAAAGAAACTGAGAATCTGTATAGGTAAGAATTAGGAAACAAGATTGAGTCCGAAATTAAAAGCCTCCTTTCAAAGAAAATAAATAACCTAGGATCTAAAAACAGAAATTAGAAAATCTCAAATAAATAGCCTAATGATGCACCACAATGGTCTAGAAAAACAATAAAAAATCAATCTCCGAAAAAGTACATATGAAGAATTATTAAGTGTTAGAATAAAACAAAATGTAGAGGGTAAGAATAAAGACAGATTATGAAAGAAATAATAAAGTAGAGACCAAAAGAACAAAACATGTAATCAATATGAGTAGGTTTTTTGAAACTATTATCAAGATTGACAAATCACTAGTCAGATAAACCAAAAGAGAAAAGGAACTTAATTTAAAAAAATGATAAAAATAAATATAGTAAAACAGAATTCTGCTACCATAAAATCCAATGGAATTCAGAGAATCATATGGGCATGCCTTAAAAATGTATATCACGGTAGAGGCTGAGCAACTGGTGGGTGGGAGACCTGGGCTGCCAGGGAGCAGAGAGATCTCTGCGGAGTGCACACGGAAAGTGCACCCCCTCACTTGCCCTACCCTGCCCTGCCCGATCCACCAACCAGGAACAGAAATTTCGAACTTCTAATTCCAGCCAGTGGCGACTTCAGGACGCAGAGCAGAGCCTGGCCCATCTGCCACCCAGAACGGCAGCTCGTAGAGGCTGAGCAACTGGTGGGTGGGAGACCTGGGCTGCTGGGGAGCAGAGAGATCTCTTCGGAGTGCACACGGAAAGTGCACCCCTGCCTTGCCCTGCCCCGCCCTGTCTGATCCAGCAACCAGGAATAGAACATTGGAACTTCACTCGGCAAATCTGAGCCAAGAACAGGGCTCAACCAATCTGCCACCTGGACCAGTGGAGATCCAGGGACACAGACCTGATACAAGGGAAAGGCAAGAACATATCACTGACAACAAAATGGCAAGAGGAAAGCGAAAGAGTATATCCCAAGGAAACCAAGACAACCTGGCAACACCAGAACCCAGCTCTCCCATAACAGCAAACATCTGAATTCCAAACACTCTAGAAAAAGAAGACACAGACCTGAAATAATACCTCAAGATGCTGATAGAGATACTTAAAAAAGAACGAGAAGAAAAGCAAAAAGATTCAGAAGCTTTTAAAAAGGAAACAAGAAAAACACTCAAAGAACTCAAATAACTAGAGGAAAACAGAACCAAAAAAATTAAGGAATGGAAGAGGGAATTTAAAACGAAAATTGACACAATAAAGAAAACACAAAAAGAGATAACCCTAGAGATAGAACACCTAAAAAAGAAATCAGGAATCACAGAAGCAAGAATTTCCAATAAATTACAAGAGATGGAAGAGAGAATCTTGGGGGCAGAAGACAACATGGTAAACATAGACAAAACAGCCAGAAAAGATGCAAAAAAAAAAAAAAAGCTCCTAACCCAAAATGTCCAGGAAATCCAGGTCACAATGAGAAGACCGAACGTAAGGATAATAGGAATAGAAGAGGGAGAAGAGTATCAACTAAGAGGCACAGTAAATATCTTCAACAAAATCGTAGAAGAAAACTTCCCTACCCTCAAGAATGAGATGACCACGAGCATAAAAGAAGCCTTCAGAACTCCAAATAGGTTGGACCAGAAAAGAAATAACTCCCGACACATAAAAGTAAAAACATCAAGTGCCCAAAGCAAAGAAAGAATACTAAAAGCAGTAAGGGAAAAAGGTCAGATAACATATAAAGGAAGGCCAATCAGAATCACACCTGATTTCTCAACTATGAAATCTAGAAGAGCATGGACAGACATCATGCAAAACTTAAGAGAACACATGTGCCAGCCCAAGCTGGTATACCCAGCAAAACTATCAATCACCATCGATGGAGAGATGAAGATATTTCAAGACAAATCAAAATTTACACAATACCTGACCACAAACACAGCACTACAACGAATTATAGGTGGAAAACCCAATACAATGAGAGAAAATACATCCTAGTAAAAGCAAGAAAACTCCTAAACAAGAAAACTAAAAGAAGAAAAAGACACAGACACAACTCAACCCACAAAAGAAATAATGGCAGGAAACAGAAACAACTATTCCTTGATATATATTAACATAAATGGACTCAACTCCCCAATAAAGTGACATAGGCTATCAGACTGGATACATAAACAAAATCCAGCCTTTTGCTGCATACAGTAAACTCATCTCAGAGACAAAGACAGACACTATCTCAGAGTTAAAGGGTGGAAAAAAACTTCCAAGCAAACAGCTCCAAGAAGCAAGCTGGAGTGGCTATTCTAATATCGAATAAAGTAAATTTCCAACCAAAAGTTATCAAAACAGATAAGGAAGGACACTTTTTACTCATTACCAGGGAAATCTGTCAGGAGGAACTCTCAATCCTTAACATATACGCTCCAAATAAAAAAGCACCCACATTCATAAAAGAAATCCTACTAAAGCTCAAAAAATATATTTCACCTTACACAATAATAGTGGGAGACTTTAATACTCCACTCTCACCAATAGACAGATCATGGAAACAAAAACTGAACAAGGACACTGCAAAACAAGCAGAGACTTTGAACCAACTAGAATTAATAGATATATACAGAACATATTATCCTAAAGTAAAAGAATATACCTTCTTTTCACCACACCATGGCACCTTCTCGAAAATTGGCCACATAATTGGACACAGAGCTAGCCTCAATAGATATAAGAAGATTGTAATACTCCCATGCATCCTCTAAGATCACCATGGTCTACGGCTGGTCTTTAACAACAACAAAGACAACAAAAAGCCCACATACATATAAAATCTAAACAACGCTCTGTTAAACGATAGCAGCATCAAAGAAGAAATAAAAAAAAGAATTAAGGATTTTCTAGAATTTAACAAATACGAAAACACAACATACCCAAACCTATGGGATGCAATGAAATCAGTACTGAGAGGAAAACTCATAGCCCTAAGTGCTTCCAAAAAGAAACTGGAGAAAGCTTACATCAGCAACCTGACAGCACAGCTAAAAGCCCTAGAACAGAAGGAAGCAGATATACCCAAAAAGAGTAGAGGGCAAGAAATAATCAAAATTAGGGCAGAAATAGATGAAATGGAATCAAAAAGAACCATTAAAAAAATCAACAAAACCAAGTGTTGGTTCTTTGAGAAAATCAATAAGATTGATAAACCCCTAGCAAGACTAACTAGAGGGCAAGAGAGAGTATCCAAATTAACAAAATCAGAAAGGAAAGTGGGACATAACAACTGAAACTAAGAAAATTCAAGAAATCATCAGATCCTACTACAAACACTTATACTCCACAAAATTGGAAAATCTGGAGGAAATGGACGAATTCCTAGACAGATACAAGGTCCCAAAGTTTAACCAGGACCAAGTAAACCATCTAAATAACCCTATAACACCTAAAGAAATAGAAGAAGTCATCAAAATCTTCCAATCAAAAAAAGCCCAGGTCCAGACAGGTTCAGTGCAGAATTTTATCAGACATTTATTGGGGATATAACACCAACACTCTCCAAACTATTCCAAACATAGAATCAGATGGAATACTACCTAACTCATTTTTTGAGGCTACAATAACTCTCGTACCAAAACCACACAAAGACCCTACAAGGAAAGAGAACTTCAGACCAATCTCACTTATGAACATTGATGCAAAAATACTCAACAAAATCCTTGCAAACCGAATCCAAGAACACATTAAAATGATCATTCATCATGACCAAGTAGGCTTCATCCCTGGTATGCAGGGATGGTTTAATATAAGGAAATCCATCAATGTAATCCACCATATAAACAAACTCAAAAACCAAAATCACATGGTCATCTCACTAGATGCTGAGAAGCATTTGACAAAATCCAACACCCCTTCATGTTAAAAGTCCTGGAAAGAACAGGAATCCAAGGTCCATACCTAAACATAATAAAAGCAATATACAGCAAACCAACAGCCAACATCAAACTTAATGGCGAGAAACTTGAAGCAATTCCACTAAAATCAGGGACTCCACAAGGCTGCCCACTCTCCCCCTACCTATTCAACATAGTACTGGAAGTCTTGGCTGGAGCAATTAGACAGCAAAAGGAGATCAAGGGGATACAAATTGGAAAGGAAGAGATAAAAACATCACTCTTTGCCGATGACATGATAGTGTACTTGAGTAACCCCAAAAATTCCACCAGAGAACTTCTACAGCTGATAAACAAGTTCAGCAAAGTTGCTGGATACAAAATTAACTCAAAAAAATCAGTAGCCTTCCTGTACTCAAAGGACAAACATGTAGAGAAAGAAAGTAGGAAAAAGGTACCCTTCACAATCCTCACAAAAACTCTGAAATACCTTGGTGTGACTCTAACTAAGCAAGTGAAGGACCTGTACGACAAGAACTTCAAACCTCTAAAGAAAGAAATTGAGGAGGATCTCAGAAAATGCAAAGATCTCGATGCTCATGGATTGGAAAGATCAACATCTTAAAAATGAACATCCTTCAAAAACAATCTACAGATTCAATGCAATCCCCATCAAAATTCCAACCCAGTTCTTCATGGAACTGGAAAGATCAATGTGCAATTTCATATGGAATAACAAAAGACATAGAATAGCTAAATCCATCCTCAACAACAAAAAAACATCTGCTGGAATCACTATCCCTGACCTCAAGTTATATTACAAGGCAATTGTGCTGAAAACTGCATGGTACTGGTACAGAAATAGGCATGTGGATCAATGGAATAGAATAGAAGATCCAGAAATGAGCCCTCACGTATATGGTCACCTGATTTTTGACAAATGAGCAGTAAACATTCAATGGAAAAAGGACAACCTATTCAACAAATGGTGCTGGTCCAACTGGCACTCAGCATGCAAAAGAATGAAAATAGACCCTTTCTTATCTCCTCGTACAAAGCTCAAGTTTAAGTGGATCAAAGATCTCCACATTAAACCAGATACACTGGAACTATTAGATGAGAAAGTAGGGAAAACCTTAGAACACATAGGCACAGGAGAAAATTTCCTGAACAAAACACCAACGGCTCAAGCTCTAATGTCAAAGATTAACAAATGGGACTTAATGAGATTGCAAAGTTTCTGTAAGGCTAAGGACATTGTCAAGAAAACAAAACGGCAACCAACAGAATGGGAAAAGATCTTTACCAACACCACATCAGATAGAGGCCTAATATCCAAGGTATACAAGGAACTCAAATAGCTAGACACCAGAGAATCAAATAACCCTATTAAAAAAGGGGGTACAGAGCTAAACTAAATGTTCTCAGTTGAGGAACACCGAATGGCCAAGAAATATCTGAGGAAATGCTCCACATCTTTAGCCATCAGGGAAATGCAAATCAAAACAACCCTGAGATTCCACCTCACACCAGTCTGATTGGCCAAGATCCAAAACTCAGATGACAGCAGATGATGGCGAGCTTGTGGAGAAAGAGGAAAACTTCTCCACTGTTGGTGGGGTTGCAAGCTAATATTACCACTCTGGAAATCTGTCTGGCGATACCTCAGAAAATTGGATATAGTACTACCTGAATACCCAGCTATTCCACTTCTGGGCATATACCCCAGAGACACTTTAATACACAACAAAGATATATGCACCACAATGTTCATAGCGGCTCTATTTATAATAGCCAGAAGCTGGAAAGAACCCAGATGTCCTTCAGAAGATGAATGGATACAAAAATTGTGGTACATTTACACAATGGAATATTACTCAGCCACCAGAAACAATGACTTAACCAAATTCTTAAGAAAATGGCTGCATCTAGAGAATATCATCCTGAGTGAGATAACCCAGTCACAAAAGATCAGACATAATATGCAGTCACTGATAGTGGGATGCTAACCCCAGAGGCTTGCACTCTCCCAGAAACAACTCACAATCTGTATGAAGTCCAAGAAATAAAGAAAACAAAAAAATATATATATTTACAAATCATGAAGACTTTGACTATTTCCATGTTCTGTTTTGTTTTGCATGTACTTTACGCTCATGGTAACTATTAGGTTTTCAATGCGTACTGTCAATCCCTTGAAAAAATCAAGTAGTGACTAAAAAATATATTCACATATTTTTATGTAAAAATTATTTTAATATCTGAAAAAACAGACTGACAAAAATGTATAATTTTAAGCAAAAAATGTTTAAAATCTGTACATTTATCTTATTTTTGTAAAATAAAGTCGTTTAAAAATTTTAAAAAAATGTATATCCCAAGGAGCTAAAAAACTAGAGGACATGGATAATCTCATAAAACTGTAAGAGTTATAAATATTAAATCAAGAAAACATAAACATGTATAGAAAGGAATAAGATTGGAGAAGAAATTAAATGTATCTAATGAGTGAATTTCCAGGACAATATAAATTTACTACAGAATTCTACCAAACTTGAAAGAAAAACATAACAGTAATACTAATTGAATTTTTGTATGCAGTATAAGTACAATAAATATTTCCAAATGGCTTGTAAAAAACAATATTACCCTTATATTTAAATGGGATCATGGTAAAACAAAAATTAAAATGTAACACTATCTCCCTATATAACATTGCTAAAAATGCTCATAAAATATGAATTGAAACTAAAAAATATTAATGGAATAAAAATATGGCTCACTGGCTAAAACTGCGATTGTTGCTCTTGCAGAAGAATCAGATTCAGATACTTGCACTCACATAATGGTTGGCAACCACCTATAATTCTACTTTTAGGTGATCCGACATCCTTCTTTGACTTTTGTGGACACCAAATATGCACTTAGTGCATACACACATGCTAGTAAAACATTTACACATGTAAAACAAAGAACTCTAAAATTTTTAAGAAAGACATATGTCACTACCAAGTTGTTTTCATCACAGTCATGCAAATTTGTCCTTTCCTTCACCAATAAATAAGTGAAGTACACTATGTGAACAGAAGGCATGGTATGATCCATAGAGGTAGAAACAATTGTTGAGCAATTTAAACAAGGCTTCATGATTAAAACCCTAAAGAGATGAGGGTTAGAGGCAACATATTTTAGCATCATAGTTATATGTGGTGGAGTTACAGTCAGCATTTTACTAAATGAGGGAAGACTGGGGGGGGGGGGGTTCCTATGAAAGCTGAAGGAAAAGAATGACTCCAACCTTGCCACTTATTATTCAATACAGTATTAGGGGTACAAGTTAGAGAAATAATGAGGAAGAAAGAGAAAGAGAGAGGGGGGAGAAAGAAAGAAAGAAAGAAAGAAAGAAAGAAAGAAAGAAAGAAAGATAGAAAGAAGAGTTAAAGAAAGAGAGAAAGAAAGAGTAAGAAAAGAAAAAGGAATAAAAGAAGGAAGGAAGGAAGGAAGGAAGGAAGGAAGGGAGGGAGGGAGGAAAAAAGGAAGGAAGGAAGAAAAAGAGAAAGGAAGAAAGAAGGAGAAAAGAGAGAAAGGAAGAAAGATTGAAAGAGAGACAGAACATACATAATATGCAGTCACTGATAGCGGGATGCTAACCCCAGAGGCTTGGACTGCCCCTAGAAACAACTCACAGACTGTGTGAAGTTCAAGAAAAAAAAGAAAACAAAACAAAACAAACAAAAAAAAAAGTCATGCTCAATCCTTACACACCAAGAAAACGTTTACTAATTCCAGGTTACATCCTGTTTTACATGTACTTTTTGCTCATTGTAACTAGTAAGACCTTAATGCAGAGTATAAAACCTTAAAAAAAAAAGAAAAAGAAAGCCAAGCACTGACACAATTATATTTATATACATTTATGCAAAAATGTTTAAATTTTTTTTCTTTTATCTTTGTTTTTTAAAATAAAGTTTAAAAAAAATTAAAAAGAAAATAAAAATAAAAAAAGAAAGAGAGACAGAGAAAAAAAGAAGAAAAAAGGAAGGAAGGGGAAAAGATACAACAAATCAAAAAGGGTAGAAAGTTAAATTAATCTTATTTGCAGAAGGAATGAACTGTATTTACAAGACCTTGTGGACTTTAGCACCAAAACTTTCCACCAAAGGAGCAGAATACAAAATCAACATTTAAGAGAACAGCAACCCTTTTCATCAAAAATAAACTAAAATAATATTAAGGATAAATACTTAATTCACAATACCTTCAAAGAATCTCGGTGTGTTCTTCTGATACTGAAGAAGAAGATCTAAGAAGACACTAGAAAATGAGATTGTTCCTATGACCATGGACTGACAGAATTAATGTTGTAAAAATGGCCATATTAACAAAAGCAAGGTACAAATAATGCAATTCACATCAAAATCCCTATGACATTCTTACCAGAACTAAGATGACTAATTCTAAATTCCATACAGAAACACAAGAGGCCCTAAAGAGCCAAATCAACTATAAACAAAAATTAGAATTCACACAGTATTATAAATATAACAACAAATCATATTACAGAGCCATAGCAGTCAGTACAACGTGATAAAACCACATAGCAACAGAAGTAAAAACCAGTGAAGTACATCAGGGGCCCCCGAGATAAGTTTTCAGAAAGGTGTCAAAAGCACACATTAGAGAAAGGACAGCATCTCTGAAGATGTTTCTAGGAAGCTGAATATCTACATACAAATTTAAATTACACTCACCTGAATGACTATAAAAAATCAATTTAAAATGGATTAACTGTATTAATACAAACACTGATGGTTCTGGAGGGAAAACACAAAAAATATAAATAAAGAACTTCTCTTTATTTTTTCCTTTTTAAAAATCCTTTTTATTGTTTGTTTTTAATTTCGAGTCATGCACCTCAATCCCACTCATCTCCCTCACCCTTCATACCCACCCTCCCCCCTTCCAACCTCCCCTACCAATAGAGAAAATAAAATCTCACTATGAAAGCTGTGTGTGTCACAGTTTTCCCACAGTATACCCTTCAGCCTACAATTCTTGGCTTGCAAGTATTCACCGCAGATAGCCATTGGTGTGGTACAAGGCCTCTTGCTTCTTGTACACTATCAGTACTGGACCGCACTGTGACACTTTGACTGACTGATAGCCTCTTGTTGCCCTGTATCATAGAGATCTTGTAGTTTGAGAACTGTGTGACTGACCCCTTCACCATACTCCAGCAGTTCATAAGTGGGGTAGATGTTGGGGTGGGACAATATAAAGACCTAGATCTGAACCTGGTCAGAATGTGAGCTGCTCAGTCCACCAGCTGTCATGTACCCACACCACCTGGGTTAGCTGTTCTGCTCTGCCCCAGGTGACCCATTAAATGCTGCAGCCAGCAAGGGGTAGAGATGTCCCTCTAGGTCTGGGGCCCTTTTGGACTAGCTCCACCACATCCACACCCCCAGAGGCAGTTGTACCTTGCTGTCCAGAAAAGATGTAGGAGCTGGTCTCTCAAGTGTTTGGAAACAGGGACAGTTCTCCCACTCTCATGAGCCTGGGGCCAGCTCTCTTGCCTACCATAGGTGACAGGGGACTAGGGATGGGAAGAGAGCATCTTCCACGTGTCCCCTTCACCACAGAGCAGACAAGAGTCTAGAGGTTCACACTCCCACTCTCAGAGCCCCACCTTCAGGATGGTGTACTTGCAATCCCTACATTCAGGGCCTGCTCTGTTGAGTGCTGTAGAGAGACTCAGATATATATATATATATATATATATATCACAGTGACATGACAAAAAAAGAAACCATGCACTGAAAAATGGCACTACAAAGACAATTGAGAAGTGCCTATCCAGCAAGAGAAATGACTAGCAGGTGACGAAAACCTGCAAAGGATGAATCTTTTCTGTGAATCCCACACAGGGAGATAATAACTAGAGGGGTAACAAATCCTACAAATTAAACACAGTGCTCAAAAGAATCTTTGCATCAATATAAAAGCTCTGTGAATCAACTAACCACACAGTTCTCAAGAGAAGAAATACCAATAGCCAACAAATTCTTTGAAAAGTATTCCACGTATTTAGCCATCAGAGAAATGCAAATTGAAACTGACTTGAGATTCCTTCTCTCCCTGTGGAGATAGAAAATGACACCATATTTTGAAGAGTACATGGAAAGGGTACATCTTCATTGGTAGAACTGCAAACTTACGGGGCTACTATGGAAGTCAGTATTCGGAGTGCTAAAAATTTCTGAAAAAATGGGTCTACCGTGTGAGTCGCTTCTTGCTGTATAGACAGAAGTTTCCAGGTCCTCTTACATGCCATTTATGTTGCTCCTTCATTCACAGCCGCTAGGGAATGGAGCCAGCCTGAAGCTCACTATCAAAGAAAGTTAAAGGAACTGTAATGCACATACACAGCTGTATTTTATTCATCCGGGAAGAAAAAGAAAAAAACGGGACATTTGGAAGAAAATGTGTGGAACTGAAAATGTTTACCTTAAGCAGAATATATTAGACTCAGAAAGACAAACACTACACGCTTCCACGTATCACATATGGATCCTAGCTGTGAGGGTGGAAAAATACATCAGAAGTGGAGGTTGATGGAGAAGAAGAGAAAAAAAGCAGGGAGGAAGAGTCTAAGAGAATATGCTGACAAGAAAGCAGGGAACCGAGAAGGAATCAAGCAGGAAATGTAGAGGGGACCAAGGGAGAGGACTAGGTGAAGAGTATCAACAGAAACGGAGGTTTGCTGCCAGAGTCAGGCGGTCCAGAGACTGCCCCACCACAGGATCAATCCCATCTGCAGACACCAAACCCCAGCAATATTCCGGGTACCAAGATGTGCTTGCAGACAGGAGCATGGTATTTCTGTCATCTGAGAAGCTCTGCCAGCACCTGACTAATACAGATGCAGAGGCTGGCAGCCAACCATTGACCAAAACTGGGAACCACAACAGAAAAGTTAGGGGTAGGATGAAGGAGCTGAATGAGATTGCAATCTCAAAGGAAGAACAACAGTATAAGACCTCTCAGCGCTCCCAGGAACAAAACGACCAACCAAAGAGCATGGTCTGCTCCATGGCGCCCGCTATATGCATAGCCCAGAACGGCCTTATGTGGCATCAGTGGGAGCGGAGGCCCTTGGTTCTGTGGAGGCTGATGCCCTAGAGAAGGGGCTAGACAGGTGCCGCAGGAGTGGGAGGGTGGGTGGAGGAGTAACGTATCAGAGGAAAAGGGGAGAGAAATGGGGTAGGGATTCCCTGGAAGGGAGACAAGAAAGGGGGATAACAAATGTAATGTAAAAAATAAAAATGATAACTAGATAGATAGATATATACATACATACATACATACATACATACATACATACATACATACATACATACATACATAAAAGAGCCAAGAATGGAAAGCTTTTGTTTGTATACTGATATAAGATTTAGTTTTCTTTTTAATTATGTATGAGCATGTCTGTGTGAGTTTATGCCACATGTGTGCAAGCTTGCATATGCACTCATAGAGGACAGAAGGGGGCATTAGATTTCCTGGTGTTGGACTTAAAAATGGTTGGGAACTGGAAGAAGAGGGTGCTGAGAATTATACTACAGTTCTCTGGAAGAGCAGTAAGCACCTAGTCCCATCTCCAGCCCCTTGTAAACTAACTTTTAAAAATCTAAGTATTAAAATTTATTATTTAAATACTATAATAACATTTGCATTAAATGCAGATGTATAACTAATGAAAAAGTCATGATCCTATAAGCTAACCAACATGACATTTGTCAACTGATCTTCTACAAAGGCTCTAGGAAAATGCACTGAAGACATTTTTAAAAAAGGGTTCTGGTTTCACTCTTCTTCTCTCTTGCTCTTGTGCTCTTGCTCTCTTGCTCTCTTTCTCTCCCCCCTTCTTTCCCCCCTTTCTCTCCACATGCTCATGGCCAGCCTCTACCTCTCTCTCTCTCTCTCTCTCTCTCTCTCTCTCTCTCTCTCTCTCTCTCTCTCTCTCTCTCTCTCTCTCTCTCTCTCTCTCTCTACCTCTACTGCCCTCTTAACCACCCCCAGGACCTGAATAGACTCTATTCTATACTTTTTAAAAAAGGGAGGAGGGGGTTTTGGTTTCACTAGTTAAAATCTAAACCCAAGTGGAATACAAAGACAAAGCATAAAGTTATGAAAGGTATAAATAGAAATCTTGTATTTGTTTGTTTGTTTGTTTGTTTTAATAAATGCCCTCAAAATGGAGGGAACAGAGTTAGGTAAGGAGGAAGCATAAAACTAAAAAGCTTCTTAACAGCAGAGAATCAGAGCCTAAAGAAAGGGAGGAAATATTTGATGACTGTATCTTTGACAAGCCTTCATTTCCATAATGTGTAAGGCCTCAATCCTAAAAGAAATTCAAATAATCTGGTTTAAAAAATAGATGGCAGACTCAAATGCTCTCTAAATGAGGGCATAACATGGCCATCAGGTAAATGAGAAAAGTGCTTCACATCACTGATCACCAGAGAAATGTGAATCACCCTTCCTGAGTGCTCCCCCCTAGTTACATTAGCTATCCTCAAAAAACAAAAGAGAGGAAGTGCTGGCCAGGGTGGAGGAGAAGGAAGTGGCAGCTGCATTTCTTCAGAGGGAATATAAATTAATGCATTGTGAGAAACCATATGGAGTTAGTTTCCTCAGAAACTTCAGAAGAGAACTCTGCTATGATTCAGCAATCCCACTGCTGGGCACATGTCCAAAGGAAATGAAATCAGTCCATCAAAGAGACATCTGTACTCCCATGTTTACAGCAGGAATATGCACAATGGCCAAGATGCACAATCAACCTAATTGTCTGTCAAATGATGAATGGGTAAAGAAAATGTGGTGCATGCACACAGTGGAATACTATTCAGCAGTAAAAAGAATGAAGTCCTGTCATTTGCAGCAACAGAGAGAAAATTGGAGATCATTAGGCTTAGTGAAATAAGCCAGGCACAGAAAGACAAGTAGTACATGATTTCATTCAAAGTTGGGATGTAAAAAGGTTTGTCTCTCAGCTGTGGAAGGGGAGTAGGGCTGAGTACTAAAGACTGAGGTGAGCAGAAATGGCTGGGGAAGGAATAATGGAAAGACTATGCAACCAGCGCTAACTTACAGTAAAGTAGGAGAAAGTAGTTGCATTGTGCTATGCACAGCACAAAGCTATAAAAAAAGGCACTGTGTACACTTAAAGCCGGCGAAGAGGCTCAGAATGTTTTCTCCACAAAGAAATGATAAAAATTTGAGCAGGTATATACGGAGAAGAATGGGAAGTGGTGGTCTTTAAGTGGTGTGTGTGTGTGTGTGTGTGGGTGTGTGTGTGTGTGTGTGTGTAAACTCCACTCTGTCTTCACAAGTGGTCCCTAAACAAATGTTAATTGGAAGCATTTCCATTGTATACTATTTGTATAAAACCCATTTAGCATTCTACCAAGACCACCAATTACACAATACAAACACAAACATACACACACACATACACTACACAGAGAGAGAGTGGGAGACAGAGAGACAGAGACGGAGAGAGAATGAGAGATTTGACAACATTCCTTCACTTTGAAGACATGAGCAGATGATGGTAAGGAAGCCAAGGAAGGCTGATAGCGAAGGCAAGCTGGACAAACCGAAAGAATGACATTTTTTAATTCCAACAACAGCCTGTAGCACAGATGATAAAAACTATTAGTAGAAATTTGAGTTGTAAACTTAATAAGCTTATGTTTCATTGAGATAGAAATACTGACATAATGGATCTAGTGGACACACGAGTGGATGTTCATCTTTCTGACCCAAAAATATTAGATACCAACTTAAAAGAAATTCTCAAAAGCAAAGGTCAAAAAGAATTTCAGAGGGCAACTTATAAATCTCAGAGCAAACTAGCAAAGAATAGTGTGTGTGCACATTCAAGCACATGAGACTCTGTGTGAGCACATGCCTGTGTATGTGTGTGCCTGTTTGCATCTCTCTGTGGTTATAGCAGGCTTCTGGATGTCAGAGGACAACAAAGGAGTCATGTCTCCTCCCACTTTGTGAGATAAGGGATCAAACTCAGGTCATCAGGCCCATGTACCAGTGCCCCATCTACTGGCACATTTTACCACTCTAGTAAGATCTTTTATGACATATGATTGACGCTTCTGTAATTTTTTGTTTATATGAAAAAAGTATACCAGAATGCCAAATTTTGCTGCAGTAAAACTATAGAACTATAATCCTTGACCTAGTTATATTTCTACTGTTGTCATTAAGGCAATTGATAGGGGAAAAGGTTTATTTAGCTTATGGTTCCAGAGGGAGGAGGTGGCAAGCAGATGGAGCAGCTGAGGACATTACACCAAGAACCACAAACATAAACCAAAAGAGCTGCTATAAACGAGACTTGGCTTTGGAATCCTCAAAGCCTACCCTGGTATTACCACAGTGTCACCAAATGTGAACCAAGAATTCAGAGGCCTAAGGATATGGGGGGATACCCTAATTGAAACTACGACAATGACAATCTACTTAAAAAAATTCTTCTTTGAAAAAAAATTCAATTCTAAATGGCCTTTGCGAAAATTGTGCCATTTAAAATGTCAGATCGATTAGAGTTACAACTGAATGCATGGGGTCAGTAGAGCACAGGCAAGGCACAGATAAGACACTGACATTCACAATCTGTAAAACACAGCCATGTCCAGAAGTCCTGAATGTTTGATCCGCAAGAGGCAGGAAGAGAATTACCTTCAGGGATGGTCTACATGGCATACTTTAGATCAAACAGACAGGACATCACTCCATGTAGTTTGCATTGACACAAAACCATGACTTACAATGGCGTCCTTACAAATGAAAAATGCTGACAACACTGAAACTATTAGATGAGAAAGTAGAAAAAACCTTAGAACACATAGGCACATGAGAAAATTTCCTGAACAGAACAACAATGTCTCCTGCTATAAGGTCAAAGATTGACAAATGGTACTTAGTGAGACTGCAAAGTTTCTGTAAGGCTAAGGACACTGTCAAGAAAACAAAATGGCAACCAACAGAGTGGGAAAAGATCTTTACCAATCTCACATCAGATAGAGGCCTAATATCTAAGGTACACGAAGAACTCAAGAAGCTAGACACCAGAGAACCAAACAACACTATTAAGAAATGGTGTACTGAGATAAACAAAAAGTTCTCAATTGAGGAATATCAAATGGCTGAGAAGCATCTAAGGAAGTGCTGAACATCATTAGCCATCAGGAAAATGCAAATTAAAACAACCCTGAGATTCCATCTCACACCAGTCAGATTGGCCAAGATCAAAAATTCAGATGACAGCAGATTCTGGCTAGGATGTGGAGAAATAGGAACACTTCTCCACTGTTGGTGGGTTTGTAAACTGGTACAACCATTCTGGAAATCAGTCTGGCGATTCCTTAGAAAATTGGACATAATATTACCTGAAGACCCAGTTATTCCACTTCTGGTCATATACCCCAGAGAAGCTCCTCCATACAACAAAGATATATGCACCACAATGTTCATAGCAGCTCTATTTATAATAGCCAGAAGCTGGAAAGAACTCAGATGTCCTTCAGTAGATGAATGGATACAAAAATTGTGGTATATTTACACAATGGAGTACTACTCAGCTATCAGAAACAATGACTTCATGAAATTCTTAAGAAAATGGATGCATCTAGATAATATCATCCTGAGTGAGATAACCCAGTCACAAAAGAACAGACATAATATGCAGTCACTAATAATTGGATACTAACCCCAGAAAAATCTGAACACCCCAGAAACAACTCAAAGACTATATGAAGTTCAAGAAAAGAAAAAAAAAGAAAGAAAAGAAAAAAATTATGCTTAATCCTTACACACTAAGAAAACTTTGACTAATTCCAGGTTACATCCTATTTTACATGTACTTTATGCTCATTGTAACTAATAAGATCTTAATGCACACTATCAAACCTTTAAAAAAAAAAAGCCAAGCACTGACAAAAATGTATTCATATACTTTTATGCAAAAATGCTTAAAATTTGTACACGTGTCTTTTTTTTAAAAATAAAGTTGTAATAAATAAATAAATAAATAAAATAAGTAAATAAATACTAAAAAAAGAAAAAGAAAACTGCTGGAAAAAGGAACTGCAATAGCCTTGTCTCTAGTGAAATTATCAGGCCTCACCCACCATTGATCTACATCCATCCACAAATGCAAACCATGGGGTGACAAAAATTGATAGAAAAATACAAAACCATGGTTTTATGAATCAAAAGGCAGGCTCCCTCAAAGTTAACACTTCAAACATCTTATCAACTACCAAAATATTCCTAAACCAGAGTCACTTCCTTAAAAAGATATATGAGCTGACCTTGTGGGTCAGTGAAAGATAAATAAACCTCAGACTAGCCATACTTGGTTTCACCTGACCAGAGGAGGGCAAACAGCCTCAATAGAACAAGGTCTTCCATAGGTCATGGTCTTTGAGAGGACTTCAGTAGGACCCTGTAAAAAATCTAAGAAAGTAATAGTGTGCTAACAAGAGAAAGGCAAGTTTTAGTGTTTCCTCTCTGTGTTGTAAGGAGATCACCCTTGGCACAAGCTTTAGTTCATCAGAAGGAGCTGTTTAATAAGTAATGCAGTTCTGAGGTTTGGGTTCTGGCCTCAGCTGGTATCGGCAGGTCTCCAGTGATACAAACTCACTGGGTTTGGGTGAAGTTCAAGACACCGCCATGCAAGGATGACAAACTTCTAAGAAGTAAACTTGTGTTTGTTAGGCAACCTTTTTGCAAAGGTGAGTAAAATGTCATTGCTACAGACAAATTGGCTTACAAGTTCCTGTAGCAACCACTGAAGCTAATGATTGATTTATAGTCTTATCTCTTCTGATCTGGAGAAAGCAAATAGGTCATTTTGACACAGGCCTTGTGGTTCTCAGGCCTGATAGTCTTATCATGTTGATGTAGGTGGTCTTAGTTGTCTGGTCTTTGCATGTGGCAAGAACACCTACTACTCCCTTGAGTGCATTCTGAGGTAAGAGAGATGGCATATCATGGTTTCAGACAAGAAGCTATGAGTGGCGTGTGCAGATCAGAGTTTTAAGAAAGGGCTGTATTCTGATGGCCCCCTGTCTTTTTCCTACTGCCTAAAACCTGAGCAAAGGGTTATACAGAATGAAAGAGGAGTAGAACAGGCAGAGACAATGAAATCACAGAATCTTCACCCTGTTACTTCCTGCATCTCAGACCTTGGCCAACTCTAGGCTATTTATTACAAAGTAAATAATGTCTATTTTTTTCAAGCTACAAACTTTTGGTTCTTTATAACACTGCAATCAAGATCCTGATTCTCAAAAATACTATGTCGGTCCCCCTGGCTAAATGATGTTTCTCTTTCCCTTAAAAAACACACTCAATCCATTAATACATTCTCACCAATAAGCTTTGAAAGCTCATCTCATTCTCTCTGTCTCTGAGAATCACTCTAATGCAGCTGTGCCCTCCCTCTTCTGGAGGATTACACTCGTATCTCAGATACTTCTTGTTTCCATGTTTAGATGCTTTCCTAACTATACCCTAATAACCAAAATTGACCATTTTCTGCAAAGTATGCAGCCTTTCCAGTGTATCAGCCTGTATGCCTAAAATAAATCTGATGTTTCCATAGGTCACACAAGCTACAACCAGTGGTAACTCTCTTTCTGTTCTTCATATTCTCTGCGTTGAGCCAGCACCTTCTTATAACCCAGATATATCTCCTTCAAAATCCTTCCTACAGCTGCTGCTTGCTCTAACCTGAACTGATTCCCCCTTCCCCATTCTCATCAGATTGTGCTTTGTGTTCAGGCTTTGCCTGCTCTTCCAGGGTAACTTAACCTCCCCTCCCATTCATGTTATCTTACTATTATGACTTCTGTATTACAGTCTTTTTGGTGGGGTATGTTTTGAAATAACCATCTTCCTTTTGTTAGTTCTTGTGTGATTTATGACTACCATACTACAAATACATTTTAAATCTGAAGAGGGTTTTCTTCTCCTTTTTTGTTTTTATCTAATTCAAACTCAACACTGCATTTCAATGCCAAGTGTGGCTCTTGAAATATTATGATCCACTCTAAAGTGTGTAATGAATGGATAAGTCAAATGAACATATGGATAGTTATTGCTTCATATACTGTCTACCAAATACTGAAGATGTCTAATTATAGGAAATATTTCTGAGAAGAATTCTCAACTACTTTATAGTTCAACATATCTGCTCCTCATATTGTCTTGAGCCTGAACTAAGGTAAGATACTCTCTTCCCTTTGTGTCTGAATACTCTGCATCCCAACACAAGATCTATTCCTTTCTCCTCACTCATGTGGAGACCATAGAGAAGAATCTTAAACCAACTCATGGAACATTCCAAAATAGTGTCCAACAACATAACAATTAAAGCCAGTGTATTTTATATATTACTAATGAACATAAGTATTTGAGTCAGTCACTTTCTACATTGTCTAATTTGAAACTTTCTCTTAAATATTGTTAAATATTTAAGGATATTTAAAGTATCTTTATAAAGATAAATATAACTAAAATATCTTAAATATTCTTTATACAACATTGTGCCTGTATTGCACCTGTCATTTCCCAAACTACTCTATTCATCATAAACCATCGACCTGATAGCTTTCTCAGCAAAATACTACTATGAATCAGAAGTGAATTTTGGGTTGATAATTCAATCCTCCAAATGGGAGGTTTCTAATTTTAAAGATGAGGAAAACAAGTAAAAGGAAAACTATATCCTAGTGTCTGGAATATAAGCCCCCAGGTTTGAGACCAAAATGTAGAAAACTGAAAAAGAGCTCCAACTCCATGTGCTCATTAAACTAGCTACAGAACTAAGCATTAGCAGGTCTTTGCAAAATGGTAGGTGGGTTAGTTTCACTTGAGCTGGAGCCCAACATCTAGGTCCAGAGTTTGGGAGTGAGAGCCTTTTGCTAAAGTTGTTTTTCTTTTTCTTTGCTAAAAGCTCTTCTGCTTTTGGGCACAGGGGACAAAAACGATTAAAAGGCTAATCTCTTAAAGTTAAAGAATAAAATAAAATATAATATGGCAACGCAAATCTTTGTAGCCAATAAGATATACCTGGGAAGAGAGAGTCTTGAATCGCCTCCATCTGATTATCTTAAGGGCATGTCTATAGGCATCTTCTTGAATGATGATAGATATAAAACAACCTATCTCATTGTTGGTAGTGTCGTGGTACACGTCCTTGGCCAGTGGTACAGGATTATATTTGAAAGTTAGCTGAGCTGAAGCAGGGAGAAAGCTGGTAAACAGCATTCCTCCATGACTTAAGTTTTAAGTTCCTAGCCTACTGAGGGTCTTTCCTGATTTTCCCAGAATGACGGATTATAACCTATAAGGTGAAATAAACCCTTTCTTACCCTATGGTCTGAATGTATACCACAGCAACAGAAAGCAAAAACACATAGTATTATTGCCTTAGGATAATAAAAATTGGAATAATTACTTGGGAATAAAAACAAAGAATTAAGAATTATGCAAAATAAATTGTGAACTGACTATTGATTTTCACACCAAAAGGAAAATGCTATTTTATCCTTAATCAGAGAAGTTGTTCTTTGCAGAAAATGGAGACAAATAAAGCTCATTTTCCCAAGACACCAAATATCAGTGAGAGTTGGGGCTCAAACTCAAAATAAAAATTTTAACAGCCCCTCTATGGCTGAAGAAATGTAGAAGTGAGGGTAACAAGGATGTAGGAGCCAGAAGATAATTTCGAGAACTAAGAAATTCCATTTTCGAGGCATAATATAGCCACTGTAAAAGCACCACAATATGAACAGGGACTCAACATATTTGGTATGTGGGTAGAACAGAAACAAAAGTCCATTACAAATACCCAGTCTAAAACAAGGAAAATACGTGAACATAGATATAAATAGGTAACTACATTTTAGATAAAAAAGGAAGACATCACAAAATATAAAGTAATGTAAGGTATCTGCATGTCACTCCAAACTATGTAAATAAATCCACCTAAATTGTCGAAATATCCACATATTTCTTTGAAATGATTGAAAACCTAAAATAATAATCAGAAAATAATTCTAAATCCATTTTTGGCATCGTAAATTATAGGGATAAATGGAAGTAGTAAACAAAAAAAATGAAAAACAAAACAAAACTGCTTTTTTTAATTGAACAACTATTTTAAAAATCAAAGATAAATGTACAGGAATTAAAAGCATTTTAGCATGAAAGTATATGAAAATATTTTTGTCAGTACTTGATTTTTTGAAGGTTTAAGAGTATGCCTTAAAATATTAGTACTTACAATGAACATAAAGTACGTGTAAAATAAGATGTAACCAGGAAATAGTCAAAGTTGTCTTGATGTGTAAAGATTAAGCATAATGACATTTCTTTTTTTTTTTCTTTTTTCCTTTTTTTTTTTTTTGGCCTTTGTTTTTCTTGAACATGATATAGCCTGTAAGTTGTCTCTGGGGTGTTCAGAGCTTACTGGGGTTAATATCAAATTATCAGTGATTGCATATTATATTTTTTCATTTGTGAATGGGTTATCTCACTCAGGATGATATTCTCTAGATGCCTCCATGTTTTTAAATCGAACAACATTATTTTTAAAAAATTTACATATTTTAAGGATTTTTGCATAAAAGTATATGAATACATTTATGTCAGTACTTGATTATTTTTAAAGATTTTATAGTATGCATTAAAATCTTAATAGTTACAATGAGCATAAAGTACATGTAAAACAAGATGAAACCTGGAAATAGTCAAACTTTTCTTGGTATGTAAAGATTAGGCATAATGGTTTTCATTTTCTTTCTTCATCTTTTTTTTTGGCCTTTATTTTTTTCTTGAACTTCATATAGTCTGTGAGTTGTTTCTGGGGTGTTCAGAGTTTTCTGGAGTTAGTATCCAATTATCAGTGACTGCATATTATGTCTGTTCTTTTGTGACTGGGTTACCATACTCAGGATGATATTCTCTAGATGCAACCATTTTCTTAAGAATTTAGTTAAGTCATTTTTTCTGATAGCTGAGTAGTACTCCATTGTGTACATATATCACAATTTTTGTATCCATTCATCTACTGAAGGGCATCTGGTTTCTTTCCAGCTTCTGGCTATGATAAATAAGGCTGCTATGAAGATTGTGGTGCATGTGTCTTTGTTGTATATTGGAGCTTCTCAGGGGTATATGCCCAGAAGTGGAATAACTGGGTCTTCAAGTAGTATACCATGTCCAATTTTCTGAGGAACTGCCAGATTGATTTTCACAGTGGTTGTACCAGTTTACAACCCCACCAAACATGGAGAAGTGTTCCTCTTTCTCTGCATCCTCACCAGCATCTGCTGTCATCTGAATTTTTGATCTTAGCTATTCTGACTGGTGTGAGGTGGAATCTCAGGGTTGTTTTGGTTTGCATTTCCCTGATGGCTAATGATGTCCAGCACTTCCTTAGATGCTCATCAGCCATTTGATATTCCTCAATTGAGAACTTTTGTTTAGCTCTATACCCCATTTTTTAATAGGGTTGTTTGATTCTCTGGTGTCTAAATTCTTGAATTCTTTGTATACCTTGAATATTAGGCCTCCATCAGATGTGGGGTTGTAAAAAAAAAGATCTTTTCCTAATCTGTTGGCTGCCATTTTGTTTTTTTTGACAGTGTCCTTAGCCTTAGAGAAACTTTGCAATCTCATTAAGTCCCATTTGTCCATCCTTGGTCTTAGAGCACAAGCCATTGGTGTTCTGTTAAGGAGATATTCTCCTGTGCCTATGTCTTCTAAGGTTTTCCCTACTTTATGTTCTAATAATTTCAGTTTACCTGATTTAATGTGGAGATTTTTGATCCACTTGAACTTGAGCTTTGTACAAAGAGATAAGAACGGGTATATTTTCATTTTCTGCATGCTGAGTGCCAATTGGACCAACACCATTTGTTGAAGAGGCTGTCCTTTTTCCATTGAATGTTTACAACTCCTTTGTCAAAAATCAAGTGAACATATATGTGAGGGCTCATTTCTGGATCTTCTATTCTTTTCCATTGATCCATATTTCTATTTCTGTACCAGCACCATGCAGTTTTTAACACAATTGCCTTGCAATATAGCTTGAGGTCAAGGATGGTGATTACTGTAGATGTTGTCTTGTTGTTGAAAATAAATTTTGCTATTCTAGGTCTTTTGTTATTCCAGATGAAATCGCACATTGTTGTTTCCAACTCTTTGAAGAACTGTGTTTTAATTGTGATAGGGATTAGATTGAATCTGTATATTGATTTTGGTAGCATGGCCATTTTTACAATGTTGATCCTTCCAATCCAGGAGCATGGGAGATCTTTCCATTTACTGAGATCTTCCTCAATTTCCTTCTTTAGAGATTGGAAGTTCTTGTCATATGGGTCCTTCACTTTCCTAGTTAGAGTCACACAAAGTTATTTCATAGTTTTTGTGACTATTGTGTGGGTATCTTTTCATTAATTTATTTCTCCACATGTTTGTCCTTTGAGTAGAAAAAGGCTACTGATTTGTTTGAGGTAATTTTATAACCAGCCACTTGTTGAACTTGTTCATCAGCTGTAGAAGTTCTCTGGTGGAATTTTTGGGGTCACTTATGTACACTATCATGTCATCTGCAAACACTGATGTTTTTCCTTCTTCCTTTCCAATTTAAATTCTTTTGATTTCCTTTTCCTGTCTAATTTCTCCAGCCAAGGCTTCCAGTACTATGTTGAATAGATAGGGGGAGAGTGGGCAGCCTTGTTGAGTCCCTGATTTTAGTGGGATTGTTTTCAGTTTCTAACTGTAAAGTTTGATGTTGGCTAATAGTTTGTTGTATATTGCTTTTATTATGTTTAGATATGGGCCTTGAATTCCTGTTCTTTCCAAGATTTTAACATGAAGGTGTGTTGTATTTTATCAAACACTCTCTCAGCATCTAGTGAGATGACCATGTGTTTTTTTTTTTTCTTTGAGTTTGTTTATATGGTGGAGTAAGTTGATGGATTTCTGTATATTAAACATTCCCTGCATCCCAGAGATGAAGCCTATGTGATCATGGTGAATGATCTTTTTGATATGTTCTTGGATTTGGTTTGCAAGAATTTGTGAACTATTTTTGCATCAATGTTCATAAGTGAGATTGGTCTGAAGTTCTCTTTCCTTGTAGGGTCATTGTATGGTTTAGGAACGAGGGTTATCATGGCCTTGTAAAATGAGTAATTAGTGTTCCATCTGACTCTATTTTGTGGAATAGTTTGGAGAGTATTCGTATTTGGTTGTCAATAAATATCTTATAAAATTCTGTACTAAACCCATCTGGAACTGGGATTTTTTATAAAATTTCTATATAATGAATACTCATAAAATTGAATTTAATACATTTGAAAAGATTGATCAAATTTTCGAGCAATGTCTAGAATAATGTCAAGTTAAATTGTATGTTTTTAAACTTCAAAAAGATATTTATAAACTTTAAATTTTTTAGTTGGCTGATTTGGATAGAAATAGAATAGAACTGTACCACATCCCCCTTTCCTTCCTACAACCCCTCCCAGATTCTCTCCTATCTCCTCAAATTAATAACCTCTTTTCCTATAACATTGTTACACATATACATATATGTATGTATATGACCCAAAAAATACTTAATTACAACCTTATAAAAATATATTTGTATACTTTTATGCAATGATGCTTAAAAATCTGTACATTTATGTTTTTTTAATAAAGTTAAAAAATAAAATTAAAAAATAAAGAAATAGAAGACAGCCTTAAAAGTTGAAACTTTCCATAACAAGTATTTACTGTCAAAATCTTTCAGAATATTTTGGGTGAAACAGATTCCTTACATTTTTAGAAATGTACATTTTTCTCATGCATAGAAAGCAGCCAAGATGATTTTAGAAAGTGTTTTCTATACTAACTAAATATCACTAATTATACAAAAACAATTGTCTCTTTGGTGCTATTTTTCCACAAAATCTGTAAATTTATACTTCTCCTTGATAGTATGGCTTCCAAAGTTTATATTATTATTAAAACTTCTACCATAAAATAGTATTATATGGATTTACATTATCATAAAATTTAATGAGATACAAATATTAGTGGAAACATGGCCAATAACAATATCTTTGTTCTTTGACATTACATAACACTTGGTTTGTTTTACTGAGTTATTTTTATATTAACTAAAAAAATAACTTAACAAGAAAATCCTTTGTGCACATTAATTATTTTTCCCATGCATGTCCTAACTTCAAATCCTGTGAAGTGGAAATTTCCTGTTCATTTGGAGACTCGGTTTTGTCATGTAATCTTTTTTTTTTTTGCACACTGCTTTATGAGGAACTATTTTGTTGAAAACAGACAAGTTGTGTTTTTCTTAAAGATACCTCAGAAAACAACATATGATAATTTGCTAGAGTGGGCACTTGAAAGGACATATAATGTTTGGAAAGAATTTAAGTATAACCCAATACAGTTAAAGGGACTGTGGCATTGGTTTACCTTGCAACTTTTTGATGGTGTTCCATGGGCTTTGCTGATTCCAGTTTTTTTTTTTTTTTTTTTTTTTTGTGATATTATGGCAGTTTCTTCCCTCCTCACTTGACTTACTCCAAATGATAGAGATTTGAAGTGTTTTCTGCCTTTGCTGATTTATGAATGACATTTGCAAGTGAATCATTATGAATCAAGATATCACTGATGGTTTGTGCAAATTGAACTGTTTATATCCTGACAACAAAGACTGGAATCACCTCTAAAGAACTAATTCTAAACATGTCCTCATTCCTGCTTTACCATATTAACATTTCCTTTCTATTACCTCTTGTGGTGGTGGGCTGAAAAGGATGTTAAAGTATATATGAACCCTTAATAAAGTAGAATCTGAAAAATACAAATCAAGAATCTTGTTAAAGGAGACAATGGATAATGGTGAGAGCTAGAAGCAAGCTGTCACTTTAATGACCCTGAACAACCTTGGTTTAACTGATAGAACAGAGGAAAGTTTACATTAGGAGGAAAACAATTTTAGTAAACTGAAAGAGATGAGGTATATATAGAAGAGGTTTTGCACTCTCACAGATACTCAGCTAATCAATATGAAACTCAGTGAAAAGACAAGCGCCATGACCTCGATGAGGACAGCAAACTCTTAAGCTGACAAAATTATGCTTTTATTTTTGTTGGGTTGTTTTCTGGTTTTTTGTGGGGTTTTGTTTTGTTTGGTTAAATCTTGACAACTTTTTGAAATAACAATAGCATTTTCTAAGCCATAATTAATAACATTTTTCAAAACTTTATCTAAATTACAAAAGTCATAAAATTCAGTATGGATGATATATTAGCATTAGATAAAACTTTTTGACTCAGAAACCCACCAACAGGCACAGCAGTGAGTGAGTGGTGAGCCAGCTTGTGGTCCCCCCTTCCTGCTCTCTGCCTCAGCTTGCTCTAGAGAAACAGAAACCCTGCATCAGGCTATTCCCAGCCAGACAACACAGAGTGAGGAACCACACTCAGACCACTAGCCACCAGGAACAGCAGTAAGCCAGTGGTGAGCCAGCAGTGATCCACAAACACAGGTCTGGAACAGAGTGAAACAGCTGTGAGCCAGTAGTGAGCCAGCAGAGATCCAGGGACAGAAGACTCATAAGAAGATGGCAAGATGAAAGGGAAACAACGTACCCCAGGGAAACCAAGACAACCTGGCAACACCAGTACCCAGCTCTTCCATCACAGGAAACAGCGAAATGCCAAACACACCAGAAAAAGAAGACACAGACCTAAAATCATACCACAAGACAGTGATACAGATCCTTAAACAAGAACAGGAGGAAAAGCAAAAAGAATTAGAAGCTTTTAAAGAGGAAACACGAAAAACATTCAAAGAACTCAAAGAGCTAGAGGAAAACAAAACCAAAGAGATGAAGAAATGGAAGAAGGAATTTAATACAGAAATTGACACAATAAAGAAAACACTAAAAGAGACAACCCTAGAGGTAGAACACCTAAAAAGAAATCAGGAGTCACAGATGCAAGCAATTCCAATAGACCACAAGAGATGGAAGAGAGAATCTCAGGGGCCAAAGACAACATTGAAAACATAGACAAAACAGTCAGAGAAGATGCAAAAACCAAAAAGCTCCTAACCCAAAATGTCCAGGAGATCCAGGACACAATGAGAAGACCAAACCTAAGGATAATAGGAATAGAAGAGGGCGAAGAATATCAACTAAGAGGCACAGTAAATATCTTCAACAAAATCATAGAAGAAAACTTCCCTACCCTTAAGAATGAGATGACCATGACCATAAAACAAGCCTAATGAACTCCAAATAGATTGGATCAGAAAAGAAGCTGTTCCAGGCACATAATAGTCAAAACGCCAAGTACCCAAAGTAAAGAAAAAAATATTAAAGGCAGTAAGGGAAAAAGGCCATGTAACATATAAAGGCAGACCAATCAGACTCACACCCAATTTCTCAACAGAGACTATGAAAGCTAGAACAGCCTACACAGACATCATGGAGATCCTAACAGAGCACAGGTGCCAGCCATAGCTTCTATACCCAGCAAAACTCTCCATCAACAAGATGGAGACACTAAGATATTCCAAAACAACACTAAATTTACACAATATATGACAACAAACCCAACACTACAAGGAAGTATAGGTGGAAAACCGATTACAATGAGGGGAACTACATCCTAATAAAAACAAGAAAACTCCTAAGCAAGAAAATTAAAAGAAGAAAGACATACAGGCACAACTCAACCTACAACAGCAAAATTAGCAGGAAACAGCAACCACTATTCCTTCATATCTGTTAACATAAATGGACTAAATTCCCAACAAAAAGACATAGGCTATCAGACTGGATACATAAACAAAACCTAGCAATTTGTTGCATACAAGAAACACATCTTGGAGACAAAGACAGACTCTATATCTCAGAGTAAAATGGTGGAAAAAAAAACTTTTCAAGTAAAAGGCCCCAAGAAGCAAGCTGGAATCACCATTCTAATATTAAATAAAGTAGATTTTCAACCAAAAGTTATCAAAAAAGATGAGGAAAGATGTTTTTTACTCATTATAAGGGTAATTTGTAAGGAGGAACTCTCAATCCTTAACATATATGCTCCAAATACAAAAGCAACGGTATTCATAAAATAAACCCTACTAAAGCTCAAAAAATACATTGCACCCCACACAATAATAGTGGGAGACCTCAATACCCCACTCTCACCAATGGACAGATCAGGGAAACAGAAACTGAACAAGGATACTGTAAAACTAGCAGAGGTTATAAACCAACTTGAATTAATAGATATCTACAGAACATATAATTCTAAAAAAAAAAAAAAAAGAATACACCTTTTTCTCAGCACCTCATGGCACCTTATCAAAAATTGACCACAACATGGTCACAAAACAAGCCTCAGTAGATATAAGAAGATTGAAATATTCCCATGCATCCTCTCAGATCACCATGGTCTAAGGCTGGTCTTTAACAATACCAAAGACAAAAAAAGCCCACATAAACATGGAAACTAAAAAATGCTCTGTTAAACAATAGCAGGGTCAAAGAAGAAATAAAGAAAGAAATCAAGGATTTTCTAAAATTCAATAAAAACAAAAACACAAAATACCCAAACCTATGGGATGCAATGAAAGCAGTAGTAAGACGATAAGTCATAGCTCTGAGTGCTTTCAAAAAGAAAATGGAGAGAGCATACCTCAATAACATGACAGCACAGCTGGAAGCTCTAGAACAAAAGGAAGCAGATACAGGCAAGAGGAGTAGATGGAAAGAAATAATCAAACTTAATGCAGAAATAGACCAAATAGAAAAAAAAAAAAGAACCACTAAAAGACTCAACAAAACCAAGAGCTTGTTCTTTGAGAAAATCAACAAGATTGATAAACCCTTAGCCAGATTAACTAGAGGGCAAAGAGAGAGTATCCAAATTAACAAAATCAGAAAGGAAAGTGGAGAAATAACAACGGAATCTGAGGAAATTCAAAAAATCATCAGATCATACTACAAAAGCCTATACTCAACAAAGCTGGAAACTCTGTAGGAAATGGATGAATTCCAGATCCAGTTGGGTTAAGTGCAGAATTTTTTCAGACATTTATTGACGAAATAATAGCAATACTCTCTAAATTATTCCACCAAATAAAATCAGATGGAAAACTACATGACTCATTTTTTGAGGCTACAATAATCCTCATTCCTAGACCTCACAGAGACCCTACAAATAAAGAGAATGTTAGACCAATCTCACTTATAAACATTGATGCAAAAATAATCAACAAATTCCTTGCAAACCGAATCCAAGAACACATCAAAACGATCATTCACCATGATGATGTAGGCTTCAACCCTGGCATGCAGGGATGGTTTAAAATACAGAAATCCATCAATGTAATCCACCATAAAAACAAACTCAAAGAAAAAACCATATGGTCATCTCACTAGATGCTGAAAAAGCATTTGACAAAATTCAACACCCCTTCATGTTAAATGTCTTGGAAAGAAGAGGAATCCAAGGCCCATACCTAAACATAATAAAAGCAATATACAGAAAACCAACAACCAACATCACACTTAACTGGGAAAAATGAATCAATCCCACTAAAATCGAGGACCCGACAAGGCTGCCCACTCTCGCCCTACCTATTCAGCATAGTACTGGAAGGCCTGGCCAGAGCAATTACACAGCAAAAGAAAATCAAAGGGATACAAATTATAAAAGAGGAAGTAAACACATCACTATTTGCAGATGACATGATAGTGTACTTAAGTGACTCCACAAATTCCACCAGAGAACTCCTACAGCTGATAAAAAAGTTCAGCAAAGTTGCCAAATATAAAATTAACTCAAACAAATCAGTAGCCCGTCTATATTCAAAGGTCAAACATGTGGAGAAAGAAATTAGGTAAAAGATACCCTTCACAATAGTCACAAAAACTATGAAATACCTTGGTGTGACTCTAAGCAAGTAAAGGACCTGTATGACAAGAACTTCAAGCCTCTAAGCAAGGAAATCAAGGAAGATCTCAGAAAATGGAAAGATCTCCCATGCTCATGATTGGAAGGATCAACATTTTAAAAATGGCCATCTTACCAAAAGCAATCTACAGATTCAATGCAATCCCCATCAAAATTCCAACCCAGTTCTTCACTGAGTTGGAAAGAGCAATATGCAATATCATTTGGAATAACAAAAGACCTAAAATAGCGAAATCCATTCTCAAAAACAAGAAAACATCTGCAGGAATCACTATCCCTGACCTCAATCTATATTACAAGGCAATTGTGCTGAAAACTGCATGGTACTGGTACAGAAATAGGCATGTGGATCAATGGAATAGAATAGAAGATCCAGAAATGAGCCGTCATGTATATGGTCACCTGATTTTCTATGAAGGAGCTGTAAACATTCAATGGTAAAAGGACAGCCTCTTCAACTAATGGTTTTGGTGGAACTGACACTCAGCATGCAGAAGAATGTACAAAGCTCAAGGTCAAGTGGATCAAAGATCTCCACATTAAACCAGGTACACTGAAATTATTAGATGAGAAAGTAGGGAAAACCTTAGAACTCATAGGCACTGGAGAAAATTTCCTAAAGAGAACACCAATAGCTCGAGTTCTAAGCTCAAAGATTGACAAATGGGACTTAATGAGATTGCAAAGTTTCTGTAAGGCTAAAGACACTATTATGAAAACAAAATGGCAGCCAACATAGCTGAAAAAGATCTTTACCCAGTCCACATTAGATACAGGCCTAATATCTAAGTTATACAAAGAACACAAAAAGCTAGACACCAGAGAATCAAACAACCCTATTTAAAAATGAGGTACAGACTTAAACAAAAATTTCTCAATTGAGGAATATCGAATTGCTGAGAAACATCTCAGGAAGGCCTCAACATCCTTAGCTATCAGGGAAATGTAAATCAAAACAACCCTGAGATTCCACCTCACACCAGTCAGATTGGCCAAGATACAAACTCGGATGACAATAGATTCTGGCGAGGATGTGGAGAAAGAGGAACACTTCTCCACTGCTGGTGGGGTTGTAAACTGATACAACCACTCTGGAAGTCAGTCTGGCAGTTTCTCAGAAAAATGAACATAGTACTACCTGAAGATCCAGTTATCCCACTTCTGGGCATTTACCCTAGAGATGCTCCAACATACAACAAAGATACATGCACCACAATGTTCATTGCAGCTCTATTTATAATAGCCAAAAGCTGGAAAGAACCCAGATGTCCTTCAGTAGATGAATGGATACAAAAATTGTGGTACATTTACACAATGGAGTACTACTCAACTATCAGAAACAATGGCCTAACAAAATTCTCAAGAAAATGTATGTATCTAGAGAATATCATCCTGAGTGAGATAACCCAGTCACAAAAGAACAGACATAATATGCAGTCACTGATAATGGGATACTAACATCAGAAAGCTCTGAACACCCCAGAAACAACCCACAGACTGTGTGAAGTTCCAGAAAATGAAAAAAAGAAAATAGAACTGTATCACATCCCCCTTTGCTTCCTACAGCCCCTCCCAGTTTCTCTCCTATCTCCTCAAATTATTAACCTCTTTTTCTATATTATTGTTACATATATACTTATGTGTATGTTTATGTACCCACAAATACTTAATTACAACCTTATAAAACCATATTTGTATACTTTTATGCAAAAATGCTTAAAATCTGCACATTTATCTTTGTTTTTAAAATAAAGTTAAAAAATTTATTTTCATATTTACTTATTTTTTAACTTTTATGTCCTCACTTTCAGGTCCATTTAAATTTTCTAATTATATTTAGCTAGATTTCTTGTATGCTATATAACATATTATCATAACTTTAGGATCCAATTTCCCTTTCAACTAATATTCTGTAGAAAAGTTTGAGATTGTTGTTTCTGTACTCCAATTTAAATAATTATTTAAGACCTGATAGATTCCTTTATCTAATCTTTCATCCTTTAAATCATTATGCATGGCAACCTCCTGACATGCCCAATGAGAAGCCATGCAGTTAATTTCTGCTTCAGAAGTGGGCATGAGATTATTCTTCTGTTAAGTGGGGACCTTTTCTCTGCTTGAGATGACTCATTGTGTCACCACACACTTATCGAAGTTCAGAATCATTGCTATACAAATCTTGTCTTCATTTTTGTCCCTGACACTCGAATGTGAAGACAGTAATATTAAATGAAGTCAGCACACTCAGATGGCTTAGAAAGAATCTCACTTTATCATAATAGGTGGTTCCATTTTACAGTGGAACCTAGCCCCAAATTTGATCTTTTGAAGCTTTCACAACCTGCATGGTGAAAATCTGTATAGGTGCCCTCAAGACATGTTGTAGGCACATGACCACCTTGAATTACATGGAATTTCAGTGATTCACTCTTCAGATCAATGATTTTAGGAATCATGTTTATTGAGAAATAACCACACTGACAATTTTATTGACTGCCATGGGCAGTCTTCAGCCATAAATTAGAAAAAAATAATGTAAATATTATATATTATTTGGAGATCAATTTTTTTTTCACACAGCACTTTTATTCTAGGAAACAAAAATAACCCTCTAGAATTTTTTTGTTGTTCTTGTTCTTACTTTATGTTCTTTTTTGTTTGTTTTTTTGTTTGTTTGTTGTTTTGTTTTTTAGTTTCATGTATATTAGCTTTGGGAAGGGATTATATCAAGTTATTTAAAGTAAAGCCTGGAAGAAAAAGAAGAAATTCAGTATTTCTTTTTTTTTTTAAGTTGTACCTAGTTCTAGAACTCTTTACATGTAGCTACTCATTTGTAAAATTAAGGACTGTACCTTGCTCTTAGATATATAATTGTCTTTTAAATTAAGCAGTAGCCAAGTTGAAGCCTTTTAAGCAGGCATGAGTATTTTCTGAGTGTTTTCAGGAGTACAGAACATTAAGCTAATAGAAATAGGGAAACGAAAGATCAAATTTAAGATGTAATTATTTAAAAGAGAATGGAATCTCTAAATATCTCTGTTGTTGTCTGAATGTGTAACGCTTTGCACAACTTCATCTGATTGAGAACTTTGTTCCTTTCTCTTGCCATTGCTTGAGAGGATTATGGACAAGTAGGAGGTGGATCCTTGCTAGAGAAAGTACATCACTAGGGTGTGCTTTGAGGGTCTAAAGCATGGCCCCACTTTCTTTTCTTTATCAAGAAAAGTTCTGTGAGTGTTGGTACAAAGTGACTGGACTGACTGTCTGGGTTTATGTTTCCTTAGCATGTCTTCACCATTGCCAGACTATATAACCTTTTGACACTGTAACCCAGAATAAACCCTGTCTCCATTAAGCTGTTTTTGCTTGGAATTTTTACAGCAACAGAAAAGGTACTAAGTCAACAAATACACTTGCTGTTTCTACTCCATTTTAAAAATTAAACTCAATTACATCTACCTGCCCCCCCCTAAAAATGTACAACTTGTGTCATATTTGTATTATTTGGTAATAACTTTATATTTTACAATAATTTATAGAAGAGGTGAGGGAGTTAATTTAAACAATAATTGAAGCCACTTAAGACAACCTTAAATTAGCATATGAAGTGATAGATCTCATTCTTGCATTTAACTAGTGTATGTTATTATATGCTTTTCTTAAAACTCTCACCTAATATGATCTTTTCTATCCAATTCTTCTGATTTCATTCATCTTCTTTTTTTCCAAATTGTCCAATCTTCTGTTTTCATGTCAAGGCACATGTCATTTTCTCTCTCTCTCTCCCTCCATCTCTCTCTCTCTCTTCCCTCCATTTAAACTCTCTGTTTTACCTGGTTTCTTATTTACTTTTAACACACACACAAATATACATGCACTTAAACTAAATTTTACATGCAATATATATATATATATATATATATATATATATATATATATATATATATATGCAACACATTGCCTTTCTTTATTCATCTTTTGAAAGAACAGAAAACTTGTTTAATTTCTTAACTATTAAAAATAGTTCAGCAAAAAGCAAAAAGAATAATTACATTAATTGAGAGGATGGGAAGTTCCAACCATTGTAAGTGGAACTATTGTGTAGCTGAGATCCTGGACTATAAAAATGGATTTTATGTTAATATATTTTCTGTTTTGTGATTATCGAAGCTGTGTGACAAGCTACTTCAAGATTCTCCTGTGTTGCCATCCTTACCATGATAGACTGTGCCCTTAGACTGAAGTGATCCCTCCCTCTAACTCAGCTTTGGTCAGAGGACATTATCCCAGCAGCAGTAAAAGAATCTAAGGGAACAATTCATAAACTTTCTATTTAAGTTGCAAGATGGTAAAGAGTGAGGAAATGGATGTCAATTAAAAACAGCAATAAATATTTTCTCCATAAAAGGCATGGGAAGATTCTTCAGAATTAACAGAATCAATACTTTTCTGGTAATTAGCCAAAGGCTAATGACAATTCATGTTGTGTATATTCAGAGAAAGTGGCTGAATTCAGGAAACAGGTGTTAACTTGAGGGAATAAGTTGTAATTTTTCTCATCCTGAGATTTCTAGCTCCACAGAAACCTTGGAAACCTAGACCCACATCATTGTGGAATTCTGAGGACAGGCAGGTTGTGGAAGAGACAGAATAGACTTATGTCCTTAACAGAAGCAATTCTAGAAACTTGACCTATGAGAAACAATACCTATAACTTTACATCATTTGGCTCAAGCGGTAAAAGAAAGTTTCTTTCTGTCCTGAACTTTGTCAAAAATAAGTGATGTCCTAGGAGAAGGAGGGACATGAGAACAGTGACAACAGAAACACTTGTTGACACCATGCCTGCTAGAAATATGGATCAAAATAAGAACAAACAGGAGAAAACTGGGCGCTTATGAGGGAAAGCTACAAAACAAACTATCCAGAGGGTCCTTAAAGAGCTATAAAATATTTCTGAAGCATAGTGGATCATTTCTATTAGTCTGCCTACATTCCAGAAGGACATAAAACAGGAGTAAGTATCTTACATGGGCCTAACCTTGCTGTTCCTTATCAGGTCAACAGATAATGTGAAGATATCAAGTGTTTCTGAGTTTTGAGGCCAGCATAAACATGAATGTAGATTCTTCCCAGCATAGCTTGGAGACATAATACTCCTGGAAACATCAGGAACATTGTATCTGATCAATACCCAATCACTAACATAACTAATTAAAGACTTTAGCAGCCATACATACCAAAGAATATATATTATTGTGTTACTGTATAGTACTCTTATATGTACTGTACAGTAGAGTAAACTATCTCAGGCATTAGTTACATACCAGCATTACTGTTCTTGATTTTTAAGCCATTTTAAGTGAGACAGTACACAAACACAGTGATGCTAATTTCATTGATTTGATTCCCAGATTGTTATAAACTAAACCGACATGGAATACTGGATTAGAATATATATTTTGAGCACACTGAAATGTGTTGTGTTAAAGGCCACACAGAACAAAACAACCTAAGATGTCATCTTGCAACACATCACTGTCTATTAGTTTGAACTGAGCAGTAACCAGACATGGTGGCTCATGTCTTTCACCATATGTATAATGGAGACAGAGGCTGGAAAACCACAAATTCAAAGAGAGCTGGTCAAATTAGTGAGCTCTTGTTTCAAAGTAAAAAATAGAGATGGATAGGGGATAGATAGATAGATGATAAATAGATAGATAGATAGATAGATAGATAGATAGATAGATAGATAGATAGATAGATAGATAGATAAATAGATGGATGGATGGATGGATGGATGGATGGATGGATGGATGGATGGATAGATAGATAGATAGATAGATAGATAGATAGATAGATAAAGCATGTATGTATATATGAGCACCTGCCTATGATGCTTGAGTTCAATCCCCAGTACTAAAAAAATAAATAAAAGAAAAACCACCATTTTATATATTTCTTAAGTTTTCCGTTTAGTATATTTGGGTCTTAGTTAATGAAAGGTAACTAAAACAATATAATGTGCATGCAAGAGTCCACCATATTCATAGTGTTGACAAGGAAACCTGCCAGATAATAGTTCTGAATCAATGAAAACTTATCCTTCAAAGATGAGAAGCATGGAAAAATTAGATAAATGAAGAGTGCTTGTCAGCAGAACAGTGGGCTGCAAAGAGCATTAGAGCATTCTTTCCAGATGTCATGATCAAATATAAACACTTATCCAAATCTTCATCACAGAAAATATAATGGTGTACAGCTGATCATAAAAGAAACTACAAATGTGTTTCTTGTTACTAATTTTTACTTCTCCATTAAAAGACAAATAACTAAAGCAATAATTATAAATCACCATTGATTGGCATATAATGTCTAAAGATGTCATTTATACAACAGTTACAGCTCAAAAAGAAAACAAAAGGAACAAAAAGCAACTACTTAAGAGCAAGGTTTTGCATACCATGAAATCAAGTCAGTATTAATTCCAACTAGATCATTATAAATAAGATATTAATTATACTCCCCGTGAGTATCGCTGGGAAATAACTCCAAAAACATTTTAAAGGAAATGTCAATGGAATTAAAATGATATATTAGGAAAAAAGTGTATTGAGCACAAAAAAGGCAATCATGAAGACACAGAGAAACAAAAGAGAGAGAGAAAGCATTTGAATACAAATAAAGGACTAAGAAGAAGCATACACTTTTGAAGGAGAGATTTTTAGACTTCCTTCTTTATGAAGCAAGACACACAAAGGTTAGAGGAGAAACTTCTAAATTATCCCATTTTTGCCTTCATCTACATCGTCATTTTGAACTCAGAAATCTCCTGAGAGCAAGTACATTATCTTCTAATATTGTGAATGTAGTTAAAGACAGATAGGGGGAAAATGCCTTTCAAACCATTTTGTGTAATTCTAATGCTTCCAAATAGACTGTTCACTAATGATCACATTAGAGCTTCCTGCCTAATGTTTATGCCAGGTTAAGGAGTAATTAGGAAACAGAGCAGAAGGAGGGGTTGGGAGAAGAAAGAAGCAGACTGGAGAAGAGCAGAAGAGGAGGGGTGAAGAGGATAAGTGTGAGGGGTTGAAAAGAAGAAAATAAGAAACCGTGTTACAAAAAAAGGAAAACATATTTTCCAGTGTCCTTCTCAGTAAAAACACGTGGCATTGTTCCAGTTTCATTTCTCATTTTTTTAAACTGGAACTCCTGCTTCTAACTGGGCAAGTCCTCAAGCACACACCACTGGGTCTTATATCTCTCCATTAAACCTTTCCAAGTGGCCTTAGCTACAAGCAATCTCTTCATCCACCATTCTGTTAGGGTTAGACACCATTAATTTTTTTTTCCATTACCTCTGGCCTTAGTCAACACATCAAGCTCTTCAGATGCATATAAATTCCTACTTCTGTACCTCAAAGAAAAATGGCATTTAGACTTTAGTATGATAAAGGAAGAGGTGACTCACTGCCAGGGTGTTTAAAGCTGCTTTCATGTGATAATACAAACTTGAGTACCTAGGAGTCTTGGTATCACAATTTGTTGCATATTCTTTCTGTGATGCTGAGCAAATTCTCACTTTCTACTCCAGCCTCATCAGTAATGGTCTTGGAATCTCTTTGTATTTTATGATGCCAGGGGCCTCTGGAGATTCAAATACTATTCACCTCTCTTAGCAGACTTGCCAGCATCCTGCCTAGCAAATATTCAAACATTTATTTATAAGTGTATAGTTTTCATGTGACAACACCTTGCTGCAAAGGAGTCTAGAAAAGGATTTAGTTGCATATGCTGTGCTAGTTGGTTGTATAGGACTGGTAAAGGAGGGAAAAGAAAGAACAGATATGATATAAGTAAGGACCAATTTATATCAAGGGATTTATGTGATTTCAGGGAATACAATTTAATCATTCTACCTTAAATACATGAAAGTAAGATATAGAAAAGACTCAAAGGAATCCGTACAAGTCTTTTAGATGGCCTATTCTTAGAAAAAAAGAGAATTAAAAATAAAAATGATAAGACGACCTCTGTTGATTTACCCAATATTCCCACAGTCCTAATTCCAGTTCCCCTCTCTTACCTAGTCCCTCTAGTTCTCTCTCAGATTTCATCTCAGCACAGAAGAAAATACTTTGCTTTTCTTTGAGTATTATTTTTAAGCAAGTTTTTTTTAATGTGAACATTACCTATTTTGTGCATATTCTATACCCTGGCTTCATTAATCATGTTTTTAGTTTCCCAAAGCCAGTTTGAAATAGATACTGAGACCATCTCAGTGGTCTCAGAGGGCATGCAGGCAAATCCTATGAGGATTTACTATGAAAAAAATTAAGAAGATTGCTATCCACTGGCCAGCTTCCCTTGGCGTATATCTTTTAGAGTAGCACACCGCCTGAAACAACACATTATTATCTTTAATCTCGATGAATAGGCAATCCATAACCTGTTGAGGAATCTATTTCTAAACTGAAGGAACATATCTCAGGAACAAAGATGAGAATAAAAAGAAAATGTGGCATTTGCTTATTATCCTCCCAACATTTCTAAAGATAGTAATAAGCTAATATTCTTGACACAATAAGGTTTCCAGAAATGATGATAGTTAATCAAATACAATGATAGAGAATAAAAGAAATAATGATATATGGTCAGTACAGTCTGTCATAATCCCTCTGTAAAAAATGAATATAAAGTGATGACCCAGGCACATTTGTACAAGAGTACCTCCAAATCTAAGAACTAGATAAGTTTCCTTTCTCAGCAGTAACATGACTTACCCCACACTGAGAACCATGCCTCACATTTACTCATGACTATTTTATTATTTATCTAGAAATAAAAGAAACTATGTACACAAGACAGGGAAGGCAAAACATGGAAACAACGTTAATGTAATCTGTGTTTACTTCTCAGAAATACGCTGCCCACACACTCGACATTTTTTCCTCCACATATTTTAACTATACCTCAAACCACTTGTAAAAGAAAGACATTGTTGTTCTAGTCTCTCAAAAAATATATAGTCATAATGCCTCCATCCCTTCATATTTAAAACAGAAATACTTGGGGTTCTTTTTTAATTTGATTGGGTATTCTCTGTATTTACATTACAAATGTTATACCCTTCCCTCCCACTTCCCTCCCTCCACCCCTCAACTTGATTCCATGAAGGTGCTCGTCCTTCCAATCACCCTCTCCACCTCAGTGTCTTGGCTGTTGATGATGTTGTTCTTCTCATGAGGGTGCAAACTCATCAGCTCTTTCAGTCCTTTCTCTAGCTTTTTCATTGGGGTCCCCTATGTTCAGTCTGATGGTTAGGTGAAAGCATCCTCATCTGTATCTATATGACTCTGGCACAGCCTCTGAGGAGACATCCATGTCTGCTTCCTGCCAGTAAACACTTTTTGGCATCAGCAATAGTGCTTGAGTTTGGTGGCTGCATATAAGGTGGTTCTCCAGGTGAGGCAGGCTCTGTAGATCTTTGCTTCAATCCCTGATCCTCTATTTGACTTTGTATTCCCTCCCCTGTTTTGTTCTCCCTTCAAAGAAGGACTGAGGCATCCACATTCTGGTCTTCCTTCTTTTTGAGCATCATTAGTTCTGTGGATGGACACAAAATATATTAATGCCATTTTATTCTCCTTATTATTTAGTTTCCAAGCATGTTTTTATCCATCTTCCAATAAGCTATCAATGTGTTGGAAAACTCACTTTTCATGGTGGCTACCAGGTGCTTGGGAGGAGAGTGTAAAATGGGCATTGTTGACTGGTTGAGAGAAACCCCATGTTTCCCTAAAATCTATAAGATAAAATAATTAATGACTGTTCTAAATTTGAGCAGTTGTTTGGGATTTTTACAATAAAAAAAAATAAAGCACTCATAGGCTCTACTGAATGCACCAGAAGTCAATATTTTTTTAAATGTTTGGTTTCTTGTTGTTTTGATACCAGTTTTCAGCATCATAAATATCCATTGAATGGAGCTTTTATGAGAATTTCTTCACATTCTTTTCTCACTCAACACTGTTGAAAGTCAACTGACCTTTAAATATTTTAACATTTATACTACACAACCAACTAGGACATAAGGCTTTATTTACATTTATAACAAATTATAGGTAATAGATACAAAATATGTATATGTATAAACTTTGGGAGGAAAAAGTAGCATAGTTTTTTTTTTGTTTGTTTATTTTTTGGTTCCCATAGGTTCTATAAGGTAATTAAGAAAGAGTATAGCATACATAAACTAAAGCCTATACATGTACTATATGTCAAGATTTTTATCTCCTTGAAGCTAAAAAAATGTTGGGTTACTTAAACTGATCCCCCATTTAAAAAACTAAAGATCTACTTTTTCTTTTGCATCATGACCTTGCTTCAGTCCTATGACCATGGCAATGGCCTCGTCTAGACACAGCCATTTTGATTACTTTGATCGTTACCATGCACAAGAAACACTTTCATCATTGACATTGATTTGCTATGCATTTGACTTTTGATGAAATAGAAGGATAAAGCCCTTCTTGTTCTATTAGTATGATGGCATAGCTTTACAAGTTATATGTTTGTTTTCTCATAAAATATATATGACACTAGAGAAAGCAATTTATTCTAAAACCATAATATAAACTCCTTTATTTTCAAAGAACTGATGCAATCAAGTTGATAAACCATGAACCAGGCTTATTTAAATGAGTTGTCTTTTGGCATATGGAGAGAATTATTTTCTGTTATGAAAATCAAACAAGCTGTTAGTGAATCACAAAAGACAAATACAGAAAATTGCCTTGTGAAATCACATTTCAGGAGAAACCATTGCCTATGGCAACGGTACAAGAACCACTGGAATATTAGAAAGAAAAATTGTCAGTGCAAAACAGAAAAAAGACTCTCCTTCTCTGATCATGCTTTAAACAAATTAAGCATTAATCATATCAATCACATCAATAATCTGTGAATCACTGAAACATGAACAAAGTCCCCAAATTCCCACACAATATAACAATTTCTCCTGCTAGTAATGTTGAAATAGATGATCTGACTGCCCCTGTCTTTGTAAGCAACTGAAATGCTATATAAAATATTGTTCTAATCTTTTTAAACACATTAATGAAATGACAAAAATGTTGAAAAATATTGAGACTCAACAGAAAGCAGAAGCTTTGTCTCAGAAATGTAAGCACAGCATTTTTTTTATTTTTTACTAATTCTAGTTGGTTCAAAGTCTCTGCTAGTTTTGCAGTGTCCTTGTTCAGTTTCTGTTTCCCTGATCTTTCCATTGGTGAGAGTGGGGTATTAAAGTCTCCCACTATTATTGTGTGGGGTGAAATGTATTTTTTGAGCTTTAGTAGGGTTTCTTTTATGAATGTGGGTGATTTTTTATTTGGAGCATATATGTTAAGGATTGAGAGTTCCTCCTGACAGATTTCCCCGGTAATGAGTAAAAAGTGTCCTTCCTTATCTTTTTTGATAACTTTTGGTTGGAAATTTACTTTATTCGATATTAGAATAGCCACTCCAGCTTGCTTCTTAGAGCTGTTTGCTTGGAAGTTTTTTCCCACCCTTTTACTCTGAGATAGTGTCTGTCTCTGTCTCTGAGATGAGTTTCCTGTATGCAGCAAAATCCAAGGCCCATACTTAAACATAATAAAAGCAATATAGAGCAAACCAACAGCCAACATCAAACTTAATGGCGAGAAACTTGAAGCAATCCCACTAAAATCAGGGACTCGACAAGGCCGCCCACTCTCCCCCTATCTATTCAACATAGTACTGGAAGTCCTGGCTGGAGCAATTAGACAGCAAAAGGAGATCAAGGGGATACAAATCGGAAAGGAAGAGATAAAAATATCACTCTTTGCCGCGCCCCACTTCCCACCGGCAGGAATAGGCATGCAACAACAGGATTCTTCTGCAAACAACCTTTATTGTACAATACTCTGAGAAGGGGACCCCGTGGAAGGAAAATGCACTGCTTATATATGCCCAGGAGACTCGTGTTGCTATCTGATTGGTGCGCCTTCCAGTAACTCATTAGCATGCCCTGAGAGCGGGCTGTGACGTCTGTGGTACATGCACACTATGTCTCTTGGGCTCTGTTTGCTGAGTCATGGGCGGGAAGCCGGCGCCATGTTTGGGTGTGGCACAAAGGGCTCTCAACAGTCAGCCATGAAAATAGTCCAACATTAAATGTTTGATACACAAGAGCTAGCCAAAAGTATGAATACATGTAACACTAAGCCAAGCTGAGCTTGTAGAATATTAATAGTTTCACAAAACACAATGGTGTGTGAATTTTAAGGCTGATAGCAGAGGACAGATTTCTCTCCGGTTCTTGTATTACTTTTCAATTTTCAGTCACAGTATCATAAATGAATATCACCTCTCTTAAAATTCGATAAAAGTTTAATTCAGTCCAAAATAATCAAAAGCATGCTAGCATAATCTAACAAAGAATGTTGAAAGACTATTTAAAAGGAGAGACTAGAGTGGTAAATCAAAGCTAATGAGAGTAGGGAGTGGTCTGGGGACTGCTACCAAGGTGAGTTCAGAAGGATGAGCAAGTGAGTATTATATGAATGTCTAATGAGTCCTGGAGGTGAACACCTTGTTAAGTACAAGAGAACATTAAACTAAGAGGAACATGGAAAATAATAAACAGGCAATCCTCTCCTCTTCCCACTTGGTCTCCCTCCTGTGTACTTTATTTTATAATCTCTGCCAGGTGACTAATGTCCGGGAAACACACTGGTGTGGTTGTCACTAGGGCATAAACTGTACTAAAGACTACATGACAACAGGCTTGGGGAACTTGTAACTCTAGAACTTCTGAAGCTTTCAGTGACTCTATTATCCTCACAGTTTTTTTTTTAATTGAACAACTTCATTTTTAAAAAACAAAGATAAATGTACAGATTTTAAGCATTTTTGTATAAAAGTATAAGCGTACATTTATGTCAGTACTTGGTTTTTTTAATGGTTTTATAATGCGCATTAAGATCTTACTAGTTACAATGAGCATAAAGTACATGTAAAACAAGATTTTTATAAACACTGTTTGGAATATTTAAAAGTTATTCAAAGTACTGGACACAAAAGCAAATAACCAAATAAGATTAAGAACACTAAAACCACTATTCCCTGTTTATCAGGGAAATCCAGAGATGCTCCCCCTAAAAATAATGTAACTATTACTAGTACTCTTGCTTGGCTGCCAGAAATTGGAGGCATAGAGATAAATACACATTGACTCAGTTCATATAGATGTTACCAGAAATAAACAAGTTATAAGTATGTAATTTAGTAAAAATAAGACGTGATGAAAATAGCATTAGATATATTAAAAATGATTCAATTTTCAGGTAAATGGATGACACTAGAACATAATATATTAAGTGATGAAAACCAGGCCTGGAAGGGAAAGCATCATATATTCTCTTTGTATACCTTAACTCTGAACCAATAGACTTGAGTATAAAGCCTAGAGTAACCACAGAAACCAAGAAAGTTAAAAAGAGGACAGCTTGAAAGGAAATTTATAGTGCTGTGTGGCCATACATATGTGAAAGTGAGGTGGGGGGACATTACCTAGGGAAGGAGAAGAGGAGGCAATAGAGATGCAGAAAGAGAAAAGAGAGATAAATGACACTGTGGATGCTTGAAAAGACATAAAAAGCCATTGCTTTATACTTACCTAAATTTACTTGTAACATATATATATATATATGTATGTGAATATCCAAACACATTTTATATTCTATATGCACATAATAGATATATGCTACATATATACTATATATATATATATATATATTATGCAGTATATATGGTATAAATAAAACATATTTTATATATGTAATATACAATTATATTATATGCCAAATTATTTATAATATAATATATAATGTTATATATTGAGTTTAAATTATATGATTATAAATGCTATATTTATTATATCATTGTATATTTATATAATATGTTGTATGTCGTATATTTAAATACATAAGTATATAAATATATGGTATACAATACATTTATAATATATTAAATGTTGCTTTTTGGTATAAAGCGTATAATATATACAATGTGTGTAATAATAATACTATTATATTTGTATTATATAATTATATATTGTTTAGCAGGGAATTCCGAGAGATGCTCCCCTTAAATATTGCAAATAATCCCAGAAGTTGAAGGCAAGTCCCTATGACTGAAGATATGGCTTGTGTTGGACACTGGATCTGGAGTAATCACCCTGGAATGGATCTGGTAGTCTCCTGAACAAAAGATGGCTGCTAAGTATCAGAAGGAGCTCTGCAAGCTACAGAGGGAGAGAAGTGTTTTGGTTTTTTTTTTTTTGTTGTTGTTGTTGTTGTTGTTTTTTTTTTCATCCTATGCATCTGTAATGACTGTGACTTACCATAATGACTGGACTGGCAACATTTCCATAATGGTAAAATAGTGGCAGTTTTTATTTGGTAAATTACCAAAAGCTGTCTAATTGGATTTAAGGAGAGAAACCATGCCTAGCTAGTACTGTAAACATAGACAGTTACAAAGGGCTGGTGTGGTAAGAGGTCTGAGAACAGAACTTATCTCTGCAACATCCCTAAACAATCATTGTTCCCGAACTACACTATAAAACGTTATTCTTTACCCTCCAGTGGGTAATATAACTTAGTTCTCACCAAGCAGCTACTTTTTGCAGCAGGGGATTGCTACAAAAAGGCATGACTAGGCAAAATGACAAGAATTGGCTACAAGACACACAGTCCCAAGTTACACATCTACAACACAACCCCTCCACCTGTGCTCAAGTAAAATAATGGAAGAGGGGCAGAAAAATTGCAAGAGTCAAAGGACCAGACAAATACACATGCTTACAGCAAACCATTGGTTGGGGAACTCTATAGAAGAGTTCAGGGAAGGATCATAGGAGCTGAACAAAATGGCAACCCCATGAGAAGAGGCACAGTGTCAACTAACCTGGACACCTCAGAACTACCAGAGACTAAGTCACCAACTAAAGAGCATACATGGGCTGGTGTGTGGGCCCTTATACATATGTAACAGAGGACACACTTTTCTGGCTGCCATGGAAAGGATATGGCTAAACCTGATGCCCCAGGAAAGGAAGATGCAGGAGTGAGGTATGGGTGAGTAGAAGATGGGGATCAACCTCCCCAAAGCAAAGGGGATGGGGAACTAACGAAGAACTCAAGAAGGTAGGACCAAGAAGAAAGGCAATATTTGAAATGTAAATAAATTAAATAATTAAATAAAAAGCAAAAAAAATGGAAAACAGAAAACAGAAAGCAAAAGCTCCTGCAGTTCTAGAACTGGACAAAGCTGGCCTTGATCTCAGAGATTCTCCTGACTTTGCCTTTTGAGTACTGGTATTAAAGGAATGTCCCACCACCACTATGCCCACTTTTAAAAGCAATATTTAAAAAAAAAAAAACAGTGGGAGTTAGTAAGATAAGTCAAATTAAAAACACTTGCTGGGCTTTCAGAGAAGCTCTGCTCAGTTCCTAGGATCCATATCTAGCAGCTTACAACTTCCTATAACTCCAGTGCCAAAGAATCTGCCTCCCTCTTTTGGCCTTTGTGGGAACTTACACTCAAACAGGCATACCCTCCTTCACAGACACACAATATACATAATAAAATTTATGATCATAAAAATAAAATAATCATTTATTGAATTAAAGTTTCAAGTAAACTTTAAGGCACATAACTAATACTAAATGCAGAGCAATCAGAACAGAAAATAATAAATTAGAAGAAAGGCTCATTCCGGAGTCTCCAATGGGGTTCTGGAAGCAGAGGACAGATGTGCTCTGTGAAACTGAAGACAGTGAGCTCCTGATGTTCAAGGGAGTGATCCCAAATGTCTTGAGCCATCTTTATTGATGCTACCACAATCCTGTTCACCAGAGCAATGACATTGTAGGTTATTTTAGAGAAACCTGACATAAACATTATAAAAGCACCATTATTACAAAACATCCCCAATAGCTTTCTTTCCTCCTTCCCAGCTCTGGCTGGGTCAATCACCACCCCCAACCTTATTTTCACTGTAAAGCATAGTTTCAGCAAGCCAGAAATAATTGCTTACCCAGGCATGTCCTGGAGGCATGATCACATGCCCAGCTAGTAACAAATGTGGCTACACAGTTATAAAAGGTGACAGAATAAACATTCGTGGGTATAAGTCCAGTAATCAAATAGCACTCCCTGACACAGTTTTAATTGCAGAGAGTCATTCACTGTACCAAGCAACCTCTCCTGATATGCACCTTACAGTTTCTGATACCATCTTTTCAAGAACAACTTTTAAGTCTCTCTGCACTTTTAAGTCTCTGTTGAATCAGACAGAACTTGCACAGACCAGGTATGCAAGCAGAAACCACAGCTCTCTGCAACAGCCACAGAGCTTACTTAGTGTGATTCCAACTGTTTCTCTAGTGACATGATTACATGTCTCCAAACACCCAATATCAACGGTCAATCACATCGACAATGACAAGCTCTACAAAGGCAGAGAGTGGAGTGTTTTATCCCTCAAAAAAAAAGTATTGAGAAAAATATGGAATCATGCACGATCCTGGCCAATGGCAAGGAGAGCTTGCTGCACATGCGATCTAGGTAATAAGTGTAGAGGGCACTTAATTCACCACAGGTCCTTGCCAAGTGAGAAGAGGTTTCCATGTGCCTTGCTAAAATAGGGTCCCCTCAGTGACACACTCATACACTGTTCCCTGCAGATGCTGCATGGCCACCACCAGGTGCAGGGACACAAAGAATAATCAATCTTGAAGACACAAAATGAAAAATATAAGATTTATATTGGATACTGCCAAGATTTCTACTATCACATAATTGGAGTTCCAAGTGGTTACAAAAAGAATCAATTAAAAAATGTTTCTGAGTATGTAATTTCCAAGATGGTAGATTTCATTAAGGCATAGTAGTCCAGAAAGAAAATACATAACTTCAAAGAATGGAAAAGAATACTCTAAAGTGATTTCTCATTATAGTACTTATGTTTTCACTTTTCTCAGTGGAGAAGTAATGTGAGCCTGCTGCAGTACTCTAGGGTCTAATAATAGTAGTAACAATAGGAACAATAATACAAAACCTATATGAGAAGAAAAACTCGGGAACCTGTATCATTGTTGCACCCACACTGAAGGGATTATGAAAACGTCATCTTCAGGAAGAATACTGACTTGTAAGAGGCACAAAGATGAAGGAGGGAATCCAGGCTCATGAAGAGAAAAAGACTGTGGATTCAAATAAAAATGGACTACAATATAATGTATGATACCATATAAACATGACATCTGTAAAATTACATATTCATAGATGTTTATATTAAAAGATTCTAATGGCCCTTAGGAAAAATTTTAATAAATTTTATTTTTTTTTCTTTTTTTAACTTTATTTTAAAAAAACAAAGATAAATGTGCAGATTTTTAAGCATTTTTGTATAAAAGTATAAAAATACATTTTTATAAGGTTGTAATTAAGTATTTGTGGGTACATATGCACACATATGTATATATGTAACAATAATATAGGAAAAGAGGTTATTAATTTGAGGAGATAGGAGAGAAACTGGGAGGGGCTGTAGGAAGCAAAAAGGGATGTGATACAATTTTATTATAATTAAAATATATTCTTTTCTTTTCTTTTTTTCTTGATCTTCTCACAGTCTGTGGGTTGTTTCTGGGGTGTTCAGAGCTTTCTGGGGTTAGTATCCCATTATCAGTGACTGCACATTATGTCTGTTCTTTTGATACTGGGTTATCTCACTCAGGATGATATTCTCTAGATGCATACATTTTCTTGAGAATTTCATTAGGCAATTGTTTTGGATAGCTGAGTAGTACTCCATTGTGTAAATGTACCACAATTTTTGTATCCATTCATATACTGAAGGACATATGGGTTCTTTCCAGCTAATGGCTATTATAAATAGAGCTGCAATGAACATTGTGGTGCATGTATCTTTGTTGTATGTTGGAGCATCTCTGGGATAAATGCCCAGAAGTGGAATAACTGTGTCTTCAGGTAGCACTATGTCCATTTTTCTGAGGAACAGGCAGACTGAATACCAGAGTGGTTGAATCAGTTTACAATCCCACCAGCAGTGGAGAAGTGTTCCTCTTTCTCCACATCCTCATCACCATCTATTGTCATCTGAGTTTTGTAACTTGGCCAATCTGACTGGTGTGAGGTGAAATCTCAGGGTTGTTTTGATTTGCATTTCTCTGATAGCTAAGGATTTTGAGCATTTCCTGAGATGTTTCTCAGCCATTCGATATTCCTCAATTGAGAAATTTTTGTTTAAGTCTGTACCTCATTTTTAAATAGGGTTGTTTGATTCTCTGGTGTCTAGCTTTTTGAATTCTTTGTATACCCTGGATATTAGGCCTCTATCTGATGTGGGGTTGGTAAATATCTTTTTCTATTCTGTTGGCTGCCATTTTATTTTCATGATAGTGTCTTTAGCCTTACAGAAACTTTGCAATCTCATTAAGTCAAATTTGTCAATCTTTGACATTAGAGCTCTAGCTATTAATGTTCTCTTTAGGAAATTTTTTCCTATGCCTATGAGTTCTAAGACTTTCCCTACTTTCTTGTCTAATAGTTTCAGTGTAACTGTTTTAATGTGGAGATCTTTGATCCATTTGCACTTGAACTTTGTACAAGGAGATAAGAAAGGGTCTATTTTCATTCTTCTGCATGCTGAGTGCCAGTTGGACCAACACCATGTGTTGAATTGGCTGTCCTTTTTCCATTGAATGTTTAGAGCTCCTTTGTCAAAAATCAGGTGACCATATACATGAGGGCTCATTTCTGGACTTTCTATTTTATTCCATTGATGCACGTGCCTATTTCTGTACCAGTACCATGAAGTTTTCAGCACAATTGCCTTGAAATATAGCTTGAGGTCAGTGATAGTGATTCCCACAGATATTTTCTTGTTGTTGAGCATGGATTTCACTATTCTAGGTCTTTTGTTATTCCAGATGAAATTGCACATTGCTCTTTCCAACTCAGTGAAGAACTGGGTTGGAATTTTTTGGGGATTGCATTGAATCTGTAGATTGCTTTTGGAAGGATGGCCATTTTTAAAATGTTGATCCTTCCAATCCCTGAGCATAGGAGATCTTTCCATTTTCTAAGATCTTCCTTGATTTCCTTCTTTAAAGGTTTGAAGTTCTTGTCATACAGGTCCTTCACTTGCTTAGTTATAGTCACACCAAGGTATTTCATAGTTTTTGTGACTATTGTGAAGAGTATCTTTTCCCTAATTTCTTTCTCCACATATTTGTCCTTTTAATATAGGAAGGCTACTGATTTGTTTGAGTTAATTTTGTATCCAGCCACTTTGCTGAACTTGTTTATCAGGTGTAGGAGTTCTCTGGTGGAATTTGTGGGGTCGCTTAAGTACCCTATCATGTCATGTGCAAATAGTAATGTTTTTACTTCTTCCTTTCCAATTTATATCCCTTTGATTATCTTTTGCTGTCTAATTCCTCCAGCCAGGACTTCCAGTACTATGTTTAAAAGGTAGGTGCAGAGTGGACAGCCTTTTGGAGTCCCTGATTTTAGTGGGATTGCTTCAAGTTTCCCACCATTAAGTTGATGTCGGCTGTTGGTTTGCTGTATATTGCTTTTATTATGTTTAAGTATGGGCCTTGGATTTCTGTTCTTTCCAAGACTTTTAACATGAAAAGGTGTTGAATTTTGTCAAAAGATTTCTGAGCATCTAGTAGGATGACCATGTGGTTTTTTTCTTTCAGTATGTTTATATGGTGGATTACATTGATGTATTTCCATATGTTAAACCTTCCCTGAATGCCAGGGATGAAGCCTACTTGATCATGGTGAATGATCGCTTTGATGTGTTCTTTTATTTGGTTTGCCAGGATTTTGTTGAGTATTTTTGCATCAATGTTCATAAGTGAGATTGGTCTGAGGTCTTTTTCCTTGTAGGGTCTCTGTTTGGCTTAGGAATGAGGATTATTGTAGCCTCAAAAAATGAGTTAGGTAGTATTCCATCTGATTCTATTTTGTGGAATAGTTTGGAGAGTATTGGTATTATGTCATCAAAAAATGTCTGATAAAATTCTACACTAACCCATCTGGACGTGGGTTTTTTTTTTTGGTTTTTTTTTTTTTTTTTTTTTTTTTTTTTTTTTTTGTTGTTGTTGTTGCTTTTTTGTTTTTGTTTTGTTTTTTTTTTCTTTTTTTTTTTTTTTTTTTTTTTTTTTTTTTTTTTTGGTTGGAAAGATTTGGATGACTGCCTTTATTTCTTTAGTTGTTATGGGACTATTTAGATACTTTATCTGGTCCTGATTTAACTTGAGTCCCTTGTATCTGTGTAGCAATTCAACAATTTCCTCCAGATTTTCCAGCTTTGTTGAGTATAGGGTTTTGTAGTATGATCTGATGTTTTCTTGAATTTCCTCAGTTTCAGTTGTTATGTTTCCACTTTCCTTTCTGATTTTGTTAATTTGGATACTCTCTCTTTGCCCTCTAGTTAGTCTGGCTAACGGTTTATCAATCTTGTTGATTTTCTCAATGAACCAGCTCATGGTTTGTTGATTCTTTCAATGGTTCTTTTTGTTTCTATTTGGTCTGTTTCTGCCCTAAGTTTCATTATTTCTTGCCATCTACTTCTCTTGCATGTATCTGCTTCCTTTTGTTCTACAGCTTTCAGCTGTGATGTCAAGTTGCTGATGTAGGCTCTCTCCAGTTTCATTTTGGAAGCACTCAGAGCTATGAGTTTTCCTCTCAGTTCTGTTTTCATTGCATCCCATAGGTTTGGGTATGTTGTGTTTTCGTTTTAATTGAATTCTAGAAAATCTTTGATTTCTTTCTTTATTTCTTCTTTGACTCTGCTATCGTTTAACAGAGCAATGTTTAGTTTCCATATGTATGTGGGCTTTTTGCTGTCATTGTTGTTGTTAAAGACCAGCTGTAGACCATGGTGATCTGAGAGGATGCATGGGTATATTTCAATCTTCTTATATCTATTGAGAATCATTTCTGACCAATTATGTGGTCAATTTTTGAGAGGGTGTCATGAGGTTCTCACAAGAAGGTGTATTTTTTTTTTTTAGGATTATATGTTCTGTAGATATCTATTGATTCCAGTTGGTTTATAACCTCTGCTAGTTTTACAGTATTCTTATTCAGTTTTTTTTCCTTCTGATCTGTCCATTGGTGAGAATGGGGTATTGAGGTCTCCCACTATTATTGTGTGGGGCGCAATGTATTTTTTGAGCTTTAGTATGGTTTCTTTTATGAATATTGGTGCTTTTGTATTTGGAGCATATATGTTAAGGATTGAGAGTTCCTCCTGACAAATGTCCCCGGTAATGAGTAAAAAGTGTCCTTCCTTACCTTTTTTGATAACTTTTGGTTGAAAATCTACTTTATTCAATATTAGAATGGCCACTCCAGCTTGCTTCTTGGGGCCCTTTGCTTAGAAGATTTTTTCCCACCCTTTAACTCTGAGATAGTGTCTTTCTTTGTCTCTGAGATGAGTTTCTTGCATGCAACAAATTGCTGGGTTTTGTTTATGTATCCAGTCTGATAAGTTATGTCTTTTTATTGGAGAACAGAGTCCATTTATGTTAACAGATATGAAGAAATAGTGGTTGCTGTTTCCTGCTATTTTTGCTTTTGGAGGTTGAATTGTGCCTGTATGTCTTTCTTCTTTTGTTTTTTTTTTTTTTTTTTTTTTTTTTTTTTTTTTTGCTTAGGAGTTTTCTTGTTTCTATTAGGATGTAGTTTCCCTTGTTGTAATCGGTTTTCCACCTATAATTCCTTGTAGTGTTGGGTTTGTGGTCAGATATTGTGTAAATTTAGGTTTGTCTTGGAATATCTTAGTCTCTCCATCTTGGTGATGGAGAGTTTTGCTGGGTATAGCAGCTTTGGCTGGCACCTGTGCTCTCTTAGGGTCTGCATGATGTCTGTCCAGGCTCTACTAGTTCCATAGTCTCTGTTGAGAAATCTGATTGGTCTGCCTTTATTTTTACATGGTCTTTTTCCCTTACTGCTTGTAATATTTTTTCTTTACTTTGGGCACTTGGCATTTTGACTATTATGTTTCTGGAGGAATTTCTTTTCTGATCCAATCTATTTGGAGTTCGGTAGGCTTGATTTATGTTCATGGTAATCTCATTCTTAAGGGTAGGGAAGTTTTCTTCTATGATTTTGTTGAAGATATTTATTGTGCCTCTAAGTTGATATTCTTTGCCCTCTTCTGTTCCTATTATCCTTAGGTTTGGTCTTCTCATTGTGTCCTGGATCTCCTGGACATTTTGGGTTAGGAGCTTTTTGTTTTTGCATCTTCTCTGACTGTTTTGTCTATGTTTTCAATGTTGTCTTTGGCCCCCGAGATTCTCTCGTCCATCTCTTGTAGTCTATTGGAAATGCTTGCATCTGTGACTCCTGATTTCTTTTTTAGGTGTTCTACCTCTAGGGTTATCTCTTTTAGTGTTTTCTTTATTGTGTCAATTTCCGTTTTGAATTCCTTCTTCCATTCTTTCATCTCTTTTGTTCTGTTTTCCTCTAGTTGTTTGAGTTCTTTGAGTGTTTTTCTTGTTTCCTCTTTAAAAGCTTCTAATTCTTTATGCTTTTTCTCCCGTTCTTGTTTAAGGATCTCTATCATTGTCTTGAGGTATGATTTTAGGTCTGCATCTTCTTTTTCTGGTTTGTTTGGCATTCTGCTGTTTGCTGTGATGGGAGAGTTGGGTCCTGGTGTTGCCAGGTTGTCTCTGTTTCCCTGGCGTATGTTCCTTCCCTTTCCTCTTGCCATCTTGTTGTCAGTCTTGTGTCCCTGAATCACTGCTTGATCACCGCTCGCTCACTGCTTGCTCACTGCTGGTTCACTGCTATTCCAGACCTGTGTCCCTGGATCACTGCTGGCTCACTGCTGGTTCACTGTTCTTCCTGGTGGCGGGTGGTCTGAGTGAGGTTCCTCACTATGTGTTGTCTGGCTGGGAATAGCCAGATGCAGGGTTACTGGTTCCCTGGAGGAAGCTGGTTCAGGGAGGGGGAAGCGGGAGATTGCTTGCTGGCTCACCGCTGGCTCACTTTTATAAATTTTAATTACAGAGTTTTAATAAACTTAAATGCAAATTCCTCCTGGTCACATGACATAATGTAACTACAGCAATTATTCCATTCTTAATCTTTTTCCAAATCAACATCAGAACTGTAGAATAATTTGAATGGTTATGAAAAATAAACCCTATTTGAAGAAATGTTTATGTATTAATAGGCAAGATAATCTGAGAAGTAGACAAGAGTAGTATAAAAAATTTAATCCATAAGTCCAGTATTTTGTTATATGTATCAATATATATCTAGTGACCATGTAATGGGTTGTTTAAAAATAAGCCTAGATGTTTGTGTAAATTGTTTGAGAGTGACAGCCCAGGAACAAGTTATTTGCTAAGTGATGCTTGGACATTTTGGTGCCTATGTGAGGAACAATCCTGAAGTTGGACCCACACCTGACACCATCCAAATGGCTTTTCAATGAGCTGAAACTGGTAGTAAAGGTAACATCCAGAAGAAAAGCAAAGTCTGTCTATCAGCTTGGAAAAAGGAAGACTTCTTAAGCAAAAGTAAGTTTTATGAGACCACAATCATGGAGAATATAGAAAGGTATGACAAACTAAGAGCTTCTCTTTATCAAAAAAATATGCCATGTGGAGAAAAAAAAATGGGACATAAATGAAGAAAAGCAACTCTCAACACATTGGTGTCCAAAAATCTATTAAGAACACCGACACATGAATCAGAAAGCCAGATTATATATACCAAGGCCATATGCGGTAGCATTTGACTCCCACCATTTCATATGCTGGAAAGAATGAAGAAGAGCTAGAACCATTTATTTAATGTTGGCAGAAGAGCATATTATTCACTACCAACCACCCAGAATAAAATTATAAACAAATACAAAAAAAATTGCTAAAATACCCAACAGCTTAGAAAAATGAGCCATACATTATTGAGGGAAATAAATTGAACCATTCTCAAGAACTGCAATTCTCTGACACATGCTGGGAAATTTAAAGATGAAGCTATTATTTTTTTCTTAAAAATGACTCAGTAGGTCATTGTTATGAAAATCTGACAACGACTTCATAAATAATTAAAAATATTTACTACTAGTAACCACAATTTCAAGAATAGTTTAAAGTATCTTCCCATTCTGATTCAAGTAGGTCTAAGAACTTCCTGATATTTTCCAAAAATGATATGTTGGCTCCAAAATCTGGACAATCTATTTCATAACCACTGACATGGAGCATCTCATGACAACCCCCAGCGCTTTTTTAACTTTATTTGGTGTATGTATTCTTGGTAGAAACAAGTACTTATTATCATAGGTGGTGTCAAGTAAGTAACCATGAATTATCATAGACGCTTAAGAAATGTGTCAACAAACAGTGAGAGCCAGTGCTCTTTGTAGAGATGATTCTAAGAGGGCACATCAGAAACCAGATGCAAGAGATCCCCTTAGGACAGGCATGCACAAGTTCATCTGTATGGTCTTGACAAGATTCCCTTTACAAAGTTTCTTAGCAATAGATATAACTAAAACTTTGATTTTGTAGTGCATTAAAACTCAGGTTATTTTAACAGGATCAATTTTTTTTCTTGAGTTTTAGCAGGCATCATTCCAAGGAAAGTGCTGACATTTCCTTAGAGTACTATAATGTCATACCTTTCCTGTTTCCCCAAATACATTCCTTATGACTTCTGCTACCTGAAGCTCTCACCCAACACTTAAGATCTCCAAAGAGAGTGATAGTCACCTGTGGAGCAAAAGCCTTTAGAACGTTCTTTAATGATTTAAGATAATCATGTGGTATGTTAAATGAGAGAAGCATAATCAAAAACCAGATGAATTCATCAATAAATCTAGCAATGGAAATATTGGTTGCTGGAGTGTTGAAGAAGCTACAACAGGACCAAATGAGAAATGGGACCTCATAAAATGGCAAAGCTTCTGTAAGGCAAAGTACACTGTCAATAGGACAAAATAGCAACCAATAGTTTGAGAAAAGATCTTTACCAATTCTACATTGGAAGATTCAATATGTACAAATAACTCAAGAAGTTATACTCCAGAGTACCAAATAACCCTATTAAAAATGGGGTACAGAGCTAAACAAAGAATTCTCAACTAAGGCATACCAAATGTCTGAGAAACACCTAAAGAAATGTATAACAACCTTAGTTCAACATCAGAGAAATGCAAATCAAAATAGTCCTGAGTTTCTACTTCACACCAGTCCGAATGACTAAGATCAGAAACTCAAGTGACAGCAGCTGCTGGTGAGAATGTGGAGAAAGAGAAGCATTCCTCCAGTGTTGGTGGTCTTGCAAGCTGGTACAATCACTCTGGAAATCAACCTGGCAGTTTCTCAGAAAATTGAAAATACTTCTTTCTGCCTGAAAACCCAGTTGTACCACTTCTGAGCATGTACCTAGAAGAAGCTCTAACATGTAACAAGGACACATGCTCCACTATGTATAGCAGCCATATATATATAAGCCAGAATCTGGAAAGAAGCCAGATGTCCTTAAATAGAGAAATGGATACAAAAATTATGGTACATTTACAGAATGGAATAACACTCTTATTAAAAAATATGACTTCATGAAATTCTTAGGCAAATGGCTGGAATTAGAAAATATCATTCTGAATGAGGTAACCCAGTCACAACCCAGGAACTAAACCACCAACTAAAGAGTGCACATGGAGGAACCCATGGCTCCAGCTGCATATGTAGCAGCGGATGGCCTTGTTGGACATCAATAGGAAGAGAGGCACTTGGTTCTGGGTAGGCTCGATGCCCCAGTGTACGGGAATGCTAGGGCAGGGAAGCAGGAGTGGAGCAGGGGAGGAGCACCCTCATATAAGCAAGAGGAGGAAGGTTTAGAATGCTTTTGGAGATAAAACCAGGAAAGGGGATAACATTTGAAATGTAAATAAATAAGATATCCTATATAAAAAAAGAGAGAAGTGATTAGAAGGTAAATTTTCCCTCTGACAGATTTTTATCACCTTCCCTCTCATAAAGATCTTTATGAATCCCCACGCCCCAAGGAAAACAAATGGTGCCGAGATACAGAGAGAAGGAAAGCTACAAGCGTCTTCAATAAAAACTCATGAAATCACTGCCAACTGCTAGGACGCTGATTGACTGATTAAAGAAATGAGATGTAACTCCTAAAACAGTTTTATCATCGCTTGCAAGAAGCCTATCCTACCCTTTCCCCTCCCATCCCTGCATCCTTTATTTTTGTTTTCAATGTCTCTTCCTGGAAAGATCAATTTACTATCACTTTACTCATGTGAAACATACCTAGGAAATAAGAAAATCACTCAAGTGAAAATTTTAACAGACTTTGGTTAATAACTGAAGCATTGAAAATAAACAGTGCAAAGGTGACTGTCTAATGTTCTTTAACACACTGTTGGACACAACAGATTTCCTCTGCTGCACATGATACTCGACTGTCTAACTGTTGGCTCTACCTAGAACTCATTTTTTAAACAGATTTATTTGTTGCAAGTTTTGCATATAAAGTTTGGTCAGCATGTACGTACATTCACCACTTGCATGTCTAGAACTCTCAGAAATCAGAAAAGGGCATTAGATGTTCTGGAACTGGAGCTACAGATGGTCGTGAACTTCACATGGATCCTAAAAAGGGAACCCAGATCTCTTCAAGGGGAGCCAGTGTTCTCTATCAGTGAGTCTTCTATCCAGCCCTTCAATTTTTACACTTAAAGTCTAATGTGAGCATAATTATTTTAAAACAGTAGCATGTGTTCACAGTAGCAAATTATGAGTCAACTTTTCTCCATCTTAAAGTTTATGAATTTAAAGTATAGGTTAAGTATTTTAATGGAAATTTAGCATTCGAATTAGAATAGACTTCAGTGCACACTAGATTTCAAAAGCTTTTAACAAAAAGAGCAAAGGTACAATACCTTATTGATAAGTGTTAAACTGGTAAAGTGCACACGTGATATAGGAAAGTGAATCTCTTAGAGAAGTTTCAACTTTTGCAGATAGCTGTGAACACAGAGACCCACAACTGCTCAATGTTCGGAGAACAAGAAACTAGGAAGTGCTCATCCCTACACAGTACATCTACACCATAACCCTGCTACCAATTCTTAAAGATTTTGGTTGAAGAGGAAGCAGGGAAGACTGTAAGAACCAGAAGCAGTAGATGACCATACAGTGACCCAGCATTTTCTGGACACAACAGGGCAGGGCGAGATATGAACTAGCACTGGCTACATGCAAAGGACCTACAAAATAAAAATCAAACCAGGCAGCACAATCCCAGCCTGAAGCAAGAAGGCTGTCAGGAAATCCTACACAAAGCTGAAAAATAGACTCTACTGGCTTCTGAAAAAGAATAGCCCATTTTGTTCAACAGTGTGGTCCCTAAGAATCTATCCAATCTAGTACATGGTCCTTCACCAATGTACATGCTATATAGTTCTAAGTGGAGTTTGGGGCTTGATAAAAAAAAATGAAACAGAATGCATGAAATTGGGAGGGAATAATGGTGGTAGGGTATTTTCAGATACACTTATTTATAGTAAATAGAACATTTGAATGATAAGATAAAGGAATAATCCAGTGGAATTGGAGCAGATAAGATGTAGATTTGATCAAAACACATTACATGCAACTAAAAAATTCTCCATTAAGAAAAATAGTTTAAAACTATGGGTTAAAATTGTCATATTTGGCAAAATTAGAAAGATCAACTGAAGGAAATTATTAAATTTAAATCTACTTGACAATTATTGCCTTTTGCATTATACTAAGAGGCAGAAGAACCTTGAGTAACAGTTGTAACAGGCATGCGTTAGTGCTAAACACGGGTATTAGGAAGACATCCCTGCAAATATTGAATGTGTAGGAAGTTTGAAACCAAGTCACATTCCACCACGGTCTGCCTCTGTTCCTGTGTGGCCACAAGCAAATCATCATGATCCTTTGTACTTCGATTCCAATTGAAGTGGTTATGTTTAACTTAGAAGATTATTATGATGAATAAATAAAATACTTCATGAAAAAGACATCAGAAACCTCCTAACCAATGGCAAGGACCAGTTATTTTCAGATATACTTATTTATAGTAAACAGAACTTTCGAATTAGAAGATAAATGAAGACTTAGGAATAATCAGTCTCCTGTTTAATCACTGAGAATGGAAAGACTGCCCTGAGCTGCAAAGAGGATATGCCCAAGATATCTGATCACCCAGAGATGACTTTCTAGTGCACAACCAGCATATTGATCCCTAAAACGAAAGTCTGGCTCATTAATGTTTTGGTTATTTCAGTGATTGCCTTTAACAGCCCAAAGCTATGGCCTACAATACAGCTTAATTGGTATTATTATTAGTTGATAATCTAAGCAGAATCTTCTTTAAAAATTGAGTTGAACATAAGATGGGGCAAGGCTGGAGTTAGACCTGGTGCCAAAGTGAATCAGTTTCAGTTTTCTACTTGGGTATGAGACAAAGAAACCCAGAAGGCAGTTAACTGAGTCAAGCAGTGCTTTCGTTCTTCATATTTATCAGATTTACCTCATCCAGAAGGGCGGGAAGATAAAATGCTTGTGCAGACAAAATTTTCAGACAAATTTAGAAGGGTATTCTCCTGTTAATGCTGAATAAACTTGGAATATACCTTGGGGGCTTCTCTTTAAAGGAAAACACCTGCATTTTTAAAATCATAAAGAAAAGAGTCATGAGTATGGCATAATTTAATCACTTAAATGTAAAGTCACATTGCCCAAGTTAATCAATGCACATTAAGTGATGGACTTAAATAGCCCACACTTTGCAGTGTTCCAATCAGCAAAAGCACATGCTGCAAAGTTATTCAGAAATAGCATCTGGACAAAGCTATTCACAACAGTAAATCTTCTCTAAAGTCCACACTACAGAGAGAAATTACTGTGATGATTAAACTACAGAATAAAAGGAACTCATCCTCTTTGGTGTATATTATATGTAATGTGAGTTCCTTTATACAAATTGGTAAAAGCAACTATGGAGTTCTTAGCTAACAGTTCTTCTAGAGGGATGAACTTCTCTCTGTCCATATTTCTGATCATTCTGATGTACAATTAGATTTGAAGTACAAATCGATAGAATATAAATCCCTTGAACTTTCGGTAGTAGCAGGCACACATTTTTAACTGCTACTACCAGCTCAAACAGAACACCATAAACTTGTTGAACATTAGTACATGAACTCACTACATCTTTTTTCCTGGCCTGTATGCCATCTACCCCTAGGTGAGTTCTATAAGCATGTATTTCTTACCTCACCTAATTTCCTTTTTAATGGTGTAACTAATGTGATCCTAGTGTAAAAGCCTCTTAGTCTTACATTCCTATAGCCTTTGATTCTTATTAACAATGTAAAATATAACTTTGTAAAATTAGTCAGAGAAATTAAGACAATTCTTGAAGTATCACTTAAGAAAGACAAATTTTCTGATAAAATGATAAACATTGTAGCTATTATTTTTCCACAGCTGAACTGGCAGTTAACCATTATGCACCATAATAACAATGAATAGCAAGTAGGAAAAAATTCTCTTTTGTCAAAGAAAATTCCATAAGAAGATTCTTAAAATAGTCTCATTTGTGCCCTGATTGACATCTAGACCATCATGAAAAGCCCTAAAGATACCCTACAATTGTCAGGGGAAATTAGCAGAGTGATTGTTTTTCTGGCTGGAGTTTTACAACACAATTAGCTTGAGATGCTTTCAGTTTCTCTGGACCAACTCTGGCTGCTATAATCTTATGTACTCCCAATATAGGATAAACAGGTCCTCAGAACAGTGTATCAACATGGAGTCCCAATATTAAACATTAACAGTGAAAAGCTTTTTTCTCATTTACTGAACTAGAGACTTGAAGCTATTTATAACTATCATTTTTTGTAGACAAATTTCCATCACAGATATCCTTTCTGATAGTATGGTTTCACATCAGACACCTCCTACCTCACTAAATCACAAACAAAAACAATGAGATTGGTCTCTCCTTTGCTCAGTTTTCTTGATTTTATTTTTTTAATGGCTAGTAAAAAGAAAATAAATAAAAAATGTCTTCTTCACAGTCAGTTGTCATATTTCTTGGACTAGCTGAATAAGAGGCCTACAAGCTTCTCAGAACAATGATTCAGGGATTTGGTTTTCCTGATTGTTATGCATTAATTCATCTCAATGGCTTCAGATATTTTTATGTTCTAGCAAGCTTCTATTTTCTTCCTTTATGAACTTGCAAGTTACTTCCACTTTCAGTTTCTGTGCAGCATTGGAGAGTTACATTCCCCAGGTTCTCACAACCAGCAAATTCTAAATTTTCAAAAATATCTGCTTTGATATTTGGCAACATTCATTGGAACATGAAAGAATATGGACTTCCCATTTTATTAATGATTAAAATAACTGATAAGTAAATTATATAATAAAAAAGTCAAAATCTTTAATTATGCTCTTCTATGTGGTGAAATAATGAAAATAATTGTGTGTGTGTGTGGCGCTTAGTTATAATTCTAAAGTACTCAAAAAATATAAATATAAAATATAATCAAGCAAAATTATGCTCTATGTGTTAATTTTCTATAAATATTCATGTATTAAATATTTCTTAGTATCTATTTATTTTTATGAGAATTATTTTTATTTAGTTAATGGATATTCACCATGTGTTTCTTGACTCTTGCAGGTGGCATATAGACCTTCTCTACTTGGTTGATCCACACTGAGTTTTAGAAATAAACAGTTTTAAATTTATTTCCATTTTTAAAAGGCAGTCAATTATTTCAGTAGTCTGCAGATATGATGAGACTATTGACATGGGAGAAATTATGTTAATGGCATACACGTGTAATACAGAGAGTTGTTTCAGAAATGGTCACAGTGGTATTCGCTTGTGCTATTCTGGGGTGTCAGATGTTATGGCAATTTTAATTCATATCGCTTTATTTCCATTGAATTATCCCCATAAACATGTACTTGCCTTGGCACAAAATATTCGTATACAACATTAAATCAGGCCCTACCTCACTATGTGAGGTCTGTGATCTTTAAAACATTGCATGCTTTGGTTACGTTCTAACATTTATTATGTTACAGATTGCAACATATTAATTTAAAATCATAAGGTGGTGTACATTAAACCCAGTCACCAAGACTACAATTATTTCAAAGCTCTCCTCAGGCTGTTCTATTCTTTTTTATCCCTCTTCACCTGAAAGTCCAGGGAACAGTAATGGGCCTCAAGAGGTGCGTTTGTGAGTTTCACAGAGCATCCATGACATTTCATTAACACACATGACTAAAAATGACTAAGAGGCGAGTTCTACACAAAGGCAACAAATCACTTGGTGACTGGGATCAGTAGGGTTCTCTTCAAATACAAAAACTAAATGCATTCAGCAAACCACTTCCATCAAAACATTTCTTCAAATGTAGTCTCTGCTCTTCTCGGGATGAAATGATTTTCAAAAGTACTGTCCATTGATAATCCATGACAGGGCGTGCAAGGAGAACTGGCCTCGCTCCCTCCTTTACACCTCATGTAAATCCTGTAAGGCAGCTCTGAAAATACAATTTAAATAAGATGTAACAAAATGGAGTGCACAAAGAATTAATGGGGCCAAGCTTCAACTTCTCAAGGTTTAAATAACCACGAATGGATGAAAAGTGCTTCTTCTATAAAGCACTTAGAAGTCTTTGACAGATGGATAACTTAAATGTTTCACTAAACTGACTCTTGTTGTTCCCCCTGGAATGCATGCATCCGAATCTTTGCTTTAGGAATCCATCAAGGTGTGCAAGGATGATGCAGACGAAGAGTCGGTGACTGGAGGTATCATTCTGAGCAGTAAGGGACAATGCATATAGAGTCCCACTTGGTGACTTTTGAGCTGCAAGGGATCCATTGATCACCTGAGATTTCCTATACTCACTAGTAGATTACACTGCTTTTCAAATGTGCTGTGGATATCTGAGGATTAGCATTCATCTCCACATGAACTGTAAAAGTCACCTGCTCTGCTTCCAATACCTTATTAGACAGTCAGTTCTTGATTTGTATATGGAGCAGAATCTTACAACCTGTCAGTCAAAATTCTTAACTCCATAAACACTTCCAAAGAAAAGTGAAATACTCCTTCCGAGTTTGAATAATCCTTCCCGGTATTTTGATTAGATAAGTTACAAAGGACAATCTAAATATATTTCACAAGGGCACAAGGATAAATCAAGATAGTGGCTTTGTATTTTAGTTGATTATTTATTATTATAAAAGAAATTAAATTACATTCTGAGTTTTTGAGTTAATTTATATCTATGGAGCAAAAAGCTACTTTTTATGAGTAGCTGTCACTGTGCTATGTTCCTTAGTGTTTTGGTTCGTATTTTTGCTCATTTGCTTATGTTTTGTGTGTTTGTTTGTTGATTTTGAAAAGGGGTCTCACTATGAACCCTCTTCCAATCACAGTCTGAATGGTAGCTAGGACTAGAGACATACAGCCTCATATCTGGGTATCCTTGCCATTCTAGAGTACCCCAAAAAAATAGGTAAATGAAAGTTGAAGTCATTTTTAGATACAGAGATACATAGTGAGACAAATTTACTTATTGGCTCTTGAAAAGGACTCTTGAAAAGTCAAATATTTATATTGCTGCCAGATTCTGAAACTTTTTAAAGCTCTTGTTTATAAATTAAATTGATAAGATCATCTTGAGTTTTGTGGGGGCTACAGCTATTTATTTTACTCAATTTATCATGTTTAATTGTCTACCTGAGAAACATCCACACCTAAAGTTAACCTCTCTGTACTTTGACGACTCAAGATAAGGTATACTGCAGAATGTCTGTTTATTTTAATTATACATTCTGCAATAAAACATATGGGATTGGATAAAACTCTTGTACCTTTCACAAAAATTTAGTAAGTAGCTAAAATATCTGTTGTCAATATTTGTATGAATGTTTGCAAACTTTTCCAGTTGGTCATTTCAATTTCTTTTTTAATTTTTATTTTTTATTAATCATTCCATTTGTTTGCAACTCAAATGATATCCCACTTTCCGGTTACCCCTCCACCAAACCCCCATCCCACATCTGCCCTCCCTCCTCCCCTTTACCTGTATGGGAGCACTCCCCACCCACCCACACTTTCCTGGCTGACCGCTCCAGCATTCCTCTCCACTAGGACATCAAGCCTCTCCCGGACCAAGGGGCTCTTCGCGTGTGGCTGTCAGGAAAGGCCATCCTCTGCCACATATGAATCTGGAGCCATAGATCCCTCCAGGTTCACTGCTTGGTTGGTGGTCTAGACTGGGAGAACTGGGTGGTCAGGCCAGCCTAAGTTGTTCTAATTGTGTCGTGATCCCCCTTTGCTCTTCTAGTCCTTCTGCTACCTCTCCTACCCTGTTCGCTGAGCTCGGTCTGATGGTAGCCTCCAAGGATTCACATTTTCGTCGGTCAGTTGCTGTCCGGACTTCCTTAGGAACCACCATACTAGGTTAGTGTCAACAAGTGTCTTTTGACCACACAATGTTGGGTTTGGTGTCTGCAGACAAGATGGATCCCCAGGTGGGGCAGTAACTGGTTGGCCCCTTTATATGGAGCAGGGAGAACAAGGTACTGGGCATAGCCACTGGAGGGTCCCAGACACCAGGGAGACATGAGGCTCACAGGACCCAACAGGGATGACTTTAGCCGAAATGTGCAGAGAAGGGGGAGATGGAACCTGCTGTGACTAGTAGATAGGCATGGATCCTGGTTGCAGGCTAGAGCCACCCACCTATATCAAAGCTTTTAACCCAGAAATGTTCCTGTCCAAAAGAAAAACAGGGACAAAAAAAGTGGAACAGAGACTGAAGGAAGGGCCAATCAGAGACTGCCCCACTTGGGGATCCATCCTGTCTGCTTATTTCAATTTCAATGTTAACCTACGGATTTTAAGATTAGACAAATAGAAATACCATAAAGAAACAAAACATAGATGACATATCACAAATATATGGTAGATGTCAATGGTGAAGATAGACAGATGAACAAGGAGACAGACAGACAGACAGATACTCATATTAAAAATTCCCAGAATTCTGAAGAAAATCACATAATGTTTAATATAGAGAAATGATACCAGCAGACAAACAGTGGAACTCACAATTTTGGAAGACCTACTACTGATAACTATTACTTCAACATCCCAGATTATTGGAGAGGGCAGTTTCAGAAAAAAACTGAGTCCAGCAACAGCTTCCCAGCATACTCCAGTCTCGACAGTAGCAGGGGCTTCAATCTTACATCATCATACCTATCTCTCTATGACATACTTGAATAGTCTAAAAGTAAATGATTGACTCAACCTGAAACTACTGGGCAGCAAAAAGGTTTGGCTGAATGGTAAATAAATATAGCAAATGTCATCAAGTAAGCAAAAGAATAAGCATAGTGCTGGAGGTGGGAGATTAAAGGGGATGTTTATTGGTTGCTTGTTTACTATACATATATATATAGTAAAATTTTATATCTAGTTTACTATATATACTATAAATTATATAGTATTTCTTTATATTTTATCAAAGTAGATTTTTCTTTATACAACATATCCCAAATACAGTTTTTTTTTCCTCTACCCCTCATAGCTCCCACGTACCTCCCCTCACCCACAGATCTACTAACCTCCCCCTTCTATTCAGACAATGACAGGCTTCCAAAAGTGGACAGTTTAACCTTATGTGTCATGCCCTGTTCTGCTTTCAGGTTCTCTCTTGAAGGTAACCAAGGAGGGGGGAGACCATGAGCAATGAAAAGACTTGGTATGCAATATTTAGGACTGGCTTTTCCATTATAAAAGGCTTACCTGTCTTAAGTCTATGTTACTTTGCGGTGGTAGCTGACCTGCCTGAGTTACTCGGAGGCTAGAAACTACAAGCACAAAGCAAATTATTAGGGAATTGAGTTAAAAGGTTTATTACTGAGTAGGAGACCTAGGCTGCGGGGGAGCAGAGGGATCTCTGCAGAGTGCACACAGAAAGGGCACCCCCTGCCCTGACCTGCCCTGTCCTCCCCGATCCAGTGACTGGGAACAGATCTTAGGAACTTCTGTTCCCACCCGGGGACGACTTCAGGACACAGAGCAGAGCCTGGCCCAACAGCCAGCCGGAAAGGCGGCTCGAACAGGCTGAGCAACTAGTGAGTGGGAGACCTAGGCTGCGGGGGAGCAGAGGGATCTCTGCAGAGTGCACACAGAAAGGGCACCCCCTGCCCTGACCTGCCCTGTCCTCCCCGATCCAGTGACTAGGAACAGATCTTAGGAACTTCTGTTCCCACCCAGAGACGACTTCAGGACACAGAGCACAGCCTGGCCCAACAGCCAGCCGGAAAAGCGGCTCAAACAGGCTGAGAAACTGCGACCTGGAACAGATCTTAGAAACTTCTGTTCCCACCCGGAGACGACTTCCGGACGCAGAGCGGAGCCTGGCCCAACTGCCAGCCGGAAAGGCGGCTCGAATAGGCTGAGCAACTGGTGAGTGGGAGACCTAGGCTGCAGGGGAACAGAGGGATCTCTGCGGAGTGCACACAGAAAGGGCACCCCCTGCCCTGACCTGCCCTGTCCTCCCCGATCCAGTGACTGGGAACAGATCTTAGGAACTTCTGTTCCCACCCGGGGACGACTTCAGGACACAGAGCAGAGCCTGGCCCAACAGCCAGCCGAAAAGGCGGCTCGAACAGGCTGAGCAACTGGTGAGTGTGAGACCTAGGCTGCGGAAGCAGAAGGATCTCTGCTGAGTGCACACGGAAAGGGCACCCCCTGCCCTGACCTGCCCTGTCCTCCCCGATCCAGTGACTGGAACAGATCTTAGGAACTTCTGTTCCCACCCTGAGACGACTTCAGGACACAGAGCAGAGCCTGGCCCAACAGCCAGTCAGAAAGGCTGCTCGAACAGGCTGAGAAACTGCGACCTGGAACAGATCTTGGGAACTTCTGTTCCCACCCGGAGACGACTTCAGTACGCAGAGCAGAGCCTGGCCCAGCTGCCACCCGGAACCTGGGCTGCCAGGGAGTAGAGAAATCTCTGCGGAGTGCACACGGAAAGTGTACCAGGGACACAGACCAGATACAAGGGAAAGGCAAGAACATATCACTGACAACAAAATGGCAAGAGGAAAGAGAAAGAGTATATCCCAAGGAAACCAAGACAATCTAGCAACACCAGAACCCTGCTCTCTGATAGTAGCAAACATCGGAATTCCAAACACTCCAGAGAAAGAAGACACAGACCTGAAATCATGCCTCAAGACGCTGATAGAGTTACTTAAACAAGAAAGGGAGGAAAAGCAAAAAGATTCAGAAGCTTTTAAAGAAGAAACAAGAAAAACACTCAAAGAACTCAAAGAACGAGTCGAAAACAGAACCAAAGAAATAAAGGAATGGAAGAGGGAAATTAAAACAGAAATTGACACAATAAAGAAAGCACTAAAAGAGATAACCCTAGAGTCAGAACACCAAAAAAAGAAATCAGGAGTCACAGAAGCAAGCATTTCCAACAGATTACAAGAGATCGAGGAGAGAATCTCGGGGGCAGAAGACAACATTGCAAACATAGACAAAACAGCCAGAGAAGATGCAAAAAACAAAAAGCTCCTAACCCAAAATGTCCAGAAAATACAAGACACAATGAGAAGACCGAACCTAAGGATAATAGGAATAGAAGAGGGAGAAGAGTATCAACTAAGAGGCACAGTAAATATCTTCAACAAAATCATAGAAGAAAACTTCCCTACCCTCAAGAATGAGATGTCCACGAGCATAAAAGAAGCCTTCAGAACTCCAAATAGGTTGGACCAGAAAAGAAATACCTCCCGACACATAATAGTAAAAACACCAGGTGCCCAAAGTAAAGAAAGAATACTAAAAGCAGTAAGAGAAAAAGGTCAGGTAACATATAAAGGCAGACCAATCAGACTCACACCCGATTTCTCAACAGAGACTATGAAAGCTAGAAGAGCCTGGACAGACATCATGCACTCCTTAAGAGAGCACAAGTGCCAGCCCAAGCTGCTATACCCAGCAAAACTATCAATCACCATCGATGGAGAGACAAAGATATTTCAAGACAAATCAAAATTCACACAATATCTGACCACCAACCCAGCACTACAACGAATTATAGGTGGAAAACCCAATACAAGTAGGGAAAATACAGCCTAATAAAAACAAGAAAACTCCTAAACAAGAAAACTAAAAGAAGAAAAAAACACAGACACAACTCAACCCAAAAAAGCAAAAATGGCAGGAAACAGAAACAATTATTCTTTGATATCTATTAACATAAATGGTCTCAACTCCCCAATAAAGAGACATAGACTATCAGACTGGATACATAAACAAAATCCAGCCTTTTCCTGCATACAGGAAACTCATCTCAGAGACAGAGACAGACACTATCTCAGAGTAAAAGGGTGGGAAAAAAATTTCCAAGCAAACAGCTCCAAGAAGCAAGCTGGAGTGGCTATTCTAATATCGAATAAAGTAAACTTCCAACCAAAAGTTATCAAAAAAGATAAAGAAGGACACTTTTTACTCATTACCGGGGAAATCTGTCAGGAGGAACTCTCAATCCTTAACATATATGCTCCAAATAAAAAATCACCCATATTCCTAAAAGAAACTCTACTAAAGCTCAAAAAATACATTTCACCCCACACAATAATAGTGGGAGACTTTAACACCCCACTCTCACCAATGGACAGATCAGGGAAACAGAAACTGAACAAGGACACTGCAAAACTAGCAGAAACTTTGAACCAACTAGAATTAATAGATATATACAGAACATACTATCCTAAAGTAAAAGAATACACCTTCTTCTCACCACCCCATGGTGGTGAGAAGATGTTTTTCGGCCATTCGGTGTTCCTCAACTGAAAATGATTTGTTTAGCTCTGTACCCCATTTTTTATTAGGGTTATTTGATTCTCTGTTGTCTAGCTTTTTGAGTTCTTTGTAACCGTGGATATTAGGCCTCTATCTGATGTGGTGTTGGTAAAGATCTTTTCCCATTCTGTTGGTTGCCGTTTTGTTTTCTTGACGATGTCCTTAGCCTTACAGAAACTTTGCAATCTCATTAAGTCCCATTTGTTAATCTTTGACCTTAGAGCTTGAGCCATTGGTGTTTTGTTCAGGAAATTTTCTCCTGTGCCTATGTGTTCTAAGGTTTTCCCTACTTTCTCATCTAATAGTTCCAGTGTATCTGGTTTAATGTGGAGATCTTTAATCCACTTACACTTGAGCTTTGTACGAGGAGATAAGAAGGGGTCTATTTTCATTCTTCTGCATTCTGAGTGCCAATAGGACCAGCACCATTTGTTGAATAGGCTGTCCATTTTCCATTGAAAGTTTACACCTCCTTTGTCAAAAATCAGGTGACCATATATGTGAGGGCTCATTTCTGGATCTTCTATTCTATTCCATTAATCCAAGTTTCTATTTCTGTACCAGTACCATGCAGTTTTCAGCACAATTGCCTTGTAATATAGCTTGAGGTCAGGGATAGTGATTCCCGCAGATGTTTTTTTGTTGTTGCGGATGGATTTCGCTATTCTAGGTCTTATGTTATTCCATATGAAATTGCACATTGATCTTTCCAATTCCATGAAGAACTGGGTTGGAATTTTGATGGGGATTGCATTGAATCCGTAGATTGCTTTTGGTAATATGGCCATTTTTAAGATGTTGATCTTTCCAATCCATGAGCATGGGAGATCTTTCAATTTTCTGAGATCCTCCTCAATTTCTTTCTTTAGAGGTTTGAAGTTCTTGTCATACAGGTCCTTCACTTCCTTAGTTAGAGTCACACCAAGGTATTTCATAATTTTTGTAACTATTGTGAAGGGTACCTTTTCCCTAATTTCTTTCTCCACATGTTTGTCCTTTGAGTATAGGAAGGCTACTGATTTGTTTGAGTTAATTTTGTATCCGGCCACTTTGCTGAACTTGTTCATCAGCTGTAGGAGTTCTCTGGTGGAATTTTTGGGGTCACTCAAGTACACTATCATGTCATCGGCAAAGAGTGATGTTTTTATCTCTTCCTTTCCGATTTGTATCCCCTTGATTTCCTTTTGCTGTCTAATTGCTCCAGCCAAGACTTCCAGTACTATGTTGAATAGGTAGGGAGAGAGTGGGCAGCCTTGTTGAGTCCCTGATTTTAGTGGGATTGCTTCAAGTTTTTCACCATTAAGTTTGATGTTGGCTGTTGGTTTGCTGTATATTGCTTTTATTATGTTTAAATATGGGCCTTGGATTCCTGTTCTTTCCAGGACTTTTAACATGAAGGGGTGTTGGATTTTGTCGAATGCTTTCTCAGCGTCTAGTGAGATGACAATGTGATTTTGGTCTTTAAGTTTGTTTATATGGTGGATTACATTGATGGATTTCCTTATGTTAAACCATCCCTGCATCCCAGGGATGAAGCCTACTTGGTCATGATGAATGATGGTTTTGATGTGTTCTTGGATTCAGTTTGCAAGGATTTTGTTGAATATTTTTGCATCAATGTTCATAAGTGAGATTGGCCTGAAGTTCTCTTTTCTTGTAGGGTCTTTGTGTGGCTTAGGTACGAGGGTTATTGTAGCCTCAAAAAATGAGTTGGGTAATATTCCATCTGATTCTATCTTTTGGAATAGTTTGGCGAATATTGGTGTTATATCCCCAATAAATGTCTGATAAAATTCTGCACTGAACCCGTCTGGACCTGGGCTTTTTTTGGTTGGGAGGCTTTTGATGACTTCTTCTATTTCTTTAGGTGTTATAGGGTTATTTAGATGGTTTACTTGGTCCTGGTTAAACTTTGGGACTTTGTATCTGTCTAGGAATTCGTCCATTTCCTCCAGATTTTCCAATTTTGTGGAATATAAGTTTTTGTAGGAGGATCTGATGATTTCTTGAATTTCCTTAGTTTCAATTGTTATGTCACCACTTTCCTTTCCGATTTTGTTAATTTGGATACTCTCTCTTTGCCCTTTAGTTAGTCTGGCTAGGGGTTTATTAATCTTGTTGATTTTCTCAAAGAACCAACTCTTTGTTTTGTTGATTTTTTCAATGTTTTTTTGTTTGTTTGTTTCTATTTGGTCTATTTCTGCCCTAATTTTGATTATTTCTTGCCATCTACTCTTTTTGGGTATATCTGCTTCCTTTTGTTCTAGGGCTTTTAGCTGTGCTGTCAGGTTGCTGATGTGAGCTCTCTCCAGTTTCTTCTTGGAAGCACTTAGGGCAATGAGTTTTCCTCTCAATACTGCTTTCATTGCATCCCATAGGTTTGGGTATGTTGTGTTATCATTTTCGTTGAATTCTAGAAAGTCCTTAATTTCTTTCTTTATTTCTTCTTTGACCCTGCTATCCTTTAACAGAGCGTTGTTTAGTTTCCATGTGTATGTGGGCATTTTGTTGTCTTTGTTGTTGTTAAAGACCAGCTGTAGACCATGGTGATCTGAGAGGATGCATGGGAGTATTTCAATCTTCTTATATCGATGAAGGCTCGTTCTGTGTCCAATTATGTGGTCAATTTTCGAGAAGGTGCCATGGGGTGGTGAGAAGAAGGTGTATTCTTTTACTTTAGGATAGTATGTTCTGTATATATCTATTAATTCTAGTTGGTTCAAAGTCTCTGCTAGTTTTGCAGTGTCCTTGTTCAGTTTCTGTTTCCCTGATCTGTCCATTGGTGAGAGTGGGGTGTTAGAGTCTCCCAATAATATTGTGTGGGGTGAAATGTATTTTTTGAGCTTTAGTAGAGTTTCTTTTATGAATGTGGGTGATTTTTTATTTGGAGCATATATGTTAAGGATTGAGAGTTCCTCCTGACAGATTTCCCCGGTAATGAGTAAAAAGTGTCCTTCTTTATCTTTTTTGATAACTTTTGGTTGGAAGTTTACTTTATTCGATATTAGAATAGCCACTCCAGCTTGCTTCTTGGAGCTGTTTGCTTGGAAGTTTTTTTCCCACCCTTTTACTCTGAGATAGTTTCTGTCTCTGTCTCTGAGATGAATTTCCTGTATGCTGCAAAAGGCTGGATTTTGTTTATGTATCCAGTCTGATAGTCTATGTCTCTTTATTGGGGAGTTGAGACCATTTATGTTAATAGATATCAAGGAATAATTGTTTCTGTTTTCTGCCATTTTTGCTTTTTTGGGTTGAGTTGTGTCTGTGTTTTTTTTCTTCTTTTAGTTTTCTTGTTTAGGAGTTTTCTTGTTTTTATTAGGCTGTATTTTCCCTACTTGTATTGGGTTTTCTACCTACAATTCGTTGTAGTGCTGGGTTGGTGGTCAGATATTGTGTGAATTTTGATTTGTCTTGAAATATCTTTGTCTCTCCATCGATGGTGATTGATAGTTTTGCTGGGTATAGCAGCTTGGGCTGGCACTTGTGCTCTCTTAAGGAGTGCATGATGTCTGTCCAGGCTCTTCTAGCTTTCATAGTCTCTGTTGAGAAATCGGGTGTTAGTCTGATTGGTCTGCCTTTATATGTTACCTGACCTTTTTCTCTTACTGCTTTTAGTATTCTTTCTTTACTTTGGGCACTTGATGTTTTTACTATTATGTGTCGGGAGGTATTTCTTTTCTGGTCCAACCTATTTGGAGTTCTGAAGGCTTCTTTTATGCTCGTGGTCATCTCATTCTTGAGGGTAGGGAAGTTTTCTTCTATGATTTTGTTGAAGATATTTACTGTGCCTCTTAGTTGATACTCTTCTCCCTCTTCTATTCCTATTATCCTTAGGTTCGGTCTTCTCATTGTGTCTTGTATTTCCTGGACATTTTGGGTTAGGAGCTTTTTGTTTTTTGCATCTTCTCTGGCTGTTTTGTCTATGTTTGCAATGTTGTCTTCTGCCCCCGAGATTCTCTCCTCGATCTCTTGTAATCTGTTGGAAATGCTTGCTTCTGTGACTCCTGATTTCTTTTTTTGGTGTTCTGACTCTAGGGTTATCTCTTTTAGCGCTTTCTTTATTGTGTCAATTTCTGTTTTAATTTCCCTCTTCCATTCCTTTATTTCTTTGGTTCTGTTTTCGACTCGTTCTTTGAGTTCTTTGAGTGTTTTTCTTGTTTCTTCTTTAAAAGCTTCTGAATCTTTTTGCTTTTCCTCCCTTTCTTGTTTAAGTAACTCTATCAGCGTCTTGAGGCATGATTTCAGGTCTGTGTCTTCTTTCTCTGGAGTGTTTGGAATTCCGATGTTTGCTACTATCGGAGAGCTGGGTTCTGATGTTGCTAGATTGTCTTGGTTTCCTTGGGATATACTCTTTCTCTTTCCTCTTGCCATTTTGTTGTCAGTGATATGTTCTTGCCTTTCCCTTGTATCTGGTCTGTGTCCCTGGTACACTTTCCGTGTGCACTCTGCAGAGATCTCTCTACTCCCTGGCAGTTCAGGTCCCGGGTGGCAGCTGGGCCAGGCTCCGCTCTGCATACTGTAGTTGCCTCCGGGTGGGAACAGACGTTCCTAAGATCTGTTCCTGGTCACAGATGCTCAGCCTCTCTGAGCCACCTTTCCGGCTGGCAGGTGGGCCAGACTCTGCTCTGTGTCCTGAAGTCGTCTCAGGGTGGGAACAGAAATTCCTAATATCTGTTCCCGGTCACTGGATCGGGGAGGACAGGGCAGGTCAGGGCAGGGGGTGCCCTTTCCGTGTGCACTCGGCAGAGATCCCTCTGCTCCTTCGCAGTCTAGGTCTCCCACTCACCAGTTGCTCAGCCTGTTCAAGCTGCCTTTCCGGCTGGCTGTTGGGCCAGGCTCTGCTCTGTGTCCTGAAGTCGTCTCCGGGTGGGAACAGAAGTTCCTAAGATCTGTTCCCGGTCTCTGAATCGGGGAGGACAGGGCAGGTCAGGGCAGGGGGTGCCCTTTCTGTGTGCACTCTGCAGAGATCCCTCTGCTCCCCCGCAGCCTAGGTCTCCCACTCACCAGTTGCTCAGCCTGTACCAGCCGCCTTTCCGGCTGGCAGTTGGGCCAGGCTCAGCTCTGCGTCCTGAAGTCGTCTCCGGGTGGGAACAGAAGTTCCTAAGATCTGTTCCAGGTCACAATTGCTCAGCCTGTATGAGCCGGCTTTCCGACTGGCGGTTGGGCCAGGCTCTGCTCTATGTCCTGAAGTCGTCTCCGGGTGGGAACAGAAGTTCCTAAGATCTGTTCCCGGTCACTGGATCGGGGAGGACAGGGCAGGTCAGGGCAGAGGGTGCCCTTTTTTTTTTTTGTGCACTCCGCAGAGATCCCTATGCTCCCCCGCAGCCTAGGTCTCCCCAGTATTTTTTTTGAACAGAAAATTTTCCCAAGTCTATTTCTCTTTTAAATGTAATTATGAAAGCTCATTGTATTTCTTAATATGCAACTTATACTTAATATTTTGAGGAGTAGACACATTCTATTCTTGATTATAACTTTATAACATTTTTCTAGTGACTAAGGTCATCTCTAAAAACTTTCCTCCTAAATCAATTTTAATCAAATTAAAAATTCTATAGAAACCTAATCTATTTGTCTATATAGCGTCACTACAAAATAGTACATTCTCATAGGTCCACAGAAATCTGCTCAAAAAAAGTGGGTCAATAATGATTGTTATATATTTAATAATAACAAGAAAATCATATTAAGAGCAGGAGTCTTTTCTCAAATGTAATCTTCTTGGCCTTGCCTAAAGAAGCAAATCTGTCATAGATTTACAATCCATGGCAGAACCATGTCAGGAAGATCACTTGGTAGTTTTGGCTTCTCCTAGATGGCTCTTGACATATGACAAAATAAGATAGGATAAGTAGAGTCAAACGCCTTGGTATCAGGAGGGAAGACAGAGCAGTCCAGTAGGAGGCAAAGAGTCTCAAGTAAGAGAGAGAGTTAGGGATACACCTGCTTCTACTGTTGGGATCTGAGAAGAACACCATGCTAACAGCATAACACACATCTAGAGAACCTGTACAGATACATCTAGTGTCAGGGCTTGTGTTTCAGTCTCTGGGAGACCTACTTAGTTGATTTGGTGGACCGTCGTCTCTTTATTTTCAAAATACAATATCATAGAATGGAGTAATTTATCATCAGAGACTAGAAATACCTCTGTGGTTTATTAAGTATATTCCGTATCTATTATCTAATCATAATTATCTCATCTAATCTTTACTGTGTCTCTATAAATTGTTTTTATATACACTTCAGCTTTTAAAATATATTACTTTAAAAATTTCTTGCATGTAAGTGGCCAAATCAAAATGAATTGACTTTATGATAGCAAATCAGACTCCAGAAATTTCTCCTTCTGAAGTCCCTACCTGAGTAGGACATGAGAAGAGACTCGCAATACTTGTTGTAGCCAACATACATGGGAGTTTTTATGGCATTATTTTCACAGGAACTGTTTTCTACAAAACTTACATGAAAAAGAGATTAGCAGATCCTACGTGTAAAAGACAACCAAAATGTATATTAAAAGTATGCTTTTCTATTTTATAAGAAAAACATACATCTTTTTTTCTCTCTCTTACAACTTTATTTTTTAAAAAGAGGAATACATATACAGATTTTTAAAAGCATTTTGGCATAACACTATATGAATATTTTTGGTCAGTACTTAATTCTCTTAGAGGTTTTAATAGCATGCATTGAAATTCTACTAGTTACCATAAGCATAAGTTACATGTAGGACAGAACATAACATGGAAACAGATTTCTTGTTGAGTATAGATTAAGCACAATAATCTGTGAATACTAAAAACTGCCACAAGGCTATATTCTTAGCTCTTGAATTGTTAATGATTTAAGGTCCAGGTGTACTACACTCAGAGAGGGTGCTATACATTTATTTTTTTCTCCTAAGAAGGACTGAGGATTTCATTTTTGGCCTTTGTTTTTCTTGAGCTTCATATGGCCTTTGAGTTGTTTCTGGGGTGTTTAGAGCTTTCTGGGGTTAGTATCCAATTATTAGTGACTGCATATTATGTCTGTTCTTTTGTGACTGAATTGCCTCACTCAGGATGTTATTCTCTAGATGCATCCATTTTCTTAGGAATTTCATAAAGTCATTGTTTCTGATGGCTGAGTAGTACTCAATTGTGTAAATGTGCCACAATTTTTGTATCCATTCATGTACTGAAGGACATCTGGGTACTTTCCAGCTCTGGCTATTATAAATAGAGCTGCTATGAACATTGTGGTGTAGAAAAGATACATCTTATAACTAACAGAAAAGAAGACCTTGTTTAATTATGCATGAAACAGAACTTTCAGACTTCTGTTAACATGACAAGCACAGCAATGAAGATGTCACCAATTATTTTTTAAAATAAAAATTAGCCAAAAAAGGCAATGGTTATGGAGAAATCAAGTAAGGGCATATAGAAGAGTTTAGAGGAAGGAATAGAAAGAGAGAAGATATGTGAATATATGATAATTTTCAAGACAAAAGAAAACAGATTAAAAACATATATTATACTGTGACAATGTGTTTATTTTCTGATTATCTATCTCACAAGTTCAAATATGTGGTTCCCAGTTTGTTATTAAAAATAGAAAAATTGATAACTCCACACATATTACTGTACAGCATAAATGTAGGGGCAATAAATATGTGACATAACAGGTTGAGGAAGGAACAAAAGAGAGGAATCATTGCTGTCTTCCAGGGATGTGGATCAATTATAGAGAGACAGATAAACATAATAATAAATAGATGATGAATAGAATCATAGATAAATGATGAATAGAATTATCAATAGATAATGAACATAAAACACCTGTACACACAGACACATGCATACATACACACATACAAAGAAAAGAGAGGGAGAGAAACAGAGAGAGGAAGAGAGAGAGAGAGAGAGAGAGAGAGAGAGAGAGAGAGAATGAACAGACAGGTAGAAGACTTTTAAGTAATACAAATAGAGAAAGAAAATTCATCAGTTCGCAAAGGTTAAGGCCTGGTGAGTAGGAGATCTGAGCAGCCAGGAGGCAGAGAGATTTCTGCCGAGTGCTCACAAAAAGCGCCCCCCATGCCCTGCCTGATCCAGGGACCAGGAACCCAGCATTGGGACCTCTGATCCAACTCTAGAGTTTTGGGGTGCAGAACAGGGCTAGGAATCCTCCACCTGGACCAGTGGAGATCCAGCGACACAGACCAGGTACAAGGGAAAGGCAACAACATATCACTGAAAACAAGATGGCAAAAAGAAAGCAAAAGAGCATATCCCAAGAAAATCAAGACAACCTGGCAACACCAGTACCCAGATCTCCGATCACAGCAAATATTAGAATGCCTAACACTCCAGAAAAAGAAGAGACAGACCTAAAATCATACCTCAAAACGATGATAGAGATCCTTAAACAAGAATGGGAAGAAAAGCAAAAAGATTCAGAAGCTTGTAAAGAGGAAGCAAGAAAATCACTCAAAGAACTCAAAGAACTAGAAGAAAATAGAACCAAAAAGATGAAAAAAATGGAATATGGAATTTAAACTGGAAATTGACACAATAAAGAAAACACTAAAAGAAATAACCCTAGAGGTACAACACCTAAAAAAGAAATCAGGAGTCACAGAAGCAAGCATTTCCAATAGACTATAAGAGATGGACGAGAGAATCTCGGGGGCAGAAGACAACATTGTAAACATAGACAAAACAGACAGAGAAGATGTGAAAAACAAAAAGCTCCTAACCCAAAATGTCCAGGAGATCCAGGACCCAATGAGAAGACCAAACCTAAGGGTAATAGGAATAGAATAAGGAGAAGAATATCAACTAAGAGGCACAGTAAATATCTTCAAAAAATTGTAGAAAAAACTTCCATACACTTAAGAATGAGATGACCAAGAGCATAAAAGAAGCCTTCAGAACTCCAAATAGGTTGGACCAGAAAAGAAATTCCTCCTGACACATAATAGTCAAAACACCAAGTGCCCAAAGCAAAGAAAGGACACTTTTTACTCATTACAGAGGAAATATGTCAAGAGGAACTCTCAAATCTTAAAATATATGCTACAAATACAAAAGCACACACATGCAAAAAGAAACCCTGGTGAAGCTCAAAAAATAAATTTCACCCCAAACAATAATAGTGGGAGACTTTAATAACCCACTCTCACCAATGGACAGATCATGGAAACAGAAACTGAATAAGGACACTGTAAAACTAGCAGAGACTATAAACCAACTGGAATTGACATATATCTACACAACATATCATCCTAAAGTAAAAGAATACACATTCTTCTCAATAACCCATGGAACCTTCTCAAAAATTGACCACATATTTAAACACAGAATGAGGCTCAATGGATATAAGAAGATTGAAATACTCCCATGCATCCTCTCAGATCACCATGGACTAAGGCTGGTCTTTAACAACAACAAAGACAACATAGAGCCCACATACACATGGAAACTAAATAATGCTCTGTTAAACAATAGCAGGGTCAAAGAAGAAATAAAGAAAGAAATTAAGGATTTTCTAGAATTCAATGAAAACATACCCAAACCTATGTGATGCAATGAAAGCAGAACTGAGAGGAAAACTCATAGACCTGAGCGCTTCCAAAAAGAAACTTGAGAGAGCCTACATCAGCAACCTGACATCACAGCTAAAAGATCTAGAACAAAATAAAGCAGATTCATCCAAAAGGAGTAGATGGCAAGAAATAACCAAAATTAGGGCAGTAATAGACCAAATAGAAACAAAAAGAATCATTGAAAGAATCAACAAAACCAAGAGCTGGTTCATTGAGAAAATCAACAAGATTGATAAACCCTTAGCCAGACTAACTAGAGGGCAAAGAGAGAGTATACAAATTAACAAAAAGAGAAAGGAAAGTGGAGACATAACTGAAACTGAGGAAATACAAGAAGTCATCAGATCCTACAACAAAAACCTATACTCCACAACGTTGGAAAATTTGGAGGAAATAAATGAATTCCTACACAGATACGAGATCCTAAAGTTAAACCAGGACCGGGTAAACCATCTAAATAATCCCATAACACCTAACGAAATAGAAGAAGTCATCAAAAGCCTCCCAACCAAAAAAAGCCCAGGTCCAGACAGGTTCAGTGCAGAATTTTATCAGACATTTATTGCGGACATAACACTAAAAATAATCTCCAAACTATTCCACAAGATAGAATCAGATGTAACACTACATAACTCATTTTTTGAGGCTAAAATAACCCTCCTTTCTAAACCACACAAAGACACTACAAGGAAAGAGAACTAAAGACCTATCTCACTTATGAACTTTAATGCAAAAATACTCAACAAAATCCTTGCAAACCGAATCCAAGAACACATCAAAACCATCATTCACCATGATGATGTAGGCTTCAACCCTGGCATGCAGGGATGGTTTAACATACGGAAATTCATCAATGTAATTCACCATAAAAACAAACTCAAAGAACAAAATCACATGGTCTTCTCACTAGATGCTGAGAAAGCATTTGACAAAATTCAACACCCCTTCATGTTACAAGTCCTGTAAAGAACAGGAATTCGAGGTCCATACCTAAACATAATAAAAGCAATATACAGCAAACCAACAGCCAACATCAAAATTAATGGTGGGAAACTTGAAGCAATCCCACTAAAATCAGGGAATCGACAAGGCTGCCCACTCTCCCCCTACCTATTCAACAAAGTACTGGAAGTTCTGGCTGGAGCAATAAGACAGCAAACAGAGATCAAGGGCATACAAATCGGAGAGAAAGAGGTAAAAATATCACTCTTTGCAGATGACATCATAGTGTACTTATGTGACCCCAAAAATTCTACCAGAGAACTCTAAGAGATGATAAACAAGTTCAGCAAAGTGGCTACATACAAAATTAACTCAAACAAATCAGTAGCCTTCCTATACTCAAAGGACAAACATGTGGAGAAAGAAATTAGGGAAAAGATGCCCTTCACAATAGTCACAAAAACTATGAAATACCTTGGTGTGACTCTAACTAAGCAAGCAAAGACCTGTATGACAAGAACTTCAAACCTCTAAAGAAGGAAATCGAGGAAGATCTCAAAAAATGGAAAGATCTCCCATGCTCATGGATTGGAAGGATCAACATTTTAAAAATTGCCATCCTACCAATGGCAATCTACAGATTCAATGCAATCCCCATCAACATTCTAACCCAGTTACTCATTGAGTTGGAAAGATCAATGTGCAATTTTATCCGGAATAACAAAAGACCTAGAATAGCGAACTCCAACTTCAACAACAAGAAAACATTTGCAAGAATCACTCTCCCAGACCTCAAGCTATATTACAAGGCAATTGTGCTGAAAACTGCATGGTACTGGTACAGAAATAGAAACTTGGATTAATGGAATAGAATAGAAGATCCAGAAATGAGCCCTCACATATATGGTCACCTGATTTTTGACAAAGGAGGTGTAAACTTTCAATGGAAAATGGACAGCCTATTCAACAAATGGTGCTGGTCCTATTGGCACTCAGAATGCAGAAGAATGAAAATAGACCCCTTCTTATCTCCTTGTACAAAGCTCAAGTGTAAGTGGATCAAAGTTCTCCACCTTAATCCAGATACACTGAAACTATGAGATGAGAAACTAGGGAAACCCTTAGAACACATAGGCACAGGAAAAAATTTTCTGAACAAAACACCAATGGCTCAAGCTCTAAGGTCAAAGATTAACAAATGGGACTTAATGATATTGCAAAGTTTCTGTAAGCTAAAAACATTGTCAAGAATACAAAATGGCAGCCAACAGAATGGGAAAAGATCTTTACCAACTCCACATCAGATAGAGGCCTAATATCCAAGGTCTACAAAGAACTCAAAAAGTTAGACACCAGAGAATCAAACAACCCTACTAAAAAGTGGGGTACAGAGCTAAACAAATCTTTCTAAATTGGCTGAGAAACATCTAAGGAAATGCTCCAGATCTTTAGCCATCAGGAAAATGCAAATCAAAACAACCCTGAGATTCCACCTCACAACAGTAAGATTGGCCAAGGTCCAAAACTCAGATGACAACAGATGTTGGCGAGGTTGCAGAGAAAGAGGAACACTTCTCCACTGTTGGTGGTGTTGTAAACTGATACAACAACTCTGGAAATCAGTCTGGCAATACCTCAGAAATTTGGACATAGTACTACCTGAAGATCCAGCTATTTCACTTCTAGGCATATACCCCAGAGACACTCCAATATACAACAGATACATGCACCACAATGTTCATAGCAGCTCTATTTAAAATAGCCAGTAGCTGGAAAGAACCCAGATGTCCTTCAGTAGATTAATGCATCAAAAATTGTGGTACATTTAAACAATGGAGTACTACTCAGCCATCAGAAACAATGACTTAACCAAATTCTTAAGAAAATGGTTGCATCTAGAGAATATCATCCTGAGTGAGATAACCCAGTCATAAAAGAACAGACATAGTATGCAGTCACTGATATTGGGATGCTAAGCCCAGAGGCTTGGACTTACCCAGAAACAACTCACAGACTGTGTGAAGTTCAAGAAAAAAAGAAAACAAAAACAACAAAAAGAAAAAAAAGAAAAAAAAGAACATTATGCTCAATCCTTACACACCAAGAAAATGTTGACTAATTCCGGGTTACCTCCTGTTTTACATGTCCTTTTTGCTCATTGTAACTAGTTATCAAACCTTAAAAAAGAAAAAAAGAAAAAAAAGCCAAGCACTGACACAATTGTATTTGTATACATTTATGCAAAAAATGTTTAATTTCTTTCTTTTATCTTTGTTTTTTAAAATAAAGTTTTTAAAAACAGAAAGTAAGTAAATTCATAAGCACATGATAAACAGTATGAAAGAACTTGTGCTAATTTATGCCTGGCTGACTTAGGAAATTAGCTTGAAGAATAATCATGTTCTGGTGAACAGCAGTTATTACTAAAGAGACTTATAGACTAACACTGTCTAGATCTAGATCTTTACATCTAGAACATGGACAGGAGGCTGAGATCTGTGTAAGAACCCAGAGCCTAGTATTAGATCAGGTCTGAAGAGTGACCCATGTACAATGTTTCCAAGGCGGTACATGTCCTCTTAGATTGTGTGTTCATTCACCCAGCCAACAGTCACAGAAAAATGAAATTTTATTACCATCATTCATTTTCTACAAGCTAATAAAGACTATTATCTCCTTTGAATTCTGCCTTTAATTATGTTAGCATCCTCCTGCCACAAAGACAGATGGCTAAAAAACAATATTAATTAACAAAGTTATTTTGTAAATACAGCAATTTTTGTCTTTCACCCTATCTGCAACATCACAGTTTCAAAGTCTGAACCAAAACTAAATAGAGGGAAAATAAAATTCAAAAGTATGAGAAAAAAAATGTTCTTATACTAGATGTTTAACGTAATGCACATAGAACAAAGGTAGGTTATTAACCAGTTATCAGACAAAAACCTCAGTCATAGCTCTGTGTCTTCTGCAGTGGGGATGAGCTTGTTAGAAAAAAGGTCACCTCATGCCCGGAGGGAAGCATGCCTTGCTCTCCCTACTGCTCTGCTTTCCTACCTACAGAGATCTACACTGTGATTTCAATTTTACTCCTTTTGTTTTAAGCTCATGTGCTAGTGCAGTGTTAGATGTGGTGGTAATTCAAATATAGACAGTGTCTGTTGGAATCTTCACTGTAATAGGAACCCTGTCAGAATTCATTTCATATATAAATTTCTCATCAATTCACAGCAGTTAGACTTCAGAAGAACAAAGTACACAATGGCGGTAATATAATACATCCTGCCCCACCCATACTCAGAGGAAATGCTGCTCTACGTGGGTCTTTCCTTTGCTTCTGGGTTTTTGCTTTCTTCACTACTTCAGACTGAGATTACGAACACAGATTCATGAACCATTGAAAAATAATCTTTTCCCATAATTGTGCCACGTGTGAGTGCTATGCCACACACTATTGGAAATCTTTTCTAGAGTGGGGACAATTAGAAAACTTCATGTGGTTCATGAAGACTTCGTTATTGGTAATTAAATGTTCCCTTTTAGCATAGGCAATACATAATAAATGCACATAATCATATTCCACTAAACATTTATTTCAAAAGTCCAAAACTGGGGAGCTACTCAGAAAGGTAAAAGCACAGGTTGTCCATGTGATTGGCTTGAATTTGGTCACTGAACTCATAAAAAGCTGGACCCTCGCTCATATAGAAAGTGGGCCCTTACTAGTAACAGCAAGGTGGAGGGTAGGAGAGGAGAATTGACCCAGATGCTCATGGTTGGCCGGCCAGAAAGGCATAATGATAAGGGAGAAGAGAACTGAATCCTGAGTTATCCTCTGATTTTTTGTGCATGTTGTCATATGTGCACACCTGTACATACGTGTGTGTGTGTGTGTGTGTGTGTGTGTGTGTGTGTGTGTGTGTAACTACAATAAATAATAACTAATGGCTGGTATCTATTCAACTTTTGTTCATGGATTAAATGTCCCTACGAAACTATTTAATTCTTCCTCAATTCATTAACTTCTAATGCTTTAGAATACATGTGCTTCCCCTTAAATGTAATTACCTTAGTAATAATTCATAAATGTAATAGTTATCTTTTTATTAAAATGATTATATAAAGTCAGCATTATTAGAAGTATTTGAGATTTTTAATTTTAATCCAGAGGCATTTCTGTAGTACAACTTAGCTTTCTTCAAGTAAACCAAATAACTTTATGTGATACTTCAACCAAATGTTAAATCTAAGACATTTTATTACAGTGTTTAATTTTTTTTCATTTTAACTGGTAAGTCATGCCTTCTTGTAGCAGATCTCAACAGCCACAATGAAAATGCTGTGTTAAAAACTGCAGTTCTTGCTCTTGGCCTCTCTTGCTCTTGCAGCCTTGCTCTCCCACTCCTACCCCTCCACTTCCCTTTCCCTTCCCCCTCTCTCCCACGTGCTCATGGCTGGCCTTTAATCCTCTACTTCTCTCTCTCTCTCTCTCTCTCTCTCTCTCTCTCTCTCTCTCTCTCTGCCTCTACCACCCTCTTAACTCTCCTCATCCTCCCATGACCTGAATAAAATCTCTATTCAGTACTAAAAAAAAAAAAAAAAAAAAAAAAAAACAAAAAAAAACAAACTCCAGTTCTTAAGTGTTGTACAGGAAGAAAATTGTCAAATCATTACTTGAAGTTAGGCTGCTTAGCCAATGCCCTCTCCAATTGTTTCTGAGTGGTTACCATACTTCTTTCAAATCAGACTTTTCCTAGGTTTGTGTGTAGTTTGTACACCTGAAGTCATAAAGAACTCACTTCTAAAAGCAAGCAGAAAAATAACTGATGGTCAAGTATAATTTTGTAATAATACTTATCTCTTACTAATGAATAAATTTGAGAAAATCGTTGAATAGATTTCTCTTTAAATTACAGTCAACCTTGGATTCATCTTTATTTTAAAAAATGCCAAAACATGAAATAATCTTTTTCATTTCTTAAAACTGGTAGTTTATTCTAGTTTACTAAACATGTCAAATTTTTTAATATGAGGAAATTAACTATGTTCTGTACTAATTTCAGTAGCATATGTCATGATTCTATAAAGCTATAAACTAATTAACTTTATATCATTTGCTATATAAATAGAACAAAAGGTTAGTTATAATAAGAAAATAAGTAAACAGCTATTTTAAAATAACTTATTTTTATTTATAAATAAAATAAATATGGTGTATAGTTTACAACAAAACTTACTGAAACTTGAGAAGATGGTTTAAATTAATATTATATGATGCCTTTTCAATGGCATCTAGTGACATCAGGAAATATATCAACATTCAGCTTAATAACCTCTCACAATGTCACTAAAGTCAAGGTTGAAATGCTTATTCTTATGTGTAGCTGGAAATTTTTAGGGCTAACAATTATTTTGTAGTTATAACATAATTACAAAACTTTTTGCTTCTCCTACAATCCTCTAATCTTTCTTATACACGCCTCCCCACCCCTCACCTTCAGATCATGAGCTTTTTTTCATTAACTTTTGATGTTTATTGGGCTTGATGTGCTAATGTAATCATATAGAAGTTTAATCAAAATTTCTCATTACTAAATTATATGCTTTTATTTTTCCCTAATTTTCTAATCTTAACTCTAATTTTGTTGACCTTACATTTGGAAAATCAATTCCAATGGAAATTTCATGAAGAGATTCCACTTCAAGCCATGGAATTTTATTGTAATAAATGAGGCCATTATAAGTATATTTCTTCTCATACCAACAATCCTAAGTTTGTATTCAAATCTCAAAACACCCATAAGAAAGGAAAATGTACATTGCATAATATCTAAAAATTATTAATTCTAAAGCATTGCAAATGTTTAAAACTGTAAAACTATGTTACAGAGTTCAAATTTCTGGTTTACAAATTCATTTATAAATTCATCTTTCTGAGAAAACTGTGGACACATTAAACCAATTACACTCACTTTTTAATAGAATTAACTCAAAAATGAAAAGTAAAATTTCCTGTGCCATTTGGCTGGCTCATTTATCTAAAATGTGATAACTTTAAAAGAAAATAGAAGGTCATAATTGTAATTTTTCCTGGGGAAATCTGGGATAGATCTCCTCACATTGAGAAAAATCAGCATTTTTTCAGCCATTTCAAGATTTTAAGCTTAATTATGTTTTTAACTAAAAGACAAAAGCAACAACATAAACCTTTACTAAAATTTTGTGTGTGTGTGTGTGTAAGGCACATACATGATAACAACCATTACATTTAAGGGACAGAGAGAATAAAATCTTTCTTTACCCAAAACACCCAGAAGAGAGGTACTATTAATTCAAGGTCTCTTACCCTTTCAACGGAAATCATCTAAAATTTTATGTGGCCGTTTAAATGATTGCTTTGGGAAATTTATATGGTAGTCATGGGAACAAGTAAAGAAGTCAAGGAAACGTTGATCACTTTAATAGTGTGAGAGTGATCCATCCAATTTGTACATACCTTGAACAACTCTTCGAGGTCATGAGTGATCAGAAAAGACATTTATGCAAAAATTAATGAAATAAAATGCAATCTCATTAGTAGCTAAAACCCCCCTAAAGCTTTTTTTTAAAACTGGTAGCATTCTCTGTAAATACACAGTGTTTGGAAGGCAGGGAGAGAAAAAAAAAAAAAAAAAGGCTACCTTCTTCACTGGGTTATGGCATGCATATAGTAAATGAATTGTCTCTCTGTTGATTCAGAACTAAGGTTTGCACTCTTTTTGATTTCTAACACCCCATTTCCATGAATCCCACTTCTGTATAACACATTCTTCAATGACTCCATCAATACTTACCTGCCTGGAAGGATGCACAATAGCCCCACTGAGGCTGTTGAGTAGCCTGCCCTCATTAACACCAGAACCAGATTCCCCTATAAACTGCCACTGAACTTTTTAGGGAGGATAAAATGGCTTGCATAAGTGTGCAGGAACACAGCACAAAAGCAGTGAATATTGACAGCATTCTTATTTTATGGTGAAACTGTGAATTTTTTTCCTAGATATTTTTTTTCTACACAACCAAAGCCTTAAAAGTTTTCTTCTTGCACCATTTTTCTGTCAAATTCCACCCTAGCCAGGTCAGTAATGAATCCAATAAAAAATTCCTATATTTTCTTTCTTTTCTTTCTTTCTTTTTTCTTTCTTTCTTTCTTTTTTTTCTTTCTTTCTTCCTCTTTTCCTTCCTTTCTTTCTTTTTTCACTTAATTATTGTCTTATGAAATAGTCACAACAATGTGTCTTGCAGAGAGATAATGAAATGACCTAGTACAACTGAATATTATGTACTGTTTCTCATCACAATTGACCATAAAAAGGCAAAAACGATAAAGTTGTTCAATTTTTAAAAATTAAAAAAACTCTAATAAATAAATACATACATACATACATACATACATACATACATACATACATACATAGCCAAAACGTTCAGGATGTAGTGTACTCTGGGACCATGTTGCCAATCTCCCCTATCTTCTGTGGTGACCAGTTCTCAGAAGCCTCATGGTGGGTGGGAACATACTAGGGCTTAGCATGGTTGAACTACTTTGATAACTAGTTTTAGCAGGAGAGTAAACCTGAGAATGTGTCCATTTCTTTGGTTTGCAGCAAAGACTTCAGGTAATCCACCAGTGCATAACAACAGTGCTACATGTCTAGGAGAATTTCACATCACAAAAGATACCATTTCCACATTGTACCATTAAATGAGGCAGAGATATCACTACTTGGCTACAGCATGACCTTTCCTCCACCTCAGCTCAAAGCCAAGAACAGTTCCCTAACAATGCTAGAAACATGGTGGGAGTGGATTTTCAGCTTTCGGGCTTCTCTCACGATCACCCCTGCAAAAACAATAATAATCATAATAAATCACTTAAGATCTTTTCATTCACTCAGATCAAGAGACGCATTTTCACATTGTCAGTGTATCTTAAAAACAGTGACCAAGGCCACAATAAATGAGACTTTAGGACAGTGTGAGCAGTGCTGCTGCCTTGCAGTTTTTCCTTCCTTTGCTAGAATCCTCTCATCACTTGGAAAATGGCCTGGACTGCAAAGGAAGCAGGCATCCTCGCTACACCAGAGCAGCTGCTTGAGCACATGTCATCCAGCCAGAGTGCAAGAGGTCCAGATCAGAGCATTCCAACTCACCATGAAACTGGGAGATACTAAAGACCACTTTATGTCTGAGACGGTTTGCTGCACATGAAAGGAAGTCAAAAGGTACTCTTCCACGACTGCTGTAAATTAGTGATGGAATAATGAACTATAATACACATTATTGATATGAATCATATCATTCATGCAAACTGCCTTTCTGTTTTATTATTTCCCCGAGAAGAATCAATTATAGAATGTCCTCAGTTCTGGTAACCACCAAATAGGCATAGTCTCTAGGGCAGAACTCATCTAGCTAAGAACATAGCAATATATGTGTAACTGCAACAAACAGCGTTCCTTGTACTTATTTTCAGTGTCAAGTGAAGAGTTAGAATGAGGTTCTGTTTGCTGGTGTTTAACTTATATTGAAAGGGTCTCTCCAAGAATCAGAATTTTCCCTGAAATACTCCAAGCCGGACTTTGATTTTATTCACACCCTTAGTACATGGCTGGGGTGACAGCCACAATAGTTCTGTGCTACAGTAACTTCATTTACAGTAGCTTCATTTACTTTTTTTTATCCTTTATGTAAAAGTGGTTTTATTGATTAGTTTTGTAGTTTGACATTTTTTATGTATATAATCTGGTTACTCAATCACCTAAACTCTCTACCTCTAAAGTCTCCAACTGACATCCTCCCACTCCTTACCTGCCTCCTTCCCAGGCTTAAGGCTTTTATGCTGTGATTTGTGAGCCATTTAGTTTTACCAGAGCCATCTGTGTGACCACTAAATATAAAACTATCTTTTGGGATCTGGTGGAGTTTCCAGTAGGTTCTCAGCTGAGAGTAGAGGAGCGAGGAGCGCGGTGTCTTGAGTCCCTCCTCCTGGTTTTCTTTAAGACCAGAGGCCAGCTGTTCATGGAAGACACATAGCTCCCTCCCCATAGGAAGAGATGAAGTCTTTATAGTTTGTCTGCTTGGAAGGCAGCTGGATTCAGGCAATAAGGATTGATGTGCATTCGTTCAGAGGCTGAAAGATGGGCCGCTTTTTATTTATTACATTCCAAACACATTTTTACTTTTATGATCACACTCCACTGTCTGATTCCATGAGGAGGATGAGCCTGGCACACTATTCTTCTTGATTTCCAAAGATCTTGCAAAGCCTCACTCACCACATGACAGGTGGTTTGCTTCCCGCTATGTTTTCACAGATATGAACCACAATTAGAAAACTGAAATATTTGGACAATTTCCTCCCCCCAAAAAAGGAAAAGTTTAAAAACTCTAATCTCAAGTCATTTTATTTCAAAAATGCTGAGGACATCGCAGACAATTCACCAGACATAATGTTTTAAAAGCCTCCACATTTATAAAAGTGTCCTCTCTAGTTTATCATCAAAAACCAAACAGCGACCAACAGCTATATTGATTGCTTCTTGTAAATTTTCCTTTCAATCAGTAATTCATTTAAGAACCATTGGGACTGATAAGGTCCATGAATTTGATGGTTTTGGATCTTCCAGGAGAAAGACATAAACAATAGAGCTGTAAATGTCCTGGTGAGGATGAATATCACTTCAAGTTAAAACCACTGATTATATTAAACATAGTCTGTGAATGCAGATTATTTTCAGATTGTTAGGCATCTTCAGTCAACTCCACAGTGAAGGATTTGAGAGAAAAGGAAGATACTTTGCTCTGATTGTATGCTAGTACAGTTTTTTTTGAGAAGTATTAAAACAAATAAAACGTTTGACCTAGAACAAAACAACTAAGTGAAATGTATTTCTATTTTCACATACTCAAAAGCCAAACGGTGTCAGAGGTTAAAAGCAACAGAAGAAAACCAACACAAATCTTCATCACAGGGGACTTTGTGGGCTGCCATTCAGAAAAAAAAAATTGGCGCTTTTGAATGCACTTTGCACTGTCTTATCCTCATATTCTCCAAATCTGAAAATGTTATTCACTAACTGCTCTCTTGTTTTCAGTGACACAGAATTCCCCAATGCCCTACTCTCTGGATTTCATCATACCATCGAGATTTTAACCTAACACACAAATACCAAAAGTAATGCAATGTGCTACTGAGATTCTTAGTGAAAAAGAGGTACAGATGCCAGTTCAATCGCAGGAAAGAGAGCAGAATGAGTCATGAAGAACCAAAACCGTAGTCATGCAAATTCTGGAGCAAGCTTAGGGACTTGGGTTAAATGATGGTTATGAGAAGAATTTCCTCTAATTCCTAAAAAATAAAAATAAATAAATGATAAGCCAAATGAATTTTATATGTCCAAAATATCTTTTGCTATATCCCTTCTTATAGAAAATTGTGTCTGTATATGTGTCTCTCTGTGTGAATATGTATGTATGCATGTATGTATGTATGTATGTATGTATATATGTATGTATGCACAAGTGCATCTTTATCCCAAACCAAAAAAAAAAAAAAAAAAAAAAAAAAAAAGTGGAATCAATTGAGACTGATAGACACACTGGTACAGAAGAAGAAACATCCAAGACTGAAAAATGTGCATCCTGGGAAATATTTACAATATGAAGTTAAGATAAAATCAGACTTCGGCTCAGCATCTGTACTGTGTTTACATCCTTGTCAAATTATGTGTATATATCTTCAAGAAATGGAAACAGTTAAGGAACACAAATCAAAAACTGAGCAGAGGAATTTTTGAGATGAAAGTTCTCTTAAAAGCTTCCATGTTATTCTATGTTTCAAATACCAATTTTCAGAAATGTTATGGCTGTCTAGAAATGAGCTGATAGTTTAGTTTAAATAAATGTTGCTGGTAAGAAGCTCATCCCACAAGCCTGTGTCAGGATGGAATACATATGTATCTCTCTGTATCTAAGGCTCATTTCTTTGTAGGCCCCTCTTTTACCAAGTCTTAGTCTACCCTGAACAATTCTCTCTTGAAAATTTCATCCTTGCTGTGTTCTTTCTTCCTTCTTCCTTCCTTCATTTCTTTCTCTCTTTCTATTATTCTTTCTTTCCTTCTTTCTTTCTTTGTACTTTATAGGGATTCCTGCACTCTGTGTATAGGATTGCCTAAAAGGTCAGAATAAATAATAAGTAAAATAAATATAAAATATTATGAATATACATCGTCACATCCCTTGTTATAGGAAATGTGTGTATGTGTACCCCAAATATTTTTAAAATTGAAGTCAGTAATTCTGATTGATACTACTACAGAAAATATTAAATTCCAAACTGAAGAATGTGCATCTTAGAAGTTCTGTGTATGATCACTGAGGTACTTTATATATCTATTTATTTTCAGAAACTTGTGCCCAAAAAGGTGAGGAGTGAGGGGACCATGGATGACTTCCATTTTGTACTTTGAGCTGTAGTTTCAGTCTTTTTTCCATTTATTTATTTACTTATTTATTCATCACATCCAAATATCAGCTCTTGCCTTCCTCCCAGTACCCCCTCACATAGATACAGGCCCCATTTCACCCTCCCCTTCTTCTCTAAGAAGAGGGAGCCTCCACCCTTATATTTAAATATCCAGGTACCCTGAACCCAGTTTTAACTCATCGACTCACTGCAAGACTAGGCACATCTTATCTAACTGAATCCAGATACAACAGCCCAGTTATAGAAACCAGATCCATAGTTAGTTAACAAACTCATGAATAAGACAAGAGACAACCCCTCTCCAGTTGCTGGGGGGATCCAAATAAACACCGGGGTGTACTTCTGTTACATATGTTCAGGGGGTGGCCTGTATTCTCCCTTTGCTTGATGGTTCACTCTCTGTGAGCCTCAAAGGGTCCAGGGTTTTCTTCCTGTGGAGTCCCTGTCCTCTTCAAGTTCCACACTCCTTCACCAAAATCTTCCTCAAACTCCCTAAACTCCATCTAATGTTTGGCTGTGCGTCTCTGCTTCTATTTATATTGGATCCTAGATAGAACATCTCAGAGGACCATTATGCTAGGCTCTTGTCTGAAAGCATAACAGAATATCATTAATAGTGTTAGGGATTCGCACACCTGTGGTCACTTGATCTTTGACAAAAGAGCTAACATTCAATAAAAAAAGAACAGCCTCTTCAACAAATGGTGCTATTTCAAGTGGCAGTCAATATGTATAATAATGCAAATCAATTCCTTCTTATCTCCTTGTACAAAGCTCAAGGTGATGGGTCAAAGACCACCATCTAAAACCAGGTACACTGAAACTAATAAAACAGAAAGAGGAGAAGAGCTTAGAACACATAGACACAGAGGAAATTTTTTTTGAACGGGACACCAATGGCTTATGCTCCAAGGTCAAGAATCAACAAATGGTACCTCATTAAATTTTGAAGCTTCTGTAAGGCCAAGGACACTGTCAAAAGGACAAAATGGCAACCAATAGATTGAAAAAAGATATTTATCAATCCTACATCTGGTAGAGGTCTAGTATCTAATATACACAAATAACTCAAGAATTTAGATTCTAAAAATCAAAGAATCCTGTTTTTAAATGGGGTATAAAGCTACACAGAGACTTCACAATGGAGGAATATCAAATGGCTGAAAAACACATGAAGAAATGCTCAACATCCCTAGTCATTAGGGAAATACCAATTAAAACCACCATAAGATTCCACCTCATACCAGTCAGAATGACTAAGATCAAAAACTAAGGTGACAGCAGATGCTGGTAAAAATGTGAAGAAAGAGGAACACTCTTCTGCTGTTGATGGGAATGTAAACTGGCACAACCACTCTGGAAATCAGTCTGGTGGTTCCTCAGAAAATTGGACATACTGCTACCTGAGGACCCAAAAATATCACTCCTAGGCATGTACCCAAAAGTAGCTCCAACATCTAACAAGCACACATGCTCTACAATGTTCATAGCAACCTTATTTATAATAGTCATAAACTGGGAAGTATCCACATATATTTCAGCAGAGGAATGGATACAGAAATTGTGGTGTATATACACAATGAAATACTACTCAACTATTAAAAATGAGTTCATGAAATTCCTAGGCAAATTGATCGAACTCGAGGCTATCATCCTGAGTGAGGTAACCTAGCCACAAAAGAATACTTATAGTATGTACTAACTTATAAGGGGATGCTATCCCCCCAAAAAAAGCTCGGAATACCCAAGAAACCATCACAGAACTTATGATGCTAAAAAAGAAGGAAGACCAGAATGTGGATGCCTCAGTCCTTCTTACAGGGGAGAACAAAACATGGAAGGAAGAACAAGGTCAGATAGAGAAGCAGGGATTGAAGAAAAGATCTACAGAGACTGCCTCACGTAAAGAACCTCTCAGAGTAAAAGGGTGGGGAAAAAACTTCCAAGCAAACAACCCCAAGAAGCAAGCTGGAGTGGCTATTCTAATATTGAATAAAGTAAATTTCCAACCAAAAGATATCAAAAAAGATAAGGAAGGACACTTTTTACTCATTACCGGAGAAATCTGTCAGGAGGAACTCTCAATTCTTAACATATATGCTCAAAGTAAAAAAGCACCCACATTCATAAAAGAAACCCTACTAAAGCTCAAAAAATACATTTCACCCCACACAATAATAGTGGGAGACTTTAATACCTCACTCTAAACAATAAACAGATCATGGAAACAGAAACTGAACAAGGACACTGCAAAACTAGCAGAGACTTTGAACCAACTAGAATTAATAGATATATACAGAACATATCATTCAAAAGTAAAAGAATATACCTTCTTCTCAGCACCCCATGGCAACTTCTAGAAATTGACCACATAATTGGACACAGAACGAGCCTCAATCGATATAAGAAGATTGAAATACTCCCATGCATTCTTGCAGATCACCATGGTCTACGGCTGGTCTTTAACAACAACAAAGACAACAAAAAGTTGTCTAAGTACACATGAAAACTAAACAATGCTCTGTTAAATGATAGCAGGGTCAAAGAAGAAATAAAGAAAGAAATGAAGGACTTTCTAGAATTCAACTAAAACGAAAAAACAACATACCCAAACCTAAGGGATGCAATGAAAGCAGTATTGAGAGGAAAACTCATAGCTCTAAGTGCTTCCAAAAAGAAACTGGAGAGAGCTTACATCAGCAACCTGACAGCACAGCTAAGAGCCCTAGAACAAAAGGAAGCAGATATACCCAAGAATAGTAGACAGCAAGAAATAATCAAAATTAAGGCAGAAATAGACCAAATAGAAACAAAAAGAACCATTGAAAAAATCAACAAACCAAAAGTTGGTTCTTTGAGAAAATCAACAAGATTGATAAACCCCTAGCCAGAATAACTAGAGGGCAAAGAGAGATTATACAAATTAACAAAATCAGAAAGGTAAGTGGAGACATAACAACTGAAACTGAGGAAATTCAAGAAATCATCAGATCCTACTACAAAAACTTATACTCCACAAAATTGGAAAATCTGAAGGAAATGGATGAATTCCTAGACAGATACAAGATTCCAAAGTTAAACCAGAACCAAGTAAACCATCTAAATAACTCTATAACTCTATAACACTAAAGAAATAGAAGAAGTCATCAAAAGCCTCCCAACCAAAAAAAGCCCAGGTCCAGACGGGTTCAGTGCAGAATTTTATCAGACATTTATTGCGGATATAACACCAATACTCTCCAAATTATTCCAAAAGATAGAATCAGATGGAATACTACCCACCTCATTTTTTGAGGCTACAATAACCCTTTTAACTAAACCACACAAAGACCCTACAAGGAAAGAGAACTTCAGACCAATCTCACTTATGAACATTGAGGCAAAACTACTCAACAAAATCCTTGCAAACCGAATCCAAGAACACATCAAAACGATCATTCATCATGACTAAGTAGCCTTCATCCCTGGGATGCAGGGATGATTTAATATAAGGAAATCCATCAACGTAATCCACCATATAAACAAACTCAAAGAACAAAATCACATGGTCATCTCACTAGATGCTGAGAGAGCATTTGACAAAATTCAACACCCCTTCATTTTAAAAGTCCTGGAAAGAACAGGAATCCAAGGTCCATACTTAAACATAATAAAAGCAATATACAGCAAACCAACAGCCAACAACAAACTTAACGGTGTGAAACTTGAAGGAATCCCACAAAATCAGGGACTCGACAAGGCTGCCCACTCTCCCCCTACCTATTCAACATAGTACTGGAAGTCCTGGCTGGAGCAATTAGACAGCAAAAGGAGATCAAGGGGATACAAATCAGAAAGGAAGAGATAAAAACATCACTCTTTGCTGATGACATGATAGTGTACTTAAGTGACCCCAAAAACTCCAAGTTCAGCAAAGTGGCTGGATACAAAATCAACCTAAACAAATCAGTAGCCTTCCTATACTCAAAGGACAAACATGTGGAGAAAGAAATTAGGGAAAAGGTACCCTTCACAATCATCAAAAAACCTATAAAATACCTTGGTGGGACTCTAACTAAGCAAGTGAAGTACGTGTATGACAAGAACTTCAAACCTCTAAAGAAGGAAATTTAGGAGGATCTCAGAAAATAGAAAGATCTCCCATGCTCATGGATTGGAAAAATCAACATTTTAAAAATGACCATCCTACCAAAAGCAATCTACAGATTCAATGCAATCCCCATCAACATTCCAACACAGTTCTTCATGGAATTGGAAAGACCAATGTGCAACTTCATATGGAACAACAAAAGACATAGAATAGCGAAATCCATCCTCAACAACAAAAAAACATCTGCGGGAATCACTATCCCTGACCTCAAGCTATATTACAAAGCAATTGTGCTGAAAACTGCATGGTGCTGCTACAGAAATAGGCCTGTGGATCAATGGAATAGAATAGAAGATCCAGAAATGAGCCCTTACATATATGGACACCTGATTTTTGTCAAATGATCCATAAACATTCAAAGGAAAAAGGACAGCCTATTCAACAGATGGTGCTGGTCCAACTGGCACTCAACATGCAAAAGAATGAAAATAGACCCTTTCTTATCTCCTTGTACAAAGCTCAAGTGTAAGTGGATCAAAGATCTCCACATTAAACCAGATGCACTGAAACTATTAGATGAGAAACTAGGGAAAACCTTAGAACATATAGGCACAGGAGAAAATTTTCTGAACAAAACACCAATGGCTCAAGCTCTAAGGTCAAAGATTAACAAATGGGACTTAATGAGATTGCAAAGTTTCTGTAAGGCTAAGGACATTGTCAAGAAAACAAAATGGCAGCCAACAGAATGGGAAAAGATTTTTACCAACTCCACATCAGATAGAGGCCTAATATCTAAGGTATAGAAAGAACTCAAAAAGCTAGACACCAGAGAATCAAATAACCCTATTAAAAAATGGGGTACAGAGCTAAACAAAATGTTCTCAGTTGAGGAATATCGAATGGCTGAGAAATATCTAAGGAAGTGCTCGACATCCTTAGCCATCAGGGAAATGCAAATCAAAACAACACTGAGATTCTACCTCACACCAGTCAGATTGGTCAAGATCCAAAACTCAGATGACAACAGATGCTGGTGAGGTTGCAGAGAAAGAGGAACCCTTCTCCACTGTTGGTTGGGTTGCAAACTAATACAATCACTCTGGAAATCTCTCTGGCGATACCTCAGAAAACTGGACATAATACTACCTAAAGACCCAGCTATTTCACTTCTGGGCATATACCCCAGAGACACCTTAGTACACAACAAAGATATATGCACCACAATGTTCATAGCAGCTCTATTTATAATAGCCAGAAGCTGGAAAGAACCCAGATGTCCTTCAGAAGATGAATGGATACAAAAATTGTGGTACATTTACACAATGGAATACTACTCAGCCACCAGAAACAATGACTTGACCAAATTCTTAAGAATATGGCTGCATCTAGAGAATATCATCCTGAGTGAGATAACCCAGTCACAAAAGAACAGACATAATATGCAGTCACTGATAATTGGATGCTAACCCCAGAGGCTCGCACTGCCCCAGAAACAACTCACCTACTGTATGAAGTCCAAGAAATAAAGAAAACAAAACAAAAAAATCTTTATATAACAAGAAAACTTTGACTATTTCCATGTTACATTTGTTTTACATGTACTTTATGCTCATTGTAACTATTAAGTATTCAATGCATACTATCAAACCTTTAAAAATCAACTACTGACTAACAAATATATTCATATAGTTTTCTGTAAAAATTATTTTAAAATCTGAAAAAAAATACTGACAAAAATGTATTGTATAATTTTACGCAAAAAAAATGCTTAAAATCTGTACATTTATCTTTGTTTTGTAAAATAAAGTTGTTAAAAAATTTGAAAATGAAAAAAAAACAATAAAAATAAAATGTTGCCGTCAAAAAAATAAAATAAAATAAAATGCCCAATAAATATTGTCAACAAATTTATAGAAGAAAACTTTCCTAACCTAAAGAAAGAGATAACCATGAACATACAAGAAGTCTACAAAACTCCAAATAGATTGACCCAGAAAAAAAATTCATTCTGTCACATGATAGCCCAAACACAAAATGGTCAAAACAAAGAAAGTATCTGAAAAGCAGTAAAGGAAAAAGGAAAAGTAATACATAAAGGCAGACTGATCAGAATTACATCAGACTTCTCAATGAGACTGTGAAAGCTAGAAGATCCTGGACAGACACCAAAAAATCCTAAGAGAATGCAAATGCTAGCTAGCCCAGGTTACTATAGCCAACAAAACCCTCAGTTACTATAGGTGGAGAAATCAAGACATTCCAGGACTAAACCAAATTTACACAATATATGTCCAAAATTCCAGCACTAAAAAGGATAATAGATAAAAAACTTCAACACAAGGAGGGAAATACAACCTAGAAAAGCAAGAAAATAATACTCTTGCAACAAAACCCGAAGAAGAAAGGGACACAAACAGAATTCTACTTCTAAAAACAAAAATATCAGAAAACAATAACCATTATTTCTTAATATCCCTTAATATCAATGCACTCAATTCCCCAATAAAAAGACATAAACTATCAGACTGAATATATATACAAGACCAAGCATATTGCTACATACATAAACTCATAATAAAACAAAGACAGGCACTACCTCAGAGTAAAAGTTGGGAAAAACTTTTCAAGCAAATGGTCCCAAGAAACAAGCTGGATTAACCAGCCTAATATCAAATAAAGTAGATTTTCAATGAAAAGTCATGAAAAGGGATAAGGAAGGACATTTTTGCTCATCAGATAAATATCTATCAAGATGAACTCTCAATACTGAACATCTAGGCTCAAAATAAAAGGGTACCCACATTCATAAAAGAAATCCCACTAAAGATCAAAGCATATATTGCACCACACACAATATTAGTGGGAGACTTAAACACCCCACTCTCATCAATGGACAGATCATAGAAGCAGAAACTGAACACAGACACATGAAATAACAGAAGTTTTGAATCATAATAAATTTAAAAAATATTTATATACTTGTTTATCATAAAGCAAACGAATATACCTTCTTCTCAGAACCTCATTGTGGTGCGCTCCTCGACCAGCGAGGAAAGACAACCACCACCAGAGGATTCTTCTCAGATCACGCTTTATTGTGGGAGCCTCTTGGTTGAAGGGGAGAGCAGGAAGCGAGGGGCCCGAACTACCCTAGCTGTCCGCTTACATAGGGAGAAGCGCATACGGGCTTGCCATGATTGGTTGTCACCAGTCTGCTGACACCAGAGGCCTCGGGATTGGCCGGAAATAGGTTATGTACTGTGCATGCGCAGGGTGCAGCGCCTTAGCTGACAAGAGCATTACTATATATGGAGTTGTTTACCTCAAACCGTGAGGGAGCCAACGCCATCTTGTAATGGCATCCACATTCGGCTCCCCACACCTCATGGCACCTACTCCAATATTATCTATATGAGTGATCACAAAACAGACCTCAGCAGATATAAGAATATCAAAATAATCCCTTGCATCAGATCATCATGGAAGTCTGGTCTTGAATAACAACAAAAACAACAAAAGGCCCACATACACATGGAACCTGAACAATGCTCTATTCAGTGATGGCTTGGTCAAGAAAGAAATAAAGAAAGAAATCAAAAGACGTTTTAGAATTTGACAAAGATGAAGGCACAACATACATAAACTTATGGGATACAATGAATACAGTGCTAAGAAAACTATTAGCTCTTAGTGTCTACAAAAAGAAACTGGAGAGAACATATGCTAATAGCTTGATGGCAAACATAAAAGCTCTAGAACAAAAAAAAAAAAAAAAAAAAAAAAAAAAAAAAAAAAGCAGGTACATCCAAGAGGAGTAGACAGCAGGAAATAATCAAACTCAGAGCTGAAATCAACCAAATAGAAATTAAAAAAAAAAAAAAAAAAACTACAAAGAATCAACAAAGCCAGAAGCTGATTCTTTGAGGGAATCAACAAGATTGATAAACCCTTAGCCAGACTAACCAGAGGTTAGAGAGAGAATCCAAATTGACAAAATAAGAAATGAAACAAGAGAAATAATAAATTCAGAAAGTCAACAGATCCTACTACAAAAGCCTATACTCAACAAAACTGGAAATCTAGAGGATATCCTTCTAGACAGATACCAGTACCAAAGTTAAATTAAAATCAGATAAACTATCAAAACAGCCCCATGACCCCTAAAGAAATAGAAGCAGTCATCAAAAGCCTCCCAACCAGAAAGAAAAAAAAAAAGGCCCAGAACCTGATAGATTTAGTGCAGAATTCTATCAGACCTTCATAGATGATCTAATACCAATGCTCTCCAAATAATTCCACAAAATAGAAACAGAGAGAACACTACCCAACTCATTCTTTGAACGGACAAATATACCCATTCCTAAACCACACAAAGACCCTACAAAGAAAGAAAACTTTAGGCCAATTTCTCTCAAGAATATTGAGGGATAAAAATACTCAATAAAACTCTTGCAAACTGAATCCAAGAACACATGGAAACAATCATTCACCATGCTCAAGTAGGCTTCATTTGAGGGATGCACAGATAGTTCAATATACAGAAATCTATCAACATAATCTACTATAAGTACACTAAAAGGAAAAATGCACATAATCATCTCTTTAGAAGTCGAGAAAGCATTTGACAAAATTCAGCATACCTTCATGTTAAAAGTTTTAGAAAGATCAGGAATTCAAGCTACATACTTAAACAGAGTAAAAGTAATATACAACAAACCAGTAGCCAACATCAAACTAAATGGTGAGAAATTTGAAGCAATCCCACTAAAATTAGGGACTAGACAAGGCAGCACATTCTCTTCTTACTTGTTAAGAAAATAAAACGGCAACCAATAGATTGGGGAAAGATCTTTACCAATACTACATCAGATAGAGGAATAATATCCAATATATACAGAGAACTCAAACAGACTTCAGAGAATCAAATAATCTTATTTATAAATGGGGTACAGAACTAAACAAAAAATTCTCAATTGAGGAATATAGAATGGCTGAAGAGCAGCTAAAGAAATGTGCAACATTCCTAGTCATCAGAGAAATGAAAATCAAAACAACCTTGAGATTCCACCTCATACTAGTTATAATGGCTAAGATCAAAAACTCAGGTGACAGCAGATGCCTACCCTCAGGAAACTGAGCACTCAGGGGAGACGCTGGAGTGCTCTCTCTACCGAGTCCACAGGTTAGCCCACATTCTCTTTCCACTGATTGCCTGTGGAGAGCCTTCTGGAAACTATCAGGGTACAGATATCATGCCACTTCTTGGGTCTGTGCCCTTCAGGCCTCCATCTGTACCCAAAGCTACCATCAGCCCATTGCCATCAGAACTCAGAGCCTACCCTTAGAGAGCTGAACACCCAGGTCCAATCTCCCTCTGGAATCCACAGCGCATGGCCCACAGATACACAGGAGAGACAAGCTCCATTCAGAGACAGAAAGATCAACTAGCATTGAAGATAAGAAAATGGCAAGAGTCAAGCGCAAGAATCTAAGTAATGGAAGCCAAGACAACCTGGCAGCATCAGAACTCAGTTCTCTCACTACAGAAAATAGTGGATATCCCTACTCACCAGAAAAACCAGATTTAGAATTAAAATCATACCATAGAAATCATTGGCACAACAGTCAGAGAAAGTGCAAAAATCAAAAAGATTCTAACCCAATTCACCCAGGATATCAGGGACACAATGAAAAGACTAAACCTAAGGATAATAGGTATAGATGAAGCAAAGACTCCCAACTAAAAGGCCCAGTAAATATCTTCAACAAAATTCTAGGAGAAAACTTCCCTAACCTAAAGAAAGAGAAGACCATGAACATACAAGAAGCCTACAGAACCCCATATAGATTAGACCAGATGAGAAATTCTTCCCGACATATAACAGTCAAAACACCAAATGTTCAAACAAACAAAGAATACTAAAAGTAGTAAGGAAAAAAGGACAAGTAATACATAAAGGCAGACTGATCAGAATTAAACAAGACTTTTCAAACAAGACTCTGAAAGCTAGAAGGTCCTGGACTGATGTCATACAGACCCTAAGAGAACACAAATGCTAGCCCAGGTTACTATATCTAGTAAAACTCTCAATTACCCTAGATGGAGAAACCAAGATATTCCAGGGAAAAAAAGCAAATTTACAAAATATCTGTCCACAAATCCAGCACTACAAAGAATAATAGATTGAAAACCACACTACAAAGAGGAAAACTTTGCCCAAGGAAAATCAAGAAACTAATTTTCTTGCAAAAAACACTAAAGAAGAAAAGCTCCTTTTCCCAGTGTAGGCAAACACCATGTTGCTGAGGTGGGAGAGGGTGGTTGGGAGAGGGAGCACCTTCACAGAGGCAATCGGAGTGAGGGGTGGGGTGAGATTGTGGGAAAGGAATAACATCTGAAATGTAAATGCAGATGATATTCAATAAAAAAAAATCTGAGTTAAACAAAATAAATAAATAAAAAGTTTTGATAGCTAAAAAGAAAAAGAAAAAAAGAAAAAAGAAAGAACTCTATGGCGGTGGCTCATTTTGCTAGCTCCTATGCCTAAAAACCATTCAGCAAAAGGGAAATGTTTAACAACCAGTGGACAAGTAACCCACAATTCTAAAAATGCCCTCTGCCTTCATTTTATGTTTGTTTGTGGCAAAATGCCTGCCAAATTCGCTTTTACTGTACTCTCGTGAATTGTTATCTTTGAATTGTTATGCTTCCCCCTTCTTCGAATGTCAAGCTTTTCTATACAGAGCTCTTATGACACAGACTACTTCAGCCTCAGTCAAATCTCCAGGAGTAGAGCTCAAGCCAGGAAAGGTGAAGCTCTGTGTAAGTGGTCACTGTTCATCCTCCATGAGATGTAACTCCAAACCTAGACTGGAATGATGCTTTAGAAGGAAGCATTTAGGAAATTACTGCATCATCGTCTTTATTAATGACAAAGATGGTGAGTACTTTTCTTTTTTTTTTTTTTTCTTCTCAAAGTGGTTTATTCAGGAACCTTACAGAATGCTCATGAAAATCTTTCTGCCCCCATCTGTCTCTCTTTCTGTCTCTCCTTCGTTTTACTTTCTGTTTCTCTGTTTTGTTTCCCTTTCAGTTTCTCCATTTCCTATTTCCCCACCCCTAAGTACAGTCCCATTGTCCTGATCTGGCATCACGGGTGCACCTGCACACCTCGCACGGTGGGAGTGGCTAATCTCGAGGGGGGCGGGGGGGGGGGCAGGAGGAAGTCAGGTGCTAGTCACAAGACCAGGCCAGAGTCCCAAGCATTATCTTGGGACTGTCACCACACCCGCTTTCCACTTAGAGACACACTTATTCCCCAGTGGTAGCAGGTAAACTGTTAATCTCCAATAAAGGAAGAATAGAAGTCTAAGTTTTCTTGGTGGTATTTTTGCATTTTTTGTTTGTTTGTTTGAGACAAGGTCTCACTATGTCATCAAAACTGCCTCAGAACTCATTATATTGACAAGGATTGTATTAGACTTAAAACATTACTCCTGCCTCTGTCTCAAAAATGCTGGCATTACAGATGTACACCAACCATACCCAGCTTTTTTTTCCTCTTGGAGTTTCACTCTGGAGTACTTTTCTTTATCAGTAAATATACAGCTATTAAATATTTAGAGCTACAGACTGTTTTCCTCTACATTTAATTAACGAAACATTCTAGAGAAGCATAGTATTTAAATAAGTGAAGATGATGCTGATTTTACATAGAAAATCATGTTTATTGTCTCCTAAGAATTAATATATGACCTAAAAGCAAGAATCTATAAGTTATGTTTTTAAAAGCTGTCTAAGGAAGCCTACTATATAAACAAAGCTAACCTAGTAGGAAGGAAATCTACATGCAAAATATTGACATCATAGTATTTTTTTTTAATTTTGTCATGTAATTCACAATTTCCTCATTCCATAATGGGTGCAAATGAACTTTGGTGTAATCACGCCCTGCCATGTTATCTGTTGAGAAGCCACGTGTGTATCTCACAGCACATGGCCTCTGCCTCCCAACCCTAATTCACATAATCTTGTTACCTTGCTCTGTATGAATTACAAAAGCCCATTTCAGTGGGGTAATTGCAGGTGAGTGATATCGAGGACTGAGAGAATGTAGATGATTCAATTTAGCAAAATGTTACAGCATGATTCATATTTCTGGGTTGTGAAAGTGCTTTGTGGATATTGGATTAGCAGAAAGGGGACCTTTTAAGGGGCTCAGAGAAAAAGAATCTCTCAGGAGTATGATTTTGCAATGAATTAAGTTATGTGTGGGTCCAAATGAGCATGCCTAAAAATTAACATAACAACAACAAAAGAAGAATGTTCCATAAAAAAGCAGCTAGCAAGCATTTAAGCTGGATCGGTTTTAACATTTGATAAGCAATGATCAATCTGAGAATAATTGTGGAAAACGCAGGATGTCCTTCTGAGGCATGAATCCTCTCCAGAGTAGAGCACAATTATCCAGATACTCAGATAAGAAGCACATTTTTCTGCTTTACTGTGATAATTGCTGTTGACTATGTAATTAAACATTCTCTGGTGTTTGTAATTTTGCTTTTAGAATAATTATTGATTTTTCTGTTTATTCGTGTGTGTGTGTGTGTGTGTGTGTTTTATTGTTTTTTTTTTTTTTTTTTTTTTTGCTTTTATAATAGACAATGAAGACCAACTGTCCATTTTTCTTCCTCCTGTTTCTTCTTCTATTATTTTTTTTAATGGAAGGATTCACTCTATGACCTGCAGTGCATGGAAAGTCATTGTGTACCCCAGGAAGGTCTTGAACTCATGACAATTCTCCTGACTTGACCTCCAAGAGCTGGTTATAGACACATGCCACCATGTCCAACAGTTCTTTTTATTCCTTTTACTGAATATATTTTTTCACACAATAAATTCTGATTTTGCTTCTCCAACTTCTTCAGTTTCTCCACGCCTTTTCTGTCATTAGGATCTACTCTCATGCTGTTTCTCCTCAGAAAATAAACAGGCATCTAAGGGATGATAATAAAGTAAAACCAAATACATCAGAATAGGATAAAACATACATACATATATACATACATAACATATATACATACATTACATACATACATACATACATACATACATACATACATACATACATAGAGAAAGGAAAGAGCCCAAGAAGAAGAACAAGAAATGGATACAAAGATTCACTCAGTAGCACCCTCATGAAGCCAATAAAAGCACAGATCTTGAAGTCATAGTAGATACGTGAAGGACCTGAAGGGTTAAATAAAATAATTTTTTAAAACTATACCTGTCATGACAATGCAAGACAAGGAACTTCCAATTGCTCACTGAGTTTTCTTTCTGTTGACCATCTGTTGACATGTAGCCTACCCTTCAAAGAACTTTGTTTGCTTGATAAGGTTCCTTTGAAGAATGCTGATTTCTTTTTTTGCAAGTAGTTATCAGTTGGGGATAACATCAGAGTTAGGAATGGGGGAATGTGTTCCTTCTTCCTTCAGTTCTAGGAGCCTATGTGAAGCAGACCCCTGTAGATCTTGTGTATGTTGCCTCAGTCTCTATGAGACAATGTGTGCATCATTTACATTGATTTTAAATGACATGTTTTCTTAGTGTTTTCTGTCCTTTCTGGCCCTTACATTCTTTCTTCCTCCTGTTCCAAAGTGTTCTGTGCGAGCTGAAGGTATGAGTTTTATAGAGACAACCCATTTATGGCTAAGTGTCCTACGGTCTCCCATTCTATGCATGTCTGATTGAGGGTCTCTGTATTTGTTTCCTTCTGCTGCAGGAGAAAGGTTCTCTGATGATGGCTGAACAAGGTACTGATTTGTGTGTATAAAAATGCCATTAGGAGTCATCTTGCTGGTATGAATTTTCAGTGGAGCACTTATGTTTGTTTTACCTTAGGTTCTAGAGATATTTAGTGTCAGGCAGGTTCTTGGCCACCAAAGCAGTGTTGGGTATGAGTTCCATGCCCTGCAGTGGACCTTAAGCAAAAACTCCTACAAGTTTTGCTTCACCATTGCATGTGCATGTCTTAAAGGCAGGAGGAAATCATTGTAGATCGAAGGGTTTGTAGCTGGGTTACTCATTATGTTTCTCTTTGGTAGCCTGCTTTAGTTTCATTTTGTTTTTTTCTTTTTTCATAAAGAAACATTCATGATCAAAATTCAAGCATTAAGAACAAAACCTTATTTGTTAAATGAATTCTCCCCATTTCAACTAGCAATACATCTTATGGAATGGTTTGATTTTCAAATTATGTAAATTATAAGGTGGCAGTACAGTACTGGGAAAAAAAGAAAGTCAGAATTACATAAACTGTGATCCCTATTCTAGTTTGGCTCCCGTTGCTGTGACAAACACTGTGACCAAAGGCAACTTAGAGAAGAAAGGGGTTTAAATAGCTTACACATTAAAGTCCATCATAGAAGGAAGCCTACACATGAACACAAGGTTGATACAACGGAAACCATGGACAATTTTTCTCTACTTGATTGCTTACTGTGCCTTTCTCTGCTATCTTATTTATATAGTCTAGAAACACACCTACCAAGGATGGCATCAGCAACAGTGAACCAGGCACTTCTGCCTCAATGAGAAAGTAAGAAAATGTCTCTTAGTCATGACTGGAGGTCAATCTAATCTAGAGAAGTCTTCAGTTGAGGTTGCTATGCTCTGCAGTTTTATAATGGACACAAAGCCCTCTTTCTGTCATGTGTGTAAGCCAGAAAGCCATGTCTGACAATAAACAAAGTCACCTGGACAGTGTTATTCTTGTTCCTTCACAACACACTATATCCTTCTACCTACCGAAAAAGTATAAGGAGAAAATAAAACAGAGAAAACCCATCCATGCTGAATTAATAGACTGCAAATGAGGAGTTATTATGTGGTGCCCTGCTGAAAAGATATGATGCAATATGTTAGCACACAAGAACCATTTCATGAGAAACAAAACCAGTTTTAGATTTTCCTCATAAGTGTTTGGCTCATTTAATAAATGGACTGATGGGGGCTGCAAACTAAATAATTGAGGTTGGAGATGCATTTCCTCTACCTCGGTAGATGACATTTGGGAGTTTTCGTTCTCACTCATAGTATTACCAAAAATGTGATTTGTGACGTGATCCTGCTCCATTTCTTCCCCATGCATATTATCTCCATAAGATGAATCTTCCCTGAGACATGGATTGCCCTTTTATGCTGGCTGCATGCGTGTGTATGCATAAAATGCCACATTTCCAATTAGGATGTGTATACTCAGAAAGGGTGACATATCAGAGCTGTCAGATGGGAAGCCCTGAAGCTCGGGACAGTTTTCCAGATCAGCCAACATGCCTGCGAAGACAAAGAACTCATTTATTGCCTACCTCATCTTCTGTTCTTACCTTGTTTTCAAAGTCATCTTTCTCTGAAATCTGATATTTTTTTAGACAGCTCTAGAAACAAAGGGACTTGGTAATCTCTTTTCATAATATATAAGAAATGCTTTGTTATCCAATAAGACAGACCCCCTGGTGTTTTTAAAATGGATTCATTTCCCACAAGCTTGCTTTACTTTTTCATAAGGAAAATTTGCAGTTATAATGGTGGATAGATTTGGCTTTGGAGCAAGTTGAGGGACATTTTGGTGAAAATTTTTTTAATTCCTTTTTTTTTTTGATACCCACAGAAATATTTATTCAATTAGTATGTCAATTGAACCATAACTTGAGTTCATAGTATTCCCAAACATGATTCACATCATCACAAGGCTCAACTTAGCAGTAAATGAGGCAATGTGTCTTTGTTGAACTTGGAGGTGGTGCAGCTGAGGTGGAGGATGTGTGTGCTATGTTCTAAAGACCACTGTGATTGAAGCACCACAGATCTGGAGGCACGAACTCTCTCATGTTTATCAGCCCTAGAGAAGCCGGAAAGATCACAGTTCCTCAGGAAATGAAGGAGAGCATCCAGTCCATATTTTCTGATATCCACACTGTAATTGCCACATTTTTCCAGACAATCAATAATGCATTCAGATGATTTCCATTTGGTTCTCCACAAGAGTGGCTTTGATGTCCGGACTGTTTTGTTAAGGTTCCTCTTCTCTGGCTTTCTAATGGTCCCCAGTTGATCTTCTTAAGAGGGAAGAGGGACTAATAATCTAACTAACAAAGCAAACTGCTTTCCTTCAAAAGCTGTCCCAGAGAACATTGGCTTAGGACATACAACTTACCCACTCTGATGATTTGGGGTGGGAAGAGAGGCTTTCATTTGCAAAGGGAACTGTGAACAAGCAGATTATTTTTCTTTAAGCTTATTTACAAGACATAAATGTGACCATACACCTAAGACTGCCTATTTTATTTGTTATGTTTTGACATCACCATTAAAGATTTCCATTTTTTAAGTCGAATGAGGGGAATTTGTAAACAATGGACAGACCAATTTTTTTATCTCTGAAGTCTTTTTTTTTTTTTTTTTTGGTGATATTCCTGTGCTTTCTAGATGTATTAACAGAAGCACAGAAAAGATTAAATGATCTCTATAGGCCCACATCAAACTGCAGTGTCTCTGTTCAATTCAGAAACCAAGGACAGAGACGTCTGCCCAAAGCTTTAGACCACATGACTTCCCAGGTCCACAAACCAATGACTCGCACAGTAAAGGGTACCTGCTATTCCTGATCCTTGCCATTGGTCACTGCAGCTAACATCCAGATATTTCTCCTTTCTTTATCAATGACTGCCAAAGACTGTGCAACACAGGTAGAATTTATCCTGTTCTTAATAAAACAGTTTAGTGGACAGCAATATCCTAAAAATAAGTGTAGGTTTTATGCTCTAAATGTTCAAACTTCTAAAATGCTCACTTCAAAGAAACTAATCAAACAATTTAATAAAGTCATTTATAATTATTGGCTAATTCTTAGAAATAATGTAAGATCTACTAAAAGCTATTATAAGTATGATATTTAGAACTAGTAACTATGGACAGATTCTAGGATAGAGCGGATATCTGCCGGTAGTTGTGTATTCTCTTCTTAAGACAACCAGTCCTCTTCAAAATTTAGTTGCATTGCCACAGTCAGTCAGTCTGTCTGTCTATCTCTCTCTCTCTCTCTCTCTCTCTCTCTCTCTCTCTCTCTCTCTCTCTCTCTCTCTCTCTTCCCCCCCCCCCTCTCTCTCACACACACATACACACACACACACATATGGCCTTGTTTAATCTTGGTAGTTTCCAAAATAAAACCAATAGAGATGAATAGAGGGGAGAGATGTCGTTATCTGTTGGGAAATTGGAGGGTTGGCAGAGGGAGTAGACATAGGAAGTGCGGGTGGAAAGTCTGCAAAGTCTACACCTGTGAATATGTAAAAATAACTAAAATAATTTTAAAAGTCTATAATACAGAGTCAACATGTATGTCACTGATATTTTACTTAACCTAAAAACATAGATTTACAAATTATCCCTTCCAGGAAAATAAATACATATCACATATGGCTGAAACACAGACATTTGAGAAACTGCTGTAAATTCTGTAAAAACCAAAGTTTGCAACTCAATCATCAATATTTAAATCAAGCAACTTTCACTGGAATTAGGTGGCAAGGTAGCTTGCTTCTGCAAAGAGTGTGTGTCATGTGTTCAGAACAAAGGCAGTGGTGAAGTCACAAGATACAACACAGTGCACATCTGTAAGAGACCCCTCCGATTCTTTTCTTTTCCTTTCTTGGATATTTTATTTATTTACATTTCAAATGTTATCCCCTTTCCACATTTTCCCACTGAAAACCCCCATCCCCTCCCCCTGCATCTATGAGGGTGCTCCCCCACCTACCCACTCCCTCCTACCTCTCTGCCCTGGTGTTGCCCTACACTGGGGCATAGAGCCTTCACAGGCCTCTCTTCCCATTGATGTCTGACAAGGCCATCTCTGCCACTGCGGCTGGAGCTATGGATACTCTTTGGTTATTTTAACATCTACTAATGTGCTTTCAGAAAACTGTCAGTGCTACCCAGTTATTTGCAATGCCACCTGTAGTTTGTACCATCCATATATGGTCATGGCCAAGAAATGACAATGCATGATTTAGAAGAATATGTAGCAGAAAGTCCAAGTCAAGCCCAGGTAAAACTCTAAAGATTAGACTATTTATGTAACCAGAGTCTGGACATAGTTTGATCTTCAGAAAAACAAATTTGAAGCTGCATCCAGTGTGCTGGACTTCTCATGGTTCTGTGAAGCCAGCCCTGGCTTCAGTCTAGCGGTTGAACATTTGTTGGCATGACAGTGCCCTAGGAAAGAAGGTGGACTCTATTCTCAGGACTCTCAGGATGTGAACAATGGGAGCCAGTGTGTCACAGCTGCTGGAGTGAAAGGGCTACAGGTTCTAAATCATTGCATATTTGGTGACAAGGTAAAAGAGAAGAGTTGGAAGGCTTAATACAGGAAATAAAAGGTAAGGGCACACAAATGCTGATTATGCGGACTGTATCACGCTTTGTGTAGTGAAACCACCAATCACATGGCACTTCATAAATATGCACAACTATGCATCATTCAACAAAACATTATATAAAATAAGGAAAAAGTCTTTCCTACAGAAAATACGTACTTATAACTCATGGGTTCAAATTAATTATCATAGGATTTTTAAAAATTTCTTTCCAAAACCAGTTTCCATTATAATAATGGTGTCTTTGTTGACCTGGATGGAAATTCTTGGAACTGTCACTGGTGATGAGAAAGGGGTTCCTGACTCCTGAAGGCTGTGTCAGGAAAGAGAGCCAGCCTGAGAACATAGATCATCTCCTGGAGGCTGAGAAAGAAACAGAGGCTACAGCTTCCATACCCACAGCCCAGGGCCCTTCTAAACTTTGTGTCATACTGGAGGATCACATGAACAGATCATCCTGTGGGACAGTAACTAATAGTATGACTTGAAATAATAGACTCAGAGCTCTCAACTCACAAAATATCCCCCAGGAACAATCATTTTACTGAAGATCAGTATTATCTCAATATTGCTTACAAGCTGATTATTTTTAGAGATGCAATAGAAAATACTTTCAAGAAAGCAAAAGCTGAGGATATAATGAGTGTTCTACAGAGGAAAACAATGTGTGCTGCTGGTGGCATGCCAAGCTGTGACCTGAAACATTGGAGGTACAGATTTACCCCTTCGAATTCATTTCACTTTAAATAATAACCATTGTAACAAAGGTAGATAAGAACAAAGACTTGTAACCCCTTGTAGAAAGAAACAATAGCATTTGGATGCAGGAAGTTTTTCGAGGGTCAGTGACCCATGATTAAATTTCCATGTCTTGAGAAAACTATCAGATTGCAATTAAAGACTTGTATACAAACTGGTGTTCCATGTAACAGGCAAAACCTGAGAGAATCATTAACAGCCAAAAATGGGTAATAACAAAATAAGAAATTATACCTACAGTGAAAGAGCCTGTTGCCTAAAATAATAACCATCATGATTCATTAAAATGATCAGTATAACATTTTTAAAATAAAGAAACTCAAATATATGTTTTGAAACTTAACAAAAAGTTTGAAGAGAGACTTTTTTTAACCATATGACTGTTTATAGAATCCCAGTACATTATAACCTATTTTGAATAAAAATTTTAAAAAATTTTATGGTATTCAGAGGAAAATAACAAATGATTTCTGAATGTGTTCACATCAGTGGCTTTTCTACACACATACGGTATACCAGCTCTATACTAGGCAGTGTTAAAAGGTGCGTAAAAGGCTGGCCATGGTGGTGCACACAGTCCCAGTGTGTGGAAGGCTAAGGCAAGTTCAAGGTCAGCCTGGTCTACATAGTTCCATGAAAGCCAGAGTTACATAGAGACATGCATGCTGTCTCAAAAAGAACAAACAAACGTTTTTAAATAAATAAATAATAAATAATTTTTTAAAGTAGATTAAAAGAAAATGGATAGTTGAAACATCACTTATATTCTAGAGAATAACATTGATTCAGAAATACTGAGTTTTATTGTGAGCCCATCACTGAAATATATAAATTCAAATAAATAAGTTAAATGTGGGTGTGGCCAGTAGTCCTCTAAGTCGTGAATTCATGCTTTTGAGCCATAGTTTACAGTGTATGGAAATAATCTAAGCCCCTGACACAAGATAATGAGATGCTAACCAAGATAATGAGATAGCAGAAAATGGAGAGTGAAGAGGGGTTAACTCATTAATTCTTTGAAGTGAGGTTTGCTGATATATGATCAAACTGGATTAATTTTTACAATAATAAAAGATGGTAAAGATGGAAACACCTACCGAGGGCTGAACCTGTGCAAAGTTCATGTTCTGACAAAAAAAGAAAAAAGAAAAAGAAAAGCTGAAAAATCTCTAAATCCCCTCAAAGATTCAACTAGTTAATTCAACTAGTTAAGAGTTAAACTGTAAGTTAGTCCCAGATTGCATCCATGTTATCTGCAACACAGGGAACTAAAGTCTTCTCAAGCCTCATACAATGAAGAAAGCAGTGGTACAAGAATCAGATTGAAAACTTCTTTGATTCCGAGAGTCCCACTTCTAACTTTCATACTCTTCTTGTCCCTGTTTTTCTACTCATTGTCTATGAAAGACCATCTAGTATTTGTCTGTAGATGGAATAGTTTATTGAAGTCTTTTCATTTTCAGATAATCTTACCAATTTCTTTTAAAAAAATATGTTGGCACTTTCAGATTTTTTTTTAATTTGAATGATCTTAAATTGATTGTGTAGAATACTTGGGAGAAAAAGGATTGTTCATTTTGCCTTATTCCTAACTGAAATATGTAAGTACATGAACAAAAAAATCTTATTCATTCAAAATTTATGATGGGACTGGATTATGTTTATTTTTGTAGCTCCTCTACTGGCAGAACTTGTGTTCCTTCAGCATCATAGTGAATGCTGATCCATCCCTCCACTTCATTGCTAGGCAACTGTATTTTGGAAATGTTCAGAACTATTACCATCGCATTTGTGATTAAAAATAAGAGGTGCTGTAAAGTGTTTGAACAGCCTTGGAGATTCTATTCCCATATGATAAGATCACAAGACCTGTTTTTAACATCACATTTCTGGAGACAAGAGATTTTGGAAAGGATTATGACATGTTTTTTCTTTTCATAAATAAGCTGTTTATATTTCACAACTGCGTCCGATGTATTGGCTTTTGTGGTGGTTTTATAGGAATGGCCCCAAAGACTTGTGTTTGAATGTTTTGGGCATTGAGCATGGCATTCTTAGGAGGTGCAGACTTGTTGAAATAAATGTGGCTGTTTTGGTGGAAGTGTATCATTAGAGAGTAACTTTGAGGTCTCAGAAGCTTAAGTCAGTTCACTTCGTGCTGTCTGAGGATCAAGATGTAGAATTCTCAGGTACCTCTCCAGTACAGTGTTTTCCTATATGCAACCATGACTCCACCATGTGGATAATGGACTAAAACTCTGAAACTGTAAGTTAGTCCCAATTGAATGTTTTCCTTTGTAAGCGTTGCCATAGTCATGGTGTCTCTTCACAGCTTCCTAGTGAATCTTAAAAATACCTCATGCATGTTTCTGAGATTGGATTACATAAGTTAGAACACTGTTAAAATCCATGTAGGAGTAAAGTATTGTGTATTATTAGGAAAGAATAGAATTTTATCATGGGTCCATGTATCCTGACACTAAATGAATGTTGCAGCCAACAGCAAGCTGTTACAGAACCTGACCTTTGACACACACACATTCAAGACTCTGGCTCTCAGCTAAAATGCTCTATATCTGTAGCAGACTTCATGTACTTTCTGGGCTAATTGCTGCAACACTTGATTGTCAGTGCAGAATTCTCCATGGTGCGTTTTGGTTTGAGAAATTCTCTCAAATACTGAAAGTTAAAGCTACATCATATTTAATAGCACAAGTGAACACCTTGTGAGGAATTCACACCGAAACGCTGACAGCCTAATACCCCTAGAGTAGAGAGTCTCTTCCCTTACCCTCTCTACTCCACCTTTCTTCTTCATTCTTCTGCCTGGCTGGCTGCTGCAAATATTGCTCAGGTCAGCTGTTGGCATCTGGTAAATCCAATTCTGACTGGCCCAGAGAATGTGCTAATTATGTCCTGAAGCTAATTAGAAAGCAAACTCTTTCCTAGAGAACCATTTATTTAGTTTACTTGGTTTTAATCTTGATTTCAAAATCACAAGGAAATGAAAATAGGATGAGGTAGAACAAAAAAATGCCCTCTAAAGAAAGGAATGAATGCTGATTAAGTTTTAAAAATATGGATTTTCGGTAAGAGCCAGAAGGAGGCAAATTTTCACTAAAACTAAAAAAAAAAAGAGCACATTTACATTTCAAGAAGTACGAAATTATGATGACACATTAGTCTCAAATCTCACATAGCTGGAGTAGCTGTTACCAGAACCTAATTTGAAGACTAGCAGAGTGACCAAGAAAAGGAAATTTTACACCACATTACCAAACACTTTATAAAGAAGAGCCATGCCTAGTGTGTATGCCTAGGTTAAATACTTCAAAAATAAAATTTAAGAGCCAATAAGATGACTCTCACGGGTAGAGGCACTTGAAATTAGTCTGAGGACTTGACTTAATGCCTGGAGGCCAGAGGATAGACGGAGAGAACCAAGTCCTGAGAATTGTCCCCTGGCCTCTACATCCTTTGTCATGAATGTACAAGTATTCACGTGGACAAACACAGAGTAAGAGAGATGGATAAATGAATAAATAAATAAATAAATAAATAAATAAATAAATAAATAATAAAGAAAACCAAGCATCAAAATGGTAAAAAACAAAATGCCTATACTCTTTGTTTATGTTTATTATTGATATTAATGTGTTTCCTAATTTAACATTGCAGAT